>NW_006399798.1:2054976-2072016 GCF_000299155.1 Elephantulus edwardii | reverse complement strand
GTGCGCGGCCGGGCCCGCGGCCGCCGGGGGTCGCACGGGTGCTCGGCGCGGACCCCTGCACCCCCGCCCCACTCCGCCGGGCGCCCCTCCCACCTGGCGAGGCGGGGGAGCCCGTGTAGAAGCAGCCGGAGGTGGGGGAGGGACGCGCCTTGCGACCCAGGTTAGGGAGAGGGTTCGGTGGGGGGCACCAGCCCTGCGCGGTGTCCCCAGACCCCGACGGAGCTCCGGGTGTGGGGGGGAGTGGGCGCTCTAAGCCCGCTTGGCTTACTTGGCCCGAGGAGCCCCGCGGGGTCCTGGGCACAGAGCCGGGCTGGGGGCGTTCGCGGGGCCGCGCGGCGACAGTCCCCAGAGGACTTGCGGGCCTTTCGGCGTTTCCTGGATGCTGGCAGGATGACCGGAAAGCTGCTGAAGGCCAGGTCTGGAGACTTTCCCCGAGAGACCGCCTTGTTCCGGGGCGCCCCGCCCCCGACTCCCGGCACAAAGCCCCGTCTTGCGGGGAACCAGGGGCGGCTACAGGCGCGAGCCCTTCCCGCCCCGCGCGGCTGGTACCGGGGAGATGGTGCCGCGGGGACGGGCCCGCCCGCGGGGCTCCGCTCCGCTCCCGGCCCACCAGCGCCTGCGCGCCCCGCACGGTGTCGGATTACCCAGGGAGCGAGGTAAGCACGGGCCAGCTGGTGCTTACTCACTGGTCTGTAGTGAATAGTTTGTTTTTCACATTAAAGATACGACTTCTAGGGAAGGCTGGCACCCGTCGCTCTCCCAGCCCCGCTGCACCGCCGTGGTCTCCGCTTTACAGTCCCCCGGACCAAAAGCCGAGCAAACGAGGCCACGCGGCTTACGCACTATCGGTAGTGAGCAGGTTCGTGTCATATAGTGAAATCCTTGTGAAATTATTCACTACCGATGAGTAAATAAACACGAGCACGCCCCTCCTTGCCTGGCTCGCGGCCTGGCCTCTGTGCGGCGCTGTGCGCGAGCCGCTGTCTCTGTGTCTGCGTGTAGCTGATGGCATTTCTGTCCTCTGTGAGCCGGGCAACCAGAGGGCACGTGCAGGGGGAGCTGCGCGAGCTGTCCCCGGCCATCTTGTGCTGGACACCCCTTCACACGCACTGGCACCCTTCGAGCGGAGATGCTTGGCTCCCTGGACCCACTGTGAACCAGGCGGTCAGAGCCCAGGGCCCCTCTCACATGGCCCATCAGACATGTTCCCATTGTACATATGTGTCAACTGAGGTCAGAGATTGACAAGGTTGGGCTCCACGAAGTCACAGGGCAGCCCCACTAACCCTCACACAGCGCTTTTTGGGCTACTGTGGCTTGAAGTGACAGGCCCCGGCCCAGAGGGGTCCTACACACCTGCTGAAGTGAGCACGCTGGCATCCTGTATGTAGGATTCAGGGAGCAAGTTTTATCCAGACCCTGTCTTCTTCCTCACCTCCCCACCCCAGGTCTTCCTGCTGCAGGGTTTGGGGTCTCAGCTGCAGCCAGGGCTTCAAGATGTCCTGGATGCTCCCACATATCTTTGGCCCACCACTTTCAGGCACTACAGGGACCCCTCGGAGGACAGCGTGCTGTGTTCAGCTCAGGGTCCCTGGTGGGGGTGGTAGGGGTTGTTGGGAGATGGGGTTTGGCAGGGGAAGGAGTGAGTGTCTGGGGCAGGATGTGAGCCTAGCTCAACCCCCTTCTTTTCCTCCCCTCTCCCCTCCTCCAGCCGTTCTCTGTGCGATGGGCCCTGGAAGGACTAGCCAGGCAGAGTCTGTACACAGAGCTGCTGGCAGATCGCTCTGCCTCTGGGGCCACTCTGGAGGCGGGCCTGAGGGAAGAAGGAGACAGCTTCGCTTCTGCCTGCATACCAGAGACTGGAGGGCAGTGGTCTTCTGGGCTGTCCCTCCGTCTTCCAGCTGGAGGCCTTCCAGCCTAGAGGGAGGCCAAGTCACCTTGTACCCCAGTGGGGGCAAGGCAGGGGAGGAGACTGCACTCCAGCACCTTAGGTGCTGATCCCTCTGTTAGAGAGTGGGACCCGGGTGGGTGGAGGGTCTGTGGCAGTGGGATCTCAGTGAAGGTGGAGCCCACGTGGAGAAGGCGGCCCTTGGGGGCTAGGACTCTGGTTCCAGCGTGAGCCCATCTATGTGGGGGGTCTGGGGACCGTTATGAGTGCACAGCCGAGCGAGTCTCATGCCACAGACCTGGATGAAGATGGACTCAGGCAGGGAGGAGATCCGATCCTGGGGATCCCAGCACAAGAGAATAAGGCTTGTCTGGGATCAAGGCTCACCTTGTGCATAGGAGGGGCCCAGGCACCTTGGAGGAGGAGAGGCAGATGCAGGAAGCCCAGTTGTCAAGCCTGATTCCATACCCAGGCCACCAGTGGGGTGGGAGGAGGTGCTGAGCCAATCTGAGTCTGCCCAGAGGACTTCCCTGAAGGTGGGGGTGGAAGAGATACCCCAAGACCCACTGATTCAGTGTCCTGCACAGGCGCAGAGGAGCCTTGTGAGGGAGCTGTGGAGCGGACTCTGACTTGGAGAGAGCTCTCAGACCGACTAGAGCTACCCCCCCACCCCTACCCCACCCCACCCTCCCCCCAACTGTAGCTGTTTCTGCTTTGATCTGTTGCCTTGTTGCCCTGTGCCTAACCACTGCAGGAGAGAGCCTCCTTTGGAGAAGAGCGAAAATGTAATAAAGTCATTCAGAAGTGATACGTTTTATGCACTTGTTATTTTATGTTTAATGTAATTATTGAATTATAAGCTCACATAATTTAGCTCTTAATGATAACTGTTTAACAGTCAACGCACAAGATCCCTAGTGCTTTAACAACCAGCGAGCACTGGGCAGCACAGCTGACAATGGTCTTGGAGAATAGAGGCCTTGGGCTGGGAAGGGTCTTGGTGTCAGCTGGCAAGGTGGCCTGGGAGAGTGTGGCCTGGGCCTCCCTGGCTGGCCAGCATGAGGATGAGCCAGATGGTTAGGAGAGGGCCAACCACACATGTTGGCACTGTCCTGAGGACCAGGGGCAGTGGACAGTTAGGAGTGTGTGCTGGGGAAGGCACTGAGAGGGTTTGGTGGCACTGGGAGGTATGGGGAGGTCTGGAGGTGCTGTGGCCCTGGGAGAATGGAGGAGCACTGGCCAGGGCCACGAGAATATCTCACTGTATTGCTTTAAGCCCATCCATCCAGCAAGAATGTGGAGGAAGCTGTCCTTGCAGGGTGAGGCTGGGGAGAAGGGGTGCTGGTGTGAGACATCTTTCTGTGAACAGTGGAGCAGGGTCCTTGCACATCAGGATCAAGACCCAGGCCCAGATTCCATCTGGGGGCTGCCAGGCTGCCCAGAGCCTCACCAGTGTCCCAGGGGACAGGGACCACTTGCAGTGACACTGGGCTCGTGTCTTCCTGTGGACACGGCGTCCCACCCTGTCCTGGGTGTCTGATGCTGACCTTGACCACCTTGTGGGGTCCACTGGAGAGTGTGAGCATGACTGTGCACTTTCTGTCTGTAGTTAGACATCACCTGAAGACACCAACTGGCGGGCAGGACAGCACCCACAGGTTTGTCCTCAGAGCAGAGGATGCTGTGGACATCACCAGGTCAAGGGTGGAGAGGGCCAGGCTGGCTATGCCCCTGTGTGAGGCCCTTGACCCTGAGAGTGGGGGTGGCCACTCTGATAGCAGGGAAGGCCCCTGTGCAGGACACATTCCCAATAGGCTCTTAACTGAGCTGTGGGGTCACAGAGGCAGTAAATCACATGGGAGGAGCAGCTGGTGGATTCGAACCTTGGGCATTCGGCATTGCAGCACAGCTTCTTACCACTGAGCCACCAGAGCTGCCTGCTAGAGCAGGTGAGCAGTGAGACTACAGAAGCACCTCTCCCTGCTCAGAGCCCTCTGCCCAGTCATCCTTCTGCCTTTTTACAGTTTCCTGGGCTCCTGCCCTGACTTCACAGATGGGAAAACTGAGTCACACATCTAAGGAAGCCTGAAAAGTGTGTGTGTGTGTGTGTGTGTGTGTGTCTTCTCCTCAGGAGAGACCAGACTAAGTGCAAGGAGGCAAGCCTGACCCTGATGATTGGGTGGGATCAGACTTGGGGAACCCCCTACTCAGGAAACCGCCCCCACCCCGCACCAGCCGCCCTTGGAGGAGGAGCCCGCTGCTTGAGGTCAAGATTAAAGTTCCCGTCCATTGTGTAAACCTGTATGGACTGTGCAGTGGCCACAGAGGGGCGAGCATCTGACCAGTCATGGATGGGGAGCTGTTAACTGCAGCAGCTGGACTCCCCCAGGCTCCAGGCACCCGCCCACCCCTGTTAGGACCTCCCTCGTTCCCAAGTGAGCTGGGCAGTACTGGCCTGTTCCCATGGGGACACTGTTCCTTCCTGGAGTTTCGAACACATCCCTAGCCCCGTCAGCCAGCCTTTAGTGATTAGGGGACCCCTGGTGCCCCCAGACAGGGAGCCGTTGCTGGGCAATATTCAGGGGAGCTAGGGGAAGAAGCTACAGATGGAGGTGGTGAGAGGTGGCCAGGAGCCAGCGAGGGAACGGGATGGATTTGGGAACTTCTTGGGAGATGAAGCTGGCTGCAAGTACAGATGGCAGCGTGGGGGGGAGGCAGGGATTCACAGCTCAGGGGGAGGGAGGGGCCGCACCTTGTGAGGGGAAGAGAGGAGGGAAGGGGGGAGACAGTCACACTGGGACTCTTGGGTTTGCCTGACATCCCAAACTCAAGCAAATGGCCAGAGTCAGCTGACTTGCAGGGATCCTATGTGTGTGTCAGACAACCTGACATGAGGTTTCAGATGTAGATCACCAGGCCTTTCTCCCAAGGTGCATCTGGATGGAGTTGAACCTCCGACCTTTCAGTCGGCAGTTGAGTGAGTTAAGCCCCTGCACCACCTGGAACCCCCATGTGACATGGGGGCAGGGTCACACTGAACTCTGGACCTCATCCAGCACCAGCCACAAGGCTCTTGGCATTCTATGACACACAGGTCCTGAGCCCCGCAAGCCACGGGCTCTGAGATCTGGAGAGGCCGACAGCCTGGGAGGACTTGGTGGGGAAGCCCTGCAGAGCCAGCAGAGAGACCCTGAGAGGGAGAGTAGTCAAAGAGGAGGGGTCTTAGCACTGCTCTTTTAGGACTTCTGATCCCTTGTCAACAACAACAACAGATATTGGTTCTGTCAGCATCTGGCTTCTACCTTACTTTCCCGATTTCAAAGGAGCCCTAGGAAGCTCCGGGGCCTGGTGGTAAGGAACTGTGCTGCCAGCTCAAATCCATGTGGTTCAAATCCACCAGCTGCCCTGAGGAGAAGACTGGGCAATCACCGCCTGCAGGATTTGCAGCCTCTGAAAACCCGTCGGAGGGTCAGCTTCTGAGCAGATGGCACATAACATAGCTGGTGGCCCAGTGGCTCAGGCACCCACCTGGCCCTCCAGGCTCGGCTGGAGCCCAGTAGCCGCTCCAAGGCAGGAGAGGCTGTTTCTGGAAGGTCACAGCCCTGGAGGCCGCGGCAAACGCGCTTCACCTTGTGGGAGCTGGAACGAAACTGTTGGCAGCGGGTCCCGTTTGGTTTTGGGGTTCCAGATTTCAAAGTTTGTTCTCATCACTAGTCTGGTCTGCCTTGTCCTCCCCCCCTGGTTGACACACGACCAGGTGTGGGACAGGTGTGGGACAGGTGTGGCTCTGGAGCAATCACCCACCTGGCTCTGGAGGTGAGACACACTGCACACTCACAGCAGCTGGCTGGGGCCCCAGTGGTGCCAAGGCCAAGGGCTGCTGCGGGGCTGCTGAGGTCAAGGGGTGCTGGGGCCCAGAAGCTGTAGGTCCAGGGTCCAGCCTGCTGGGTTAGGGGGTACTGGGGCATGAGAGCTGTGGGTCAGAGGGTGCTGGGGCCTGGGAGCCGTGGGTCAGGGGGTGCTGGGGCCTGGGAGCTGTGGGTCCGGGGACAGGACTGCCAGCACCAGTGTCCTTGCATTCAGTTTCCCCATCTCCCCCTCTCTGCTATGTGTCACGAGAGGGCATATGAAATATAAAATGAGTGGAGGCATCAACGTGTTCTGGAATAAAAATGGGATGCGCCAGCCAGGGATTACAGTTATTACAAGGTCGGCGCTCCGAGGCCATCGCTCAGGGCTGCGAGCAGGGGGTGGTCTCCTTCGAGCAGGAAGCAGGAGCTCTCGCGCCCCCTCCTCCAGGGAAGAGTCGCCAGTTAGAAGCTCTAACGGTCTGTGAGGCAGCTGCCAGTTCAGAAGGCAGGGTGCCCAGTGCCCGGGACCAGCGCTGGGACCCAGGGACCATCTGGCGCTCAGAGGGCAGGTGACAGTCACGTATTAGAGAGATACAAGAAAGGGAACCTTTGCCTTCCACAGTTTCCACGCACGTGAACTCACTGGGTCCCTTGTTCACGCTGCTCTGCTCCAGGGCTGGTGTGGCCAGGACACTCTTGTGACATGCCTCAGGTGGACTTGAACCTCAGCTGAGCGTGCTGACCACGTGCACCTCCACTTGTTTTTTGTTTTCTTTTTGCAAGGCAGAAAACTGCTTTCTTGATTTTATTTAAAAAGTATGCAAAGTCACAAAACTAGAGCAAGTTTTTGTTCTATTAAACAAGGTTTTGTTCTTACAAGTTCCAAAATCTGCACCAATAAAGCCAGAAATTTTAAATACAAAATTTTGAAACTATCAGTTCTCTACTGTGTACACTTTAAGTATCAAATTTCTTCTTTTTTCTTTCCCTATCTTCAGTGGCACAAGTGTATCAATCACTGAATTCAGTTAGGGACAAGAACAAGCAAATAAAATCAACGAACTGTGCTTCTCTAAACACTTTCACCATTAAATAAGTTAATAAAAAAGCTTCCTTGACTGGAGCTTTTAATGATTGTGACAAAAGTCAAACCCAGCTCACATGCGGTGCACCTCCACTTGTATAGCAGGTGGCATCCTGACCTGGCCAGCAAGGAGGCCTAGGGGCGCACGGTGTTAGGTGTTTCACACACCCGGAAGGAAGAGCCCACCAGGCATTCTGTGGAAGAGGGATGGGCCATCTCTTCCTGTTTAGATCCCCATAGCATGATGGGGTACCAGCGGGTCCTGTTGTCATTGGAGATGGAGATTGCCAGGCCTTTCTTCCTGCTTCCTCTTTGGCAGTTTTGCTGAAGCGTGCTCAGCCTCCTAGCAACACTCGGGCCTCCACGGACAGAGGAGTGCAGCTGTGGACGATGTGCTTTCCCCAGCACCATACCAGGGTCTCCTGCTCAGAGGTGAGAACTCCACCTGAGCCCCCTCTGACCAGCGGCCCTTGAGGAGCACTCAGGAATGAATGCGTGATGTAGGGAGTGAGGTGGGGGGTCAGTTGGCCACGACACCTCACAGGGCCTGCAGAGTCCTTCCTGGGCAGCCAGCAGAGGCTGATGAGGAGCAGCCCCTCCCAGAGCCGACCCCTCAGGTGGGCACAGTCATCTCTAATGCCCAGCTGGTCATTCTTGGAGCCTGGGAATGTCTGAGCTGATGGAGTTGGCCCTGGGAGGGGAGGGACACTCGTCACCAGTGCCCTCGGTGTCCTCTGAAGTCTACCTCCCAGAACACAGAGTAGAAAGGAAATGAGAAAGGAAAACTCCCCAGAAAGGGGGTTTCTGACCCCAAGAACACCAAAGGTGGGGCCCTCGTCTCCTTTTCCTGTGTCTTTCCCCGCCTGGAAGAGGCTTAAGATTCCGCCTCATGGCCTCAGCACCTCTCAGGAGCTCTGCTCACGAGAAGACGGTGCCTCTCTGGTGGGTGCGTCCACTCACGGCTCCCTGCAAGGAAGATGGGCAGTGTCTCCTCTGGGCCAGTCCTGCCAACAACAGCAGCAGCACTTCAAAGTGGCAATAATGACTGCCTTTGCCTTCGTGTGTCCCCCAAAGCAAGATGGGTGAGGACCCGGCCAGGGATCCTGTCTGCCTGTGCAAAGCGACCAGGTGTGGTCTGGATAAACGGCCTCCATATGCAGGGACACAGCCCAACTCAAAGCCACCGCCTTGACTTTGTGGCTCATTGCGGCCCTGCCGGACGGGGCAGAGCTGCCAGGGGCCTTCCAACCTGTAAGTGTCATGGGAGCAGAATGCCACATCTTTTCTCCTAAAAGCAGAGTCTTGAACCGCCTACTGTGTGCTTTAGCCTCTGCACCACAAGGACATGGGCCTCACCAGCTTGGGCCGCAACTCTCCCTTGACCAGTTCCTCAAGACAGCTGCCCAAGGGAAGATGCCACACAGACTCTGTGCATAAAATAAAAACCTGCAGTCAGTGACAGCAATGACCACCCCTCTGAGGGGAGGAGCCGCTGCCTCTGGGGTCCCAACACCTTAGACCCAAGGGGCATCAAGGTCAGTGGCATAACACAGTCCACAATGGCTCTGCCTCCTACCTTCGGGAACAGCGACTGCGATCTTAGAAGCTTGCCAGCAGCCATCTAAGTGACAAACACCGGTCTCTCCCTGTCTGGAGCAAAGAAGAAGGGAGAAAAGCCAAGATTCAAAGAAACCATTGGCCCATTGGACCAACAGACCACGTGAACCTCAGCGTCCCAGCTCTAAGCCCAGAAGAACTAGACTCTGGGCAGGCGGCTCTGGAAGGAGCGCAGCAGAAGGGCCCAGGTAAGACCGTCAGAAAACATAGAACAAGCCTTGGAAATACAAAAGTGGTTAGACTTACTGGTCCAGCAGAAAGTGGTGCAACCCTTGAGATTATCGCCCTCAGTCATGGAACAAAACTTACCCCAGAGCTCAGCTTCCGGCCAACGATGACCAGGACTACGTGTAAACAGAAACACCCAGGAGACACGCAAGAATAAACATCAGCATCAACCCCAGAACAAGCTCAGAAGGCAGGAAGGGAGAGGACAGAAGGGTGAATGGAAAGGAGAGTCACAGGAAAGGAGCGGGCAGAGTGTGGCGGCATCGTGGGTGCTGTAATAACGGTTATAAACCAGAACATTCATGAATATTTGAAAAGGAAAGCAATTAGCTTTACAAATACTCGATTTACAATAAAACCCAGAATGAATAGCAACTCTGACCACCGGGCTCACTGCGTGCCCAGCACTCTGCCGATGTCCCACCCTACATCTGACACCAGCCTGTGTGCTCCTGAGAGAGGGCCCTGGCCCTCGCCTCACAAGTCACCCCCCCCACCACCACCACTGCGGTGTTACTGGGATGGAGGGGACTTCCTGAGTTTTATCCGTGGTGAACCACTATTCTGATTTTGCCTTTTAAAGTCCTCAGCTACTAATCCCAAAGCCTTGCCCCTGTCTCCCACAGTGTTGGCTCTTTGGGGCTCTGGTGGCCCACCCCTCTGGCTCTACGATCCCCCCAGCTTCTGTATGGTCCTGGAGGCCGCTGGACGGCCAGCCGTGGGCCTGTTCCCTGCTCACACTGATAGTGGGTTATTCATTCTATGGAGCGAGCCCCTCAGGGCGGGGTCGGCCTGATGGGTCTCCCCACTGATGTTAAGCCACCCCCTCTAGGTAAGGGGTGTCTGGCTTTGGGGCCGCAGGAAGCGGGGTTCTGCTTAGAGGAAGTCTGTGCAGGCTGGCTGCGGGCCTCGGGGCTCCCTGCCGGCGTGTCTCACCCTCGCAGGCCCCCTCGAGGCTTCCTGACACCAGCTCGTCTCGTACCAGAGATGGGGCTGTGAAGTCCCATCGCCTTCCGGAGGCTGCTGTTTATAGCGGTGCCAGCGAAGCGCAGCGCGCCAGCTGCACCCTCCGGGCCCAGCGGCAGGAGGTGGGCATCGAGAGCCCTTGGTCACGAAGAATTCGCTCGCTTCCACATTGCGTGACATCCCCCAAAGCTCCGGGGGCGAGCGCCGGCCGGCAGGACACCGGGGGCACAGATGCTGCGAGGCGGCCCTGCCCTAGTGCAGCTTCAGTGAAAATGTCATTTGTGGCTGGGCTTCAGGGGACTCCCTTCAAAAGCGCGTGGGGAAAGCAAAGGGGGGAGGCCCCGGGAGCCCCCAGGACTTGGGGAGGGGGAATCCCGGGGTGCGGTGGGGGCAGGGGCCTTCCCAAGGCCGGCCCTCTGATTGGTCGTCCGCTGGGCGGCAGGGCGGGGCTTGCTTCGGGCCGGATTCCAGAGGCGGGTGGTTGCTCAACCGTGAAAACATTTCTCCAGATGCTCTACTGTTTCCCCCTCAACCCGGAACTCCAGGGAGAAGGCCCTTGGCCAGGAGGATGGCCCTGTGGGGTGAGGGAGGCCTGACAGAGACCCCCTGCCCCGCGCACTGCGGCCTCTGACCAGTCCAGGTGCCCCCACCACCCCAGAGGCCATGAGGACGACACCAGGCACAGTGAGCAAGGGGCATGGGTGGTCTCAGCTCCATCATCACCACCCTGGTGTGTCCAGGAGGCAGCCTGTCCTTAAGGACCCAGCGGCTGAACAGGAGACCCTGTTGGGAGTGGAGGCTGTCTCTGTAATTCTGTCTCGACCTCAGTCCCTGGAGAAGGACCTCATGCTTGGAAAAGTAGAGAGTGGGAGAGAAAGTGGAAGACCCTTAACAGGAGACAAGTGAGCGCATCTCAGCTGGAGAACAGCAGAGACCAGCAGAGCGGGACAGGACGGGGCAGGGCTTCCTCCTGCTGCAGGGAAGAATCGCTGTGGGTCCAAGGCAACTAGCCTCTCACGACAACAACAGTAACACCAGCAACAACAGGAGGAGCAGCAGCAATATCACCACCACTAGCAACAATAACAACAGCAACAACAATACCACCACCAGCAGAAACACAGTAACAACAGAAACAGCAGCAATAAAACCACCAGCAACAACAATACTACCAGCAACAATAAGAACAAGAGCAGCAACAGTAACATCAGCAGCAAAACAACATTAACAGCAACAGTAACAGCAACAACAGCAGCAATAACAGCAACAACAGTAATATCAGCAACAACAAACACAGCATTAACAGCCGCAACAACAGTTGTCCCAGAAGGAAGTCACGGGTGGCTTCTCTGTGCAGCTTGCAGACACTGGGAATGTCTTCTCTCAGTGGAGGTCATTTCTACACCCAGATCTTGGAGCACTTGCTCTTCAGTCTGTGGAAGGGGCCCGTGAGAGCTAGAGCTAGAGCTGGGGGTCAAGGTGCGAGACACAGCACTGCCTGGTCCTGCCCAAGAACACTGGTCCTGCAGTGATTTTGGGGGTATCTGCATGGACCCTGAAACCACCGACATGTCTGGGGTCTCTGAGCTTGGCCTTCCAGGGTCTGTGGGGGTGAAGTGCACAGAGGACTTGGTGACACTGATGTACAGCTGTTACATCTACTGTGTGCCCTGGGTGTGGACCCATGTCAGCATAGATGTCCCTCCCCCACAGAGGCCTGCCTCAAACCCTGGAGACCCAGATCTCCCTGGGTGAGCTGTGGGTGAATGAGGGGGTCCACCACTCATTGGGTCACCTGACACTCACCAAGCTGCCCTTCATTCCTAGGACAGGGGACAGAGAACATGGTCTGTACAAGGGTCTGGTTAGATGTATGGACTTCATGCTGTAGTGACCTGGCCATCCCCTGGCAGGTGACTGTGGGTACTGGGTTTTGCAAGGGCTCTGAGATCCTTCCGGCTGGGGTGGAACAATAGGGCACAGACTGAAGCCCAGGACGTGCACAGCACTCATCCCAGACCCCCGGCTATCAGCCAGCGGTCTGGGCACAGACAAGGCCCCCGCCCTTCTCAGTGCGTGATGAGGAGATGGTGAGGGGCTTGGCAGGGAGAGGCACAGAGCAGCATCTCACAGACCCAGGAGCGCCATAGCCTTTCCAGGTGTGCACCCCACTTCTCTGAGCGCTATCTCTTTCCCCGGGTCCGTGGTGGGGCTCAGTTTCCCAATGGAAATTCAAAAGCTCCAGCTCATTGACAGAGTCAGAACTGACTCCGAGCTGACACCCCACTGGGTTTCGAAGCCGTAGGTTACATGGGCGGTTGTGACCCATCTTTCTCCCTCAGAGCTGCTGGTGGATTCAAACCACCGGAGAGGCGCCACCTTTAGGTTCATACAGCAGCTCCCTCCTTCGCCTTCCTAGGGAGGCAATCCTGCGGTTGCTGTGTGACTCAGCCCATGCCCCATGCCCCTGGCATCTGACCTCTAGCAGCCCTGTGACAACCTCAGCCCCCAGGTTTCCAAGGTCCTGACTGAAGGGACCCCCACACCTTTCTCCCTCAAAGCAGCGAGTAGGTTCGGACGCCGACCTTTACAGTAAGCAGCCTAATGTTTGACCTGTTGCACCACCAGGCTCCTTTCTTTCCTCCTAGATGCTCAGAAATTAGTAATGGCACCAGTAATACCACAGAGGAGTGGACGAGACGTGCGTTTTGGTGGCCTGGGGCCAGCAGGTGATGGGGACAGTGCTCTGTCATCTTAGTGATTTTGCTGCTGGGAGGCCTCACTGTGGTCCCCACAGAGGGACAGAAAGCAAGACAGCAGCTTGGCCTCAGGAGGCGCAGCCTGGTCCTGCAGTCCCAGGATGCCTGGCTGGCTGTGGTCTCCAGTCAGGAGCGGAACAGCAGTCTGGGTCTCGTCTCCAAGTTAGAGCCCTCTTCTCCAGGCTTGTTAGACAACGTGGCCCTACGAGGCTGGGCAGGAATGGGGCAGGCCACCAGCTAGGCATGGAGCTAGTGACTTCACTGCCCTGCCCTGTCTCTGCCCCCAGGCTGGATGTGGCCCTGCAGGTACCAGTGTGCAGTGAGAGCCCAGGACTGAGGACAGCGTGCCTGGTGGCTGAGCCGTAGACTTTGGTGTCACGCTGACCCAAGTTCACAGCCTGGTCCCAGCCCCTGGGCAGGTAGCAGGGACCTTTGGAGCTTGGTTTCTCGTGGATGGAGTGGCCAGCGGTGCTCCGTGCTCAAGGCCTGGTGCCAGGCTTGAGCCCCAGCATCAGCTGTACTGGGTAGGGCCTGCCACACGCAGAGCAGTCACACCCTGGACTGTCCTTAGAGGCCCGTGAGCACCAACATGCCCGCCAGCTCTCGTTAGCTCCTCAACACAGGCAAGTGCTGAGCGCCAGACTCACTGGACAAACACAGGCCAGACCTCGGCCCCAAAAGTCCCCACGTAGAGGCGTGTGCAGTCAGGAAGAGACTCCTCGCTCCTGCAGGGACCCCTGCCCCATAGGGAGACATTGCATTCTGTACCAAAATTCCTACCCTGAATGGGACATTGGTTAGCTTGTATGGGAAACATCCTGCCCCATATGGAGCCCTCTGCCCTGTACAGAGACCTCCTATCTTACATGAGAACCCCATGACCCACAAGAAGGCCCTCCATGTGGAAGGGAGACTTCTGACCCAGGTGGCAAACCGGCTACAGGGGAGGAGGTACCAGGCATCACCTGAGCCCGAGTCAAGCTGCATTCCTAGCCCCAAAGCCTGACCCTAGGGGAATTCGGGGTCCCGAGGATCCTGCTGGGCTCTGGCCTAACAGTGAGGCTTCTGTCCAAGCTTCTGTCTTCTTAAAAATTAGTGTAAGGACATTGTCTAAGTGTACTTAATAACTAGCTTTTAAAAACAAACATAGATGTAGCAAACCAGTAAATAAAAAAAAATTTACTTAAAAAAACCCAAACAATTGTAGGCCCATGAAAATAATTCTAACTGGACAAGCAGATCTTTTTGATGGTGGCATGACTGTGATTCTGTGCCCCAAGTCAGGTGACATTCCTAGGGAGGTCCCCTAGAGGTCGTGGGGCCAGCTGGGCCAGGGAAGGGTCCGTGTAGGGCTCCAGGGGACAGAGTGGACCTTGTGAGGAGCAGATTTGGTGCGTAGTGTCCAGATGTGGGAAGCTGCCTCGGGAGGCTGGGGGCAGCTCTGCAGCTTGAGCTTGAGGCCCAGGCTGAGGTGGAGATAGGTCCCGGATAGGTAGGTCCCAAAAGCAAAAGCAGAAGGGTCAGTGGACAAAGGGCCAAGAGAAGGGGCCTGAGGGGCAGCTGGGAGACAGCAGGCCCTTCTCTCTGTTGCAGCCAGGCAGCCCTCGGGGCCAGGCTTTGCATCTTCCTCATTCTCCCCTCATCCTCCACAGCCCCCCGGCAGAGTTAGGGGAAGAGAGGGGTCCTTGGGCCACAGACGGCATACCTGAGGATCACTGACCATAACCCTGGAGCTGCTGTACCCTTGAGACCTTCCCCAGAGTGGAGGATGAGAAGAAGGAAGAGGAATGAAAGAGAAGCAGGAGGAGGAGGAAGGAGAGAGAAAAGAGAGGATGACGGGAAAGAAGGATAGAAGGTTAGGGATGAGAAGAGAGGAGGACGGGGGAGAGCAGGGGGGAGAGGAGGGGAGGAGGAGGGAGAGGAGGCGAGGAGGAGGGCAATAGGGAGGAGGAGAAGGAGGGAGAGGCAGGAGCTGAGGAAGAGGAAGGAGAGGAGGAAGAAGGAGAGCAATAGGAAGGAGGAAGAGGAGGAGGAGGGGTATGAAGAGTCAGGAGGAAGAGAAGGGAGGAAGGAGAAGGTAGAGTGAAGAGGGAGGAGGGAAAGGAGGAGGAGGACAGAGGAGCAGAAGCAGAAAGACAAAGTTAGACACCTGAGCCCCACCCCACTCAGCTCCCAGCAGTGACACCACGTCCTCCCTCGGTGGCCAGTGGGCGTGGGCATCACCTGCGTGACCGCTGTCGACCCCTCCCTGACCTCTGGGCCCTGCAGGCAGGGAAGGTGTCTGAGGTTGACCGCTGGTCCTCTGCGTCCTCTTCTGCACAGGCAGCAATGTGCGGGAAGCAAGCCTGGCTGTCTGCCTGTCTGTCTATCCCCTTCCCTCTCATTACCTCATCTGCAGGCTCCAGAGGCTTGGCACCAGAAGCCGTGCCACATCCAGGGGCACCTGGCCACACACACTGTGGGCCAAAGCAGCATTTTCCCAGACCCTCTAGGTCCTCTTTATAGGGGCCTATGTGTGTTTCTGGGTTCCCTTTCACAGATGGGAACACTGAGGCCAAGAATGGGTAAACAGGCCCCACACCTCAGTGCTGGTAGAGGTGGCTTCAGGCCTCATACTTGGTTCTGTGTCTGTTGGTGACCCTGCTGATGTGTGTAGCAGGCTTCCTCTGTGCTCTGAGGCGACCAGATGTTGGGTAGCTGTGTTCTGTGACGGAGGGGAAGCAGAGGCTGTCCCACTGGCCCCTTGGGCTGCCCGCCTGCCCTGTCTTCTATTGAACATGTCCTCATCCATGTTTTGACAAGTCCCAGCTTGTTCTCCTGTTCTTCTCAGCATGCGGCTGCCATGGCAGGTTCCTGTCATTACCAGGGGTCAATCCCAGAGTCTCTGGTGCCCAGGCTGGCGGGCAGGTCCAGGTCTACGGAGTGCCTCCACGTTGAGAATCCTCCTAGAAATAAAAGGGAGCCTGAGAAAGGCTGGCCTGGCTGCCACCAGATCCTGGAGACAGTTAACAAGCCTGTGGGGAGGTTCAGCTGCATCTGGCTGGTGACATCAGCCCCCGGAATCCCCCATCGTCATTCCCCCAGCCTGCTCCTTGATTCCGGGCCCACCTCTGCTCTGGTTCAGAGTTCCTGCAAGCAGACAAGCACAGAGCCTGCTCGGGGTGGCATGAATAATAGAACTGAAATCATCCCTGGTTAAAAATAGATATTCTCCCCAATAAATATTTTACGTCCTGTCTTTAGGATACACAGATCCCCTGACTGGGGGTAGAGCAAACCTCCTAACGAACCCAGAGAACAGGCGATCCTGGGTCCCACATGTGCCCCAATGGTCGAGCCACCACCGCAGGTCCACCCAACCCTTGGTGATGTCCCATCATGCACACGGGGCTGGCAGAGCTGAGAGGAGCTGGGGGACTCTGGTGTTACTCACCTGCAGATTTACTGAGGCATATCAATCCTGGAATGCCCTGTGCTTAGGGAGTTTCAGAGTTCAGAAGAGCCAGATGCAGAGCTGTTTGTACCTTGAGCAGAATTCAGGATGTCGGGGAGTGTGGGGAGGGAAAGAAACTGGGGTGGGGAGCAGCGGAGTTTAAAGTGGGGGTCTGTTTCAGAAAGCTTTGCCGTTTTCAGTCTGGCCTTGAAGGTCTGCATTAATTAGGACAAGGCATGCTCTAGATAAAGCAGAGAAGCGTGTGTGGGGGGAAGGCAAAAATGATTCGGAGATTTGTCCGTCTTCCCCTCCACCCCATCAGCTTCTATTGAGAGGAGCAGGCAGAGAAGGCAGACGTCCGTTCAGCACACAGACCATTTCAAAGAGACCTCCACCCTGCAGCCCCAAGGGAAAGGTCTGGAGGCCCCTGTGTGAGAGGCTGGGGAACTGGGTAGCCAAGGGCAGAGTTTGCTGGAGCCAGGCAGGGAGACCAACCTGGCCTCAGGGACACACGTCTCCAAGTTGATGCTTCTAGCTGGCACAACAGTGTCCCACAGAGCATTTCACCTTCCTGGTGGACCCACACAGTGTCCTTGAAGAGAAGGAAGAGGTCTTTCTCTGTGAAGCCACCTTCCTACAGAGGAACAACTCTCTCCCTTGTGTCTAGCACACCTTGAGCCCATGTTGATTCAGTGCCAAGTGCCCTAGGTGGTATGGAGGGTTCTGGGCCAGGAAATGAGGTCTTTGATCACCTGGCTTAGTCAGAACGAAGCACATGGTAGATATTGTTACACACATGTAAGCATGCATATATGGAGAGATGCGTATATGAGCCTGCATGAATGGCTGGATGTATGAGTGTCTGCCGGATAGATGGATGGATGGACACATGAACAGGAGTGTGGATGGTGATGGACAGATGAATGGAAGAAGACTTGTGCACAGGCTTGGATGACTGCATACACAGGTAAATGGAAGATGAACAATAAATAGAAGGATGGATGGCTGGCTGGCTGGCTGGCTGGATGATGGATGGATGGATGGATGGATGGATGGATGGATGGACAGATGGATGGATGGATGGATGCATGGATGCATGGATGATGGCTGTCTGGCTGGATGATGGATGGATGGATGGATGGATGGATGGATGGATGATGGATGGATGGATGGATGGATGATGGATGGATGATGGATGGATGGATGGATGGATG
>NW_006399798.1:2041192-2054806 GCF_000299155.1 Elephantulus edwardii | reverse complement strand
TGACGGATAGATGAATGGATGAGTGGAAACAAGGAATAAAGAGTGAATGAGTGAACAGATGGATGAAGGATGGACTGATGGATGAGTAAATACATGGATGAATGATGGTTGGATGAGTGGATGATGACTGAATGGATGAGCAGATGTGTGGGTGGGTGGGTAGATGGATGGATGGATGGATGGATGAGTGGGTAGGATAGGTGGGTAAGTGGATGGATGGAGAAATGGGTAGATAATGGACGAATAGCTGGTTGACATGCTGAGTAGATGGATAGGTGGATGAAGGATTGATGATGAGAAGATGAGTGGATGGATGGATGAGCAGACCAGTGAGTGGGTGGACGGATGAATGGATGAATAACTGGGTGGCTTGCTGGATAGGTGGATGATGGATGGATGGATGGATGGATGAGTGGGTGGATGGATGGGAGAAAAAGTGAATCTCCTCTTCATCCATCATGACACTGCCTATTGTTCAGTGGTAAGAATTTTTGTTTTCTTGATATTGAGACACAATCCATACTGAAGGCTGCATTCCTTGATCTTCTGCAACAAGTGCTTCAAGTCCTCCTCACTTTCAACAAATAAGTTTGTGTCATCTGTATAATGTGGTTATTGATGAGTCTCCCTCCAATTCTGATGCCACACTCCTTTTCATAATTATCCAGCTTCTCGGATAATTTGCTCAGCATTTAAATTGAACAGGTATGGAGATAGAATACATCCCCGATGCACTCCCTTCCCATTTCCAAACCATGCAATGTTCCCCTGCTCCGTTAAAAAAAACACCAAAAAAAACCAGCCTCCTGCTCCAGGTATAGGTTCCTCATGAGCACAATCAACTGCTCTGAGATTCCCATTCTCAATGTCAGCCACAACTTGTCATGACCCACACAAATGCCTTTGCTTAGTCAATAAAGCACAGACATTCTTCTGGTATACCGTACTTTCAGCCACGATCCATCTGACATCAGTAATAATATCCCTGGTGCCACATCCTCTTCTAAATCCCACTTGAACTTCGGGCAATTCCCTATCTATGTACCGTCCCAGCCCTTTTTTGTGATCCGCAGCAGTATTTCTCTTGCATGTGATATCAATGATGTTGTTTGGTAATTTCCACATTCAGTTGGATCACCCTTCTTGGGAATAGGACCAAACATGGACCTCTTCCAATCTGTTGGCCAAACAACCATCCTCTAAGTTTTCTGGCATAGACTGGTGAGTGCATCCAAGGCTGCATCTGTTAATTTAAACAAGCCAATTGATATCTCATAGATTCCTGGAGCCTTATATTTTGCCAATGCCTTCAATGCAGCTTCCACTTCGTCTTTTATTACCATTGGCTCCTGTTCCTGAATGTTTTCAGTGTCAGTCAGTTCTGTGTGATACAGTGCTTCTGTGTATTCCCTTCACATTCCTTTGATGCTTTCTGGGTCATTCGATATATTGTTCATAGAATCTTTTAACATTGCGACATGAGGCTTAATTTTGTTTTTCAGTTCTTTCAGCTTGAGAAATGCAGAGTGAGTTACTCCCTTCTTATTCTCCTATTCCAGCTCTCTGAACATTCTATTATAATACTTTGCTTTGTCCTCTCAGCTGCCTTTTGAAATCATCTGTTCAGCTCTTTCACTTTGACAGGTTTTCCTTTAGATTTGGCTCCAGTGTGATCTTTAGAGTCTCTTCTGACATCCGTTTTGATTGTTCCTTTCTCCTCTGTTTTTGTAATGATGTTTTGCTTTCTTCATGGATAATATCCTTGATACCATCCCACAACTCATCTGGTCTTCTATTATCAGTGTTCTCTGCCTCTAACCTATTCTTAAGATAAATGTGAATGATGATCATGAAATTCAGATGGAATTGTAGTGAGCCTTTAGCTTGACAAAGTTGAATCCTGGTGGGTGTTTGTGATTTACTTGAAAGCTAGGGGTAAACTGGACATTTCTAATTGTGTTAGCAATTTAGTGTAAGCTGATTAACTGTATCCAGTATGAACTATGAAGAAACAAAACTTCATGACAAAGGCCAAGCAAAAAAGAAAAGACAATGTCAGAGGAGTCTCTGAAAATTTTACGGGAGCATCGAAAAGCCAAAACAAAGGGGAAAGATGCTGAAGAGATGATTAAAAAGGGCAGCTCAAGAAGACAAAAAGCAAAGTACTATAAAGGAATGTGCTGAAAGCTGGAATTGGAGAATAAAAAAGGAAGAACTCATTGGACATTTTTCAAGCTTTTTAGAGAACTCAAAAAGCACATTTAAGCCTCAAGTCACAATATTGAAGGATGCTACGAGCAATATGTTGAATGATTCAGGGAGCATCAGAAGAAGTTGGAAGGAATATAGAGTCACTGTACCAGAATCACTGAAAAATTTCAGGAAGTGCTCTGTGAACAAGAGCCAATGGTAATGAAAGGAGAAGGTGAAGATGGACTGAAGTCATTGGCAAAAAAATAAGGCCCCAAGAATCAGTGGGATACTGATTGACATGTTTCAATAATAGATGCATCCCTGGATGTGCTCACCAATCTCTGCCAGAAAATTTGGAGGACAGCTGCCTAGCCAATTAACTGGAAAAGATTCACATTTATTCCCATTCCCAAGGAGGGTGATCCAACAGAATGTGGAGATCATAAAACACTATCATTAATATCATATGGAAGCAAGATACTGCTGAAGGTCATTAAAAAATGGCTAGAAAAGTACATAGATAGGGAACTTACTGAAGTTCACTCAGGGTTTAGAAGAGGCCATGGCACCAAGGATATCATTGCTGATGTCAGATGGATCCTGGCTGAAAGTAAAGAACACCAGAAGAATGTCTATTTATGCTTTGTTGACCATGCAAAGACATTCAACTGTGTGGATCATAACAAATTACGGCTAACATTGAGAAGAATGGGATTCCCAGAACACTTAATTGTGCTCACGTGAAACCTATTTGGAAGCAGGCGTGGCATCCACTTCCGTAAACAGCTTGCCTCCAGAAACCCTATGAACCTGGAGAGAGGATGAAAGTCGTGCACGCAAGTGTTGAGGACTTTCGTCCATAGGGTCGCTATGAATCACCTACAACTTGGCGGCACTAACACAGAGAGAGACCAGTTGGCCTAATGGACCAAAAGCGATGCTACCAAGCCAAAGGTGGGTGACTCTAATCCACGGCCCTAAGGCCTGCTTTTCATTGGTTTTGTTCAAACAGTCTTCTGGGTCGTATAGCCCTGGTGTGTCCACTTGCCGTACAGAGGTAATTTGTGGCTGTGAAGCTGAACAATGTGACACTGATGTGTCAAATGCAATAATGGTTACCCACGGTGGACAGTGTTTGGTGGCACTCCCTGGTCGACACAAGCATGGAAGCAGGAGTGGCATCCACTTCCCCAAATAGCTTGCCTCCGGAAACCCTATGAACCTGGAGAAAGGATCAAAGTTGCGAATGAAAGTGTCAAAGAATCTCGTTCATAGGGTTGCTATGAGTCTCCTACGTCTCGACAGCACTTAACAACAACAACAACAACATGTGAAACCTATACCTAGACCAAGAGGCTGTTGTGTGAACAGAATAAGGGTACACTGTATTGTTGTTGTTGCTATGTTCTGTCAAGTTGCCTGAGACACGTAGCAACCCTATGCACAATAGTTCTGAACCCTGAGCCAATCTGCCTGTCTGGGACACACCTACTCCCATCACCGTGTCAATCCACCTCCTCCAGGGTCTTCCTCTCTTGAACCGTTGCTCCACCCTTCCAAGTATGATGTCCTTCCTCAAGAACTGGTCAATCCCTTCTGGCATCATGCCCAAAGTATGTAATATGAAGCTTCATCTGTGCCTGCCTGGGTCAGATCGGATCTGTACCAGCCCCCTGCCCCGTCTGTGCCTGTGCTGCCCCTGCCCCACTTCAGACCTGCCCAGAGCACCAACATCACTGGGGAGCAGAGGCTTAGGAGTGGACAGAAGTGGCTGGAGGCCTGAGCCATCATATTTGAGTTAGTTGAGGGGAAAGAGAAGAGAGGTGTTGGTGGCAAGGGAACAGATGTGGTTGCTGGAAGGGTGAGGAGGGAAGAATGGACCAAGACATATGCACGGAAGAAGGAGACGGGACTAACACTGAATCTGTTAGCTGTGTAATAGGAAAGGGGTTTTATCTGCTCTTTTGGGTGAAATGCTTACCTATCAGTTGTTATTGTTGGTGGTGGTGCCGTCGAGACGCTTGTGACTCATAGCAACCATATGTACAAGATCTCTGAACCCTGCTCAACCTGGGCCAACCTTATTGTCTCTGACACCCCTATCCCCATTATCCCAATCATTGAGTCAAGCCATCTCATCGAGGGCCTTCCTCTCTTGCGCTGTCCCTCTACCCTCCCAAGCATCATGTCTCTCTCCAAGGACCGGTCCGTCCCTGCAACATGCCCAGAGTATATCAGATGCAGTTTCAGAATACTTGCCTCCAAGGAGCAGCCTGGTTTCACCCTCTCCAGGATGGGCCTGTTCCTGTTCTCCTAGCCATCCATGGTATCTCTCAGATAGTGTTCTAAGGCTGAGCATCCAAAAGCAAGACAGACTAGGAAGAAGAATTGGGCATCCACTTCCAAAATAACTCTATGCACAAGAGCACACTTTTTATGTGTCATTGAGTCACCTATGACTTATAACACCCTATGTCTAAGAGCTCTGAAGCCTGCCCAGTCCTGAGACAGTCTCACTGACTCCAACACACCTAGCCCTATTGCCCTCATTGCTGTATCCATCCATCTCGTCCAACTCTTCCTCTCCTGCACTGTCCCTCCACCTTTCCAAGCATGATGTCCCTTCCCAAGGATCAGTCCCTCCTGGCCACATGCCCAAAGTACATGAGACAGAGCTTCAAAATCCTAGCCTCCCAGGAGAAACTTGATTTCACCCTTTCCAAGACAGACCTATTTGTTTTCTTGGTGGTCCATGGTATGTTCAAGACTCTTCTCCAGCACCACAGCTCAAAGGTATCCATTCTTTTTCTTTCATTCTTAGTCGTTGCCTAGCTCTCTGATGGACAACAAGTAATTGCAAATACCATGGCCTGGATCAAGAGCACCTTAGTCTCTAGACTGACATAGTTGCTTCTCAGTACTCCAGAGAGGTCCCTGACAATAGATTTACCTAATAGAATTAATCTTTTAATTTCCTGACTGCTGATGCTAAGAGTGTTGACTGTGGAGCCGAGCATCAGGGGCATACTACATGGTTTAAAATCAAGAAAGGAGTGTGTCAGGGATGTATCCTCTCTCCATACCTTTAAAATCTGTATGCTGAGCAAATTATTCAAAAGCTTGACTCTATAAAGAGAAATATGGCATTAAGATCAGAGTATAAGACTCATCAGTAACCTTGGTTATGAGGATCATACAACCTTGCTTGCTGAAAGTGAGGAAGACTTGAAGCACTTGCTCCAGAAGATCAAAGAGCATAGCCTTCAATATGGATTGCATCTGAACGTCAAGAGAACAGACATTCTTACCACTGGACCAATAGGCAACATCAGGATAGGTAGAAAAAGACTGAAGTTGTAAATTACTTCATCTTACTTGGATCCACAATCAACATCCTTGGTACCAGTGATCAGGAGATCAGAAGTATCTGCACTGGGAAAGTCTGTAGTTGGGGACCTCTCCCAATTATTGAAGAGCAATGATATCAGTCTGAAGACTCACACGTGCCTGATTCAGGCCATGGTCCTTTTAATCACTTGTTATGCATCTGAGAGCTGGACAATGAAAAGGGAGGACAGAAGAAGAGTTGATGCCTTTGTTTTGTGGTGTTGGAGAAGAGCACTGAATATCCCATGGACTGCGAAAAGAACAAACACATATGTCTTGGAGGAAGTGCCGCCAGAGTGCTTTTTGGAGGCGAAGAGAATAAACCTTAGTCTCGTCTCACTTTGAGCAAGTTGCTAGAAGAGTCTATTCCTTGAAGAGGGAGATCATTGTCTGGGAAGGCGGAGGGCCGGCGGAAGAGAGGAAGCCCCTCAGTGAGATGACCGCCACGGTGGTCTCCCTTGTGTCGGGAAGTGTGAGGGTGGCATGGGGTTCAGATCTGCTGTCGTAGGGTCATGATGGGTCACATTTGACTTGGCAGCACGTAACAATAGTCATCCGTATTACTTCAAGTTAATCATATAGGGGGTCAACTCTTCTTCGACGGCTTCTAGGGACTGTTTCACGGTTCTTCTGCAACCCCCAAGAGCCAGAGAGGAAAGAAAGAGAGTGAAGGCAGGCTTGCTGAGGCCCAGACCCAGGCTCTCGATGTCCACTTAAGGGGCACGGGCACACCACCTTCCTGGTACTCTCAGAACACCAGGAGCAGCTCAGGGCCCTACCATATTTCCTGGTGTCCCTTCAACTTTTGTTTAGGCTCAAACATCAGCCTAAACAACTCAGTCTGCTCCCTGGATGTAGGCCCCGTCTCTCTCCAGTCCACTGGGAAGGGCTTCATGTAGAACACAGGAAAAACAGTAGAAGAAAGATATTCAATTATTTGAAGAGAAAGATTTATAAAATCTATGCCACCAGACATACACTTGTATTCAATTTTCCTGTTTTGGATAATAATCATGAAATGTTTTCATTCCTCTGTTATCAGGCAAACTCTTAAAATATTAAATATTGCTTAATAATTGATTAAAACTAATCTCCGTGGGAGCCAATCACCCATTTGGCAAGATCTCTTTAAACTTTAAGGGCCTTTTAGCTCTCCCTGGCCGCCTAACCTTTCTCTTCTCTGATTCATTCACGGCTCAGCAGACGTTTTGCCTTTTGTGGGTTTACGATGTCACAAAGCCTTTATCGAGCTGTGGCTGGTGGAATGGGGCAGATTCAGAGAAAGGGATGTCTGGGGGCACCGTGTGGAGAGGAAGCAGGTGCCCTGCGGTTTCTAAGACTGCGCAGTGAGAGAGTGAGTGCAGGGTGGCTTTCACGGCCACTCCACAGCCCTGGAGCAGAGGGGTCGGGGTGGGGCGAGGTTGGCATCTGTTGTCTGAGCTCACAAGTTCTGAAGGCAACTGAATGAGTGACCTTGGGCTTAATTTTTTCTTTCTTTCTGTTAATGTTATTTTTAAATGGAGGAGAAATTTGCAGAGCATAAAAATTAACCATTTAAAGTGTCAACTCAGTCATCACACTGTGCAATCCTCACATTGATCCAGTTCCAGAATTTTCTCATCCCCCAGACAGAAACTCAGTGCCCCACCCTCCCCTCCGCTGGTCCCTGGAACCTCTCAGCTCTGTGCACGTGCCTATTGCAGACGTTTCTCTTACCGATAGTTGTCCTGTCGTGTCTGGCTTCTCTCACTCAGCACTGGCCGCCGCTGGTGGGACTTCTCTCTATGACTGAGTGTCACTCCGCTGAACCGATAGACCACATTGTGAGTTGGTTCCACTTTTTGATAGTTGTGAATCATGGTGCAGTGAGTACTGCTGTACACATGTTCTTGTTGTTGACGTTAGGTGCTGTCGAGTCAGGTGTGACTCATGGAGACTGGTGATCAAAAGATCTGAATGCTGTTCTGTCCTGCGCCATCCTCACACTTCCTGACACACAAGAGCGCATTGCGGCAGTCACCATGTCAGTCCACCTGGTTGAGGGTCTTCCTCTCCTTCGCCAACCCTCCATTCTTCCCAGCAGCATGTCCTTCTCCAAGGAAGAGCCCCTTCTAGTAACATGCTCAAGGTATGTGAGGTGAAGCCTCATCATTCAGGCCTCCGAGGAGCACTTGGGCTGCACCCTATCCAAGACGTACTTCCTTTGGCCATCTGTGGGATGTTTAGTGCTCTTCTCTAGAACCACAGCTCAAAGATACCAATTCTTCTTCTGTCCTCCTTACTCATTGTCCAGCTCTCAAATGTATAGCAAGTGATCAGAAAGACTATGATCTGAATCGATTGTACCTTAGTCCTCAAACTGACATCATTACTCCTCAGATATTCCCAGAGCAATGCATCTCCTTATTTCCTGACTGCTGATACCAAGGGTGTTAACCAAACAAGATGAAGTTGTTGACAGTTTCAATCTCCTCTCCATCCTTCAGGATGTTGCCTATCAGTCCAGGGGCAAGAATCTTTGTTTACTTGACATTGAGATGTACTTCATACTGAAGGTTGCATTCCTTAATCTTCTGCAACAAGTGCTTCAAGTCCTCCGCACTTTCAGTAAGCAAGGTTGTGTCATCTGCATGATGTAGGTTATTGATGAGTCTCCCTCCAAGCCTGATGTCAGCCTCCTGTGTGAAGCAGTTGGATTCTGGAAGATGTGTCGTTCCAAATTAATTGAAAGTTGGGTGTAATAGGTTTGGTCATTTGTTTTATTTCTCTGACAATCAAGTGTTAATCTGCTCTAGCGGGTATGCCTAGGAGTGGACTAGCTAGTTGGTGGAGTAATCTAGATTGGAAACTTTCAGAACCCTCATCCTACTTTTCACGATGACTGCACTATTTTATGAGATTCACAAGATGGATTGACACAGTGACTGTCCCTGTTGGCCGGCAATGGCATTACAGTTGATCCAATAAAGCACCAGAGTTCTAATTTCTCCACATCTTTCCCAGCATCTGTCCTTTTCCATCTCTTTTTTTCTTTTTTAAAAATTCATTATTGTTTTCAATGAAAATTTACAGAAACTTTGGATTTCCATTCATTCATTGTTGCACTTTTCTCCCCTCCCAACCATCCTCCCCACCCAGTACACTACCCTCTTGGAAAAGTAAAAGAAAAATTCTTTCATTGTTTTACAATCCCTCCTCCCAGGTCCACTCCACTAGGCAGGCTTCGCTCTGGACTGCTGTCATGACAAAAATACCTAATAATTTTCCCTCTTAAACAGTTTTCTCCCTTATCTGTTTCAATGCAGTATACATTATTGAGCCCATCTTTCTCAATCTCCCCCCAACCCCAAGGTCAGTTCTGTTTTACAACAGTGGCAGCATGCAGTATTTGTCCTTTGGTGACTGAGATACTTCACTCAGCATAATGTTCTCCAGGGTCACCCATTTTGAATAATATTGCATGAGTTCCTTGTTTTTCAATGCAGCATAGTATTCCATTGTGTGAATATACCACAGCTTCTCTATCCATTCATATGTTGATGGCACTTAGGTTGTTTCCAACTCCTTGCTATTGTGAACAAAGCCATGATAAACCTGGGTGTGCATATATCTGCTTGGATGTCAGTTTCCATCTCTTTTTATTTAACCCTCGCAGCCATCATCTGTCCTCCAGTTTGCTGGACTGGAGGGGCTTGAGTGTTGCTGTGCTGCTGGAAGCTACAGCACCAGCATTTCAAATACTGGCAGGGCCACCCAGGATGGACAGGTTCTAGCCAAAGTTTCTAAGATGCAGGACTGGCCTCCATTCTCTGAAGTAACAGGCACTGGAGAGCGGGGTGGACAGTACTGGAGCTCCAGGTGGGCAGCGCTGCAGGGAAGGGTGGGCAGCCCTGGAGAGCTCCTATACTACAGCTGGTGGGTTTGAACCACCAACCTTGTGGAGTGCTCAGCGGCTGACCTATAGGACTCCTTCGTCTGACCCGAGTTCACTGCCTCAAGCTGGTTTAGCTTCACAGTGGCCCCATGGGACAGAGAGGAACTGCCCTGCTGGCTCCTTGAACCGTAATCTCTATGCAAGCGGCCGGCCTTGTCCTCCCACAAGGCTGATGGGTTCAGTCCCCAAGTACTTGACCCCTGTGCCACCAAGGCTCCTTCCAGTAGTGCCCAGGGCTTTCTAAAGAGAGACAGCCTCTCTTGCTCCTTCTCGCTCACCTTCTAAGGCAAATACTCTTTTTTAAAAAAAAAAAATTAAGACAAAATCTATATAATAAATAGGTTACAGGTATTCCATGGGGTGTTTTTAAAAATGTATACAGGTATGTTCAGACAGGTTTACTGAAATGGTACAAATTTCCTTAATAAATTGCTTTTTGTTTTAAATATATCAGCGCTTTCAGTCATTTGGCTATACACAAAGAAACTCTTTTTTAAAAACACTACCAAAAAAAGCAATCAGTATTTGTTTTCAAAACGACCTACTTATTTTCTAAAGTAATTGTCCCCGAACACAACAACTGAGGGTGAATGCGGCGAGGGCTGGGAGACTTCTCCAGCTCCACCTGCCTCGGGTGCCCCCTACTGCTGGCGGCAACATCGTCCCACAGTCCTCGGCCTCCAGATCCTTCCTCTAGACACTTAAGGCCCCGGCCCCGGCAAGTGGCCAGCATGGCCACGCTGTCCTTGGCTTTCCCAAGGGGGCTGCCAGGTACTCAGATGTGTCCTAAGAGCCCCAAACAATGTCTGATGTGGGGGGGGGGCGGTGACTTCTCTGAGGGAAGAGGGTTTCTCACCACCATGATGTGTGAGGGATCAGGGAACTCTCCCATCTGACTGCCCCTGGACACAGTGGGACAGAGACATGGCGTGGGTGTACGCGTGGAGGGGTGCACACCTGTGCCGTCTGTGGAACCCCGAGCCACCACAGAGCCCTTGTCCTTGCCACCCTCCTGACTCCCCTGGGAAGGAAGGGTCACCTTGTTTCTCTGGAAGTCATGTGACGTCAGTAGTCTCGGGTGGGTGTGAAACAAGACTCCACCGGGTAGTACAAAGTGGGGTTGCCCTTACCGCAGCCACACGTCAGCTTTCCGGGCCACTGCAACCGGACCCTGGGCCTCGTCGTCTCTGGGGGTCTGGGGCTGAAGGCAACCACTCCTGCTGTGTATCGTGGAGCCAGAACCGACCCGCAGGGGCCCTCCGGTGGGTTTTCAGAGCAGTTAGTCACGCGGGAGGAGGTGGTCCATCCCTCGGAAACCTCCCATTATGAAGTGTTCTGACGGGCTCCTCCCTGCCCATCCTGATACCGTGCTTATGCAGCTGTTTCCTGATTTATTGATTGAAGCCATTATCTGCTGACCTCCTGAGAGAGGGGGAGCATTAGCCCATTGAACCCTGCACCCCAGCCCAGGCTACTATTTTTAGCTCCTCCATGCTTACTGTCTTCCTTTGTCTGCACTAATCCCTGCTGGGTTCCAGGCCTTTCTGACAGTGCAGGGCCCAGACCGCGCCCTCTCCAAGGATGGCCAGGGTTTTGCCCAGAGTGTCTGTCCCCTTGCAGTGTGAACACGTGACGACTGTTTGTGGCTGAGGCAGCCCAGCCTGGCCCCACACCCGCCTCCCAGGTTCTGGGTGGCTCACAGAGCCAGGAACCTGCACCCGGTTCAGCCCACGCTTCCCTTCCATGCCACCAAGTGCTCCAGATCTCACCTGCTGTTGGTCTGGTTATTAGGCACCTGGGCCGGTCCAGTGTCCAGGCACCCCACTGGCGAACAGGAGGAAAGCCTCCGGAACCCAACACAGCCTGGAGAGCTCCGCTGTGGGGTCCTGGGCTCCGTGTCAGTCCTTCCTGTGGGTGGTCTTTCTCGCTTTCACTAACCCTCTGCTTTCCCGAGGGTCACGTCCTCCTAGAGACGCGCCCAGAACGTGTGAGGTGGAGTCCTGTATCCATGTGTTTAAGGAGCATTCAACCTACACTTCCTCCAAGACTAACTGCTGTTTGGGCAGCCGGTGGGGGGCTCAGTGTCCTTCACCAACACAACAGAGGAAAGGCCTCCATTCTCTCCCATCTTCCTTCATCACTGTCCAATGCCACATGCATGTGGAGCAACTGAAAACACCCCGACTTGGGGCAGGAGGACCTTCAACTTTAAACGGACTTTCTCTCTTTAACACTTTAAAGAAACTTTGACAACAGGTGTGCAAAAGTAACACCCATTTGTTGTTGTTGTTGTGTGCTGTCGAGTCGGAACCTACCCATAGCTGACCCTCTGGTGGGTTTTCAGAGGCAGTAATCACGTGGAAGGAGATTGTCCATCCTTCTCCCACGGAGCATCTGGTGGCCTGGAACCGTGTGGCTTTGAGATTGAAGCACATCTTCTTGCCAATAGGCCACTGGAAATTATTGAACGATATCCCTAACATCACACCCAAGCAAGATCCTGCTGAAGATTATTGTCCAGAAATGACTGGAACAGTACATCAGCAGAGAACTGCCAGATGTGCAGGCTGGCCTAGGGACATCATAGCCAATGTTAGATGGATTTTGGCTGAAAGCAGAGAGCACCAGAGGAATGTCTATCTGTGTTTCATTGACTATTCAAAGGCCTTTGACTGTGTGGATCACAACAAATTGTGGCTGACTTTGAGGAGAATGGGCATCCCAGAACACCTGATTGTGCTCGTGTGAAACCTATACTTTGACCAGGAAGCCGTAGTCAGAACAGAGCAGGGAACCCTGCGTGGCTCAGGATCAGGCAAGGACTGCATCAGGGATGTATCCTACCTCCATACCTTTTCAATCTATATGTAGAACAGATCACTCGGGAAGCTGAACTTTATGTGGAGGAATGTGGCATCAGGATTGGAGGAAGATTCATCAACAATCTGCGCTATACATATGACACACGTTTCTTGCTGAAACTAAAGAGGATATGAGATGTTGACTGCAGGAAGTCAAGAACTGCAGTCTTCAATATGGCTTGAAGACATCAAGAAAACAAAGATTCTCATCATTGGGTCTATAGGCAGCTTCATGATGGATAGAGAAGAGATTGAGATTAATAACTTTAGATTGCTATTTTCCACAACCAACACTCTTGGCACCAGCAGTCAAGAAATCAAAAGATTAATTGCATTGGGAAAGTCTGCTGTCAGGGACCTCTCTAGAGTACTGAAGAGCAACAAAGTCAGTCTGCACTAAGGTACACCTGATCCAGGCCATGGTCTTCACAATTACTTGCTATGCATCAGAGAGCTGGACAATAACTAAGGATGATAGAAGAAGGATTGATGCCGTTGAGTTGTGATGCTGGAAAAGAGTGTTGAACATACTGTGGACTGCCAAAACAAAACAGGTCTGTCCTGGAGAGGGTGAATACAGTTTGCTCCCTGGAAGCAAGGATTTTGAAGCTCCATCTCACATGTTTTGTTCAGGGGCCATCCTAATCTTCTCTGTATCATTCCAATTTTGAGTTTCTGGTGCATGGTGACTCCATGGACATCAGGACAATACACGGCCTGGGCCTGGCCCGTCCCCACTGGGTGTGGCATCCTTCATCCATCATGGGGGCCACCGTGGGCTCCAAGGGGCTTCCTCCCTACCGAGTCTTCTTGCAGCACTACATCAGATGGCCCTGCTGTAAGCTGGGGAGTTCTCAAAGAGCAGATCGCCAGGTCTCCCTCTTCTGTCTTAGTCTGAAGCTCCACTAGAACTTGTTCTTCACAGTGACCCTGGTGGTATGTGAAAGACCAGAGACCCAGCTCCCAGCATCACAGTGACAAAGAAGCCACAACAGTGCAGCAGACAGCCGGTGACTGGTAGGGAACCCAGAAGTCAGTGGGGTTTCCAATAGGGTCAAGGTGGGCAGTGGACAGAGCAGGGGGCAGCCCTGAACCAATGTGGTGTCCAGTAGGGTTGAGGTGGGGAGGAGGTGGGCAGTGGGCGGATCAGGGGCAGCCCTGAGCCAGTGTGTCCAGTAGGGTTGAGGTGGGGAGGAGGTGGGCAGTGGGCAGATCAGGGGCAGCCCTGAGCCAGTGTGT
>NW_006399798.1:2026907-2040956 GCF_000299155.1 Elephantulus edwardii | reverse complement strand
GTTGAGGTGGGGAGGAGGTGGGCAGTGGGTGGAGCAGGGGCAGCCCTGAGGGGGGAATAACTGGTAGGTTTCCAGACCTTATTCCAATTTCCTTTCTCATAAAACGTGTCTCAGAGACAAAAATGTGAAAAGTCTTAAGAATCATAGTCCTCAACATGTTATTATTTAAAATAATAAAAGGAAGATAATTATAAATACATCATGACAAGGGAGTGAATGGCTGATACCACAACTACTTAGTGAAAGATTGTACAATCATGAGTTGAGATGAGTTCTTGTAAAGAGTTTAAAAAGATGTGGCCAACGCCACTGTTATAAAACAGGACAGACATGGGGGTTGGAAGGAAATAAAAAAAAGAGGGGCTAAATAATGAACACTGCATTGAAATAGATGAAGGAAAGAACTGTCTAAAAGAATGATACTTGCATTACAACATTCCAGAATAAGAGGTGTATAGCAAGGTGGACTGGGGGATGGGAGGAGAGAGGAAATTGTCCAACGATGAATGATTGGAATTCCAAATTTTCTGTAAACTTTCATTCACATATCAATTTAGAAAAAAGGTGTGGTAACTTTTTTTACTATCAAGCTACAAATTTCTAACAATCTTATAATCATTTCAAGTCTAGCTATATAACAGGATAGTTACAACTTTTCTTACCTGACCCACATAAAGAAAACGATACTTTATATTTGTATCCCCACATTGTTGTCATGTGCCCTTGAGTCCCTTGCAACTCATAGCAACCCTGTGTACAACAGCCCTAAACCCTGCTCTAAATAATAATAATAATAATAATAATAATAATAATAATAATAATAACAACAACAACAACAACAACACATAGTGAAAATCCCAAACAGCAAACTGACTAGAGCAGACCACCAGATGCCCCCATTGGCCGTTGCTGTGTGGAGGTCCAGGGAGTTTCCTTCTGCATTTCCTTTTATTCTAATTTGTCTCCCACGAGCAGTGCTTGCTTATACATTCCCTGTGGTCAGGACCCCGTGTCACCCTGTTGTCCCAAGCACCCAGCCCAGAGCCAGAAGCAGACGTACTGCTCCATCATTTTCTGAGCAGGAATAAGTGAACGCCATGTGCACAGTGGAAAAAACCCCAGTCCCCTTTATTTAATTAGAAACATTACATTTCGCTGGCAGTTCAAGGTGAGAGCTGCCCAGGAGAGTGGCTCGAGGCACCAGCAGCGGCCTGATCTGCAGCCACCCTGGGCTCTGGCCTCCGGTCTGAGCAAGCTGACAGCCGGCCTCCAGCCCCCAGCAGCTCCTCTTGCCCCCTCCCTTCCCTGGCTCTTTCTACTTGGGGTTTCAGAACAATCTGACAGAAAAGAACACCCTTCTTCCCTCGGGGTCTCACTTCTGTGCAGGAGCCTAGCCCCCACACGTCTGCCGCCCAGTGGGCACTGACTCCCGGGCCCCCTGTGTGTGCTCCACAGGGCTTTCCAGGAGCTGGTTGCCAGGCCTTTCTTTCAAGGGGCCTCTGCAGATTCGAGCCCCCTTCCTACGGTTAACAGTTGGTGGTGTTTGCACAGCCTGGGGTGCCTGATGGGAAAATGCAGGCTGAGCTCCACTGTGGGGCCTTTGCAATTTATAATGTTCAACTCAGGATAGGTCCGTTGAGAGAATAAAAAACTTGGAGTCCCCTAAACTCTGGGAGCCGTGGGAGTGAGGCTGTAAGTCAGGGCTGGCTGGTGCTGGCCGGTGGGCAGCAGCGTGGGCCCGCTCCGAGGGGGATGTCTGTGAACTCGGGGTCCCCCGTCAGGAGCACTATCTCCCTCTCTGTCTCCGGTATTGTTAAGAAGTGCCCGTGGGCTGTGACATCCCAATAGAGACTGGCCTTCCTCGTCATCCTTCATATAGGAGTCCTGAGAGGGATGCCAGGCCACGTGGTGCCCTCCATTGGCCCTGGTGCCATGTGGGGCAAGGCGGTGCTTCCTGTCTCGGGGTCCTCCCACACAGGTCCGGCATGTCCCCAGAACAGTGACAAGCTGCAGATTCACCCTCGTCCGCTTGCCTCCCTGGAATGGCAGGTCCTCTCTGGAGGCAGATTTCTCTGGTCAGGGGTCTTAGAATCCCACGTGCCTTTCTGGGTCAGCACCCTGGCACCTGGCTCCACCCCCATTGATGTCCTTTGCCCACTTGGGTGCCTCACATCCCCCAGAGCACACAGCTGGCGTCTGAGCCTGCAGTAGCTCCCAGGTGACTGTCCACTTCTCCGCGCCCACTACCACCTCCCTCCATCTTCGGCTGCCTCCTGTGAGTGGCCACAGGAGCTGGCTTGGCAATCAGCCCAGAACTGGGAGCTTTCTGTAATAATTAGAGATCATTTGGGGTCCGGCTCCTGGGGAGAGTACGTGACTCAAAGAGAGCTGTTTCATCTCATTCCCAAAGTGCGAGGTTGCGGCAGGAGGAATTCTAATGCGGCAAGTCCCCACTGACCCTCGGTGCCTGTCCTTTAGAAAGGGTGACGTGTGCGGCCCCATAGCAGCATTGGTAATGTGGGGACCTGTTTTTTAACCCTTGATATTTACCGACTGCGGTCAGTTCACCAAACCCCAATCTCAGATTTGCTCAAGTAAATGCTGTGCCCTTTTCATAGAGCTGTCAGGCGTCAAACCCGCTACTGTGTCCTCCCCTCCTGTCCCCCGAGGAGGCCCGTGGCGGCAGCTTGCAGCATGCCACGGCATTCTGAGGACACGCTGATGATGGGAGCACCCTCTTTCCCCCGGTTCTACCTGATGGCCTCATTCACCATTCAGGGTGCACCCAGCACCCTGCCACCCACTGGGAGAGAGGCAAATGGTGACCACTCTTGATGGTCTAACTGGACCATGGTCCAGAACAGTGGGAGGGCAAGTGGCATGAGGTCCTGAGCAATCTTGGCCTGGGCCCACCCTCATCCCCTCCCCTGGTTCCCGCCCAGGGCATGAGGAGGAAGAAGAGAAAGCAGAGAAGACATTACAAGCATCTCAGCAGTTGATTGGACTGGTTAGGAAGTGACATCACCACATCCCAAAGCCGCCATCATCATCGTCACCAGCAGCATCGTCTTCTGGTGACTGAGCCTTCCCCCTGGAGGTTATTGCATCACACTCCTCTGTTTTACTTCCTTTTCAATAGCATGTGAGTGAAAGTTAACACAGCAAATTAGTTTCCCCTTCAACCGTTCACAAGCATTGAATGTGACGACCCCGAGTCCAAGCCCCTTGTTGTCCCCGCACTCGTCCAAATCCTCGTGTGAGTCTCCCTTCCCCTCGTCTTCTGTCTTCTTGCTTAGTTCCTCCTGAGCTTTGTCCCAGGGCAAGGACTGCTCTTGTGTCTTACATGGTGATTGTTCCAAGGACAGAGTGTCTCCCTAATGCTGCCCATCCCCTTACGTCACCTTCTGTTGCTTGGATGAAGGTTGGGGCAGAGGAGTGAGTTCATCCCGAGACATCAAGAGTGATGAAGGGCCACAGACACAGGTTCTATCAGTTTGTAACAGGCCAGTAAGCCTAGCTGTTCCCCACTCCTGCCTTCTTTAAGGGGAAAGTGTAAATTCTGTCCCCCACTATCCTAAACTACGCAGTCGAGTTTCCCACCTTTGGGGAAGTAGCAGGGGGCAGCACGTCCAGAGTGCAGTGGACAAGCCTTGCCCTGGGAAAACTACCTTCGTGATCACAGCATCTTCCCTGCCAGGCAAGCAGAAGCCCGGCTATCTTATGATGCTGAGTTCTGCTCCACCTTGTCTCCATTCTCTGTGATCCTTCCAGAGCAGGCAGCTGTGGGAGCCGGGCACCAGCTAGATCTTCTGTTCTCAGAGTCACAAGTGCTGAGGTGCTTGCAGTCTCTCAGTGCACTAATTGTTTGAGTGAGTTTTTTCTTTTCTTCCCCCTTCTTTGCTCCAACACCCACTTATCCCATGCACTGAGGAGGGTGGGGCCTCTCTTCACCACTCCTCACCCTTGCCAGCTCCATGTCCGTCCCTCTCATGCAAGTCACATGTCCAAGGATTATCTTGCAAATATGGTATAAATAGGTAAGACGCCACTTCCAGAGGCCATCTCTCCATTCAAAGGTTGGAAAGCTCATGGCTCACATGCGGCACTCTACACTATTATTTCTCCATGGCCATCTTTTTGCACACTTGTGTGTATTTATACTGACTGTCTTTTGATGTCACATCTCAGTTATTTTATTAAAAACACTCCAACATGTGCTCAAGCATCCCTGGGTTTTTCATTATGACTGATAAAGAAGATTTTGGGAATAAGATACAGACGCTGCCCTCCACAAACTGAGTCTTCATGAGGTATGAAGCTTCCAAAATCCAATCATAACCTGTTGCTGTTGAGTTGATTTTGACTCACAGTGAAACCTTCACAGACTTCGGGTGTGTGGTCAAGAGAGGCCAGTCCCTGTCAGAGAGAGGGAGGAGGACCCTGACGAGATGGCCCGACACAGTGATGTAGCAGTGGGGTAGCTACAGCATGTCAAGGATCTTAAGGGCGGTGCAGGACGTGACATGTTGCCAGTCTGTTGTTCACAGTGTTATTATGTGTCTGAGTCAGTTCTCACCATTGACATTGGGAGCAGCATGATGGATGGTGAAGAGACTGACATTGTTAACAGCTTCGGTTTACTTGGCTCCACAGTCAACACTCTTGGTACCAGCAGCCAGAAAATAAAAAGACAAATTACACTGGCAAAGTCTGCTGTCAGGGACCCCTCCAGAGTACTGAAGAGCAATGATGTCAGTCTGGAGACTAAGGTGTGCCTGATCCAGGCCATAGTCTTCGTAATTACTTGCTATGCATCAGAAAATTGGACAATGACTAGGGATGATAGAAGGAGAATTGATGCCTTGAAGCTGTGGTGCTGGAGAGAGTACTGATTATATCTTGGACTGTCAGGAGAACAGTTTCATCCTGGAGAGGGTGAAGTCAGGCTGCTCCTTGGAGGCAAGGATTCTGAAGCTTTGTGTGCCATACTTTGGACATGTTGTAAGGACGTCATGCTTTAAAGGGTGGAGAGACAGTGCAAGAGAGGAAGACCCTGAATGAGATGGAGTGACTCAGTGACTGAGGTAATGGGGGTAGGTTTGTCAGAGACAATGAGGTTGGCACAGGATAGAGCAGCATTCAGAGCTGTTGTACACGGAGTCGTTATGAGTCGCAGGTGACATGATGGTGCATAACAACAACAGTCAGTTCACCAGCTCATAACAACAAAAGTGACACGTGGGGACAGGGTACAACCACCCCACAGGGTTTCCAAGGTGGTAAGGCCATGCAGAAGCAGAGCACCTCGTCCTTCTCCTGTAGAACTGCTGATTGGTTGGGACCGCCTGGTGCACCCCACTGTACCTCCAGAGCGCCTTGTAAAAGGTGTGTCAAACTCCAAACACTCCCATCAAGTCAATTCCAACTCACACCGTCCCTCCAGCGGTGTTCTCGGCTGCAAATTGTGGGAGGAGCCTGCCCACCCTGCTCAAAGCAAGGCCCAAGCCGTGTGTTGTGTGCACATCTGCCCGAGGCAGGCTGGCCTACCAGCACTGCCACTGCCTCCAGTCCCACCTCCGGAGAGCTCCGAGAGTGTCACCCCGCAGGTCCATCAAGCTGTTAAATGAATCGATGAGTGCTTGGAGAAGCATCTCACAAATTAGGCTGGAAGAACCTTCTCTTCTTAGCGACACATCCTTTCATCGGTGTAATTCAATACAGGTAGCCAGTGAATGCTTATTTTAGAATCTAATTTTATTAAGACGTTGTGCTTAGTAGAGTTTGAGCAAAAAGGGGGCCCTCTGTGCAATGCACTGATGTGGCTGCTGCCACAATGGGCTTGAGCAGAACAGAGATTCTGAAGGTGGTGCCAGACCAGGCCTCCTTTCACTCTCTTTGACAGAAGGTCACTGGCCTGCAGTCTAGGCATGTGTGTCTCACAATAGTTCCTGTCATGGCAGTCTGATGGAATGGGTGGAACTCCTCAATCCATTAGACGAATGAGGCTAGTGAAGAGTGGCTGATGGGGGAGAAGTTCTACTCTTCGGCTGAAGATTTATTTAGTCATCCTATCAATTATCCGACAAGCTGTTCATGCACCGGTCACCCTTCCACCTACCCAACCATCCTTCTATCTTTGCAAGCATATATCTTGTCCCTTTCCTCATCCATCTAGCCAGTCATCATTTGATCCATCCAGTGATCCAGTCACTGGTTCTTGTGTGCATATCTCTATTCTACTGTCTGTCATACACACAAACATCCCCCTGGGCGTCAGTCTTTCCATCCACTCCACCTCCCATCTACACTTTCAAACATACACGCACCCCTCTACCCATACGCAAACGGATATGTCCCGGAGAAAAGTGCATCTGGAGTGCTCCTCGGAGGTGAGAAGAGCAGAACTTCATCTCACATTCTTTGAGCACGTTGCTAGGAGAGACTATTCCTTGGAGAGGGACGTCATGCTTGGAAAGGTGGAGGGTTAATGAAAGAGAGGAAGACCTTCAATGAAATAGATTGACACAGTGACTGCAGCAATGGGCTCAAGTGTCAGAGATGATGACGATGGCACAGGATAGGACAGGGTTCAGATCTCTTGTTCGTAGAATTGCTATGAGTTGTGCTCTACTCCACGGCACCTAACAACAACCACCACCACCCATATAGCTAACCATTCCTCTTTTGGGCCACCCATCTGTCTATCCATCCTTTGATTCTCTCATCCACCTCTCTGTTCAGCTGTCGTCATACACACATATATCCTTCTATCCATCAGTCACCCACCCACTCAATCACCTATCCTTCCAAGCATCCCTCCACCTTTATCCATCAGTCCATTAACCCTTTGATGACTCACTCATTCATCTCGTGATACTCTACACATTCCTCTGTTCATCCACCCATTCTTTACTGAGGCCTTCCAACTGTCAACCCTCTGTCTATTCTTTCAAGCGCAAATCCATCTTTTTATCCACTCATTCATCCATCCATTTTTCTATCCCTTGACTCTTCCCTTCACTTCTTTGTGCCCCTGTCCATTGTCCATCCATCACACATATGCTGAGCCCCCATCAAATGCCACGGCTAAGTGCTGCAGAGCCAGAGGTGGCCCCGGCTTTTCGAGAACGCCCAGTGGTGAGGAGAGCTGTCCAGAGACTCTCACTTATTGTGGTGCTTCATTTTCTTCTTGATGTTTCAAGATCAGCTTCTTCTCTATGTGCAATATCAGACAAGCAGAGCCAAGACCTCTGCTGGCAAATGCCTCTGGCTCACTGGGGCGTTGGTGCAACCGTGGCTCTTCAGCTTGGGGAGGGATGCTGCCTTCCCGTGAACAGCTGAGGCTCACAGCACAAATCGCTGATGGTGTTAAACGCATTGCCCGAGCCTCCCAGGCAATCAGAAGAGAGAATTTCTGGCCTCCTCTCCCTCTCTCAGCACTAAGAGGCAGCAAATCTTCTTTTGATGGATTAATGGATCTAAATGTCATGAGGACTCCTGATTTACAGCCTCCATCCTTGTCTTCCCTCTCCAGCCCAACAGTCTTAGAAGGAAGCTCTTAAAGAGCAGGGCCAAGGAGACTGTGTTTTTTAAAGAGGAGCACCACTAGAATGGCTGGCGGTGACTGGCGGGGCTCGGCAGCTGGAGGAGGACTGGCACATCCTGGCAGCTCGCCGACCTGCAGAGCCAGATGCTCAGCCGTCTGGGGGACTGACTCATGATAACCCAACTCCCAAGAGGCTGAGCGATGAGTGGCAAAGTGCTGCTTCCCAAGGAAGGAAGACGGCTCCACAGTCAGGGCGTTTGGCTTGTGACCGCTGGGCAGGAGGAGTCCTTTCCCCCTCGTGCCTGTATTTTCCCCTCCTGCTGCTCACCCCAAGTAGCTCTGGTAGCCTAGTGCAAAGAAACTATGTTGCAGTCCCAAAGGCACACAGTTCAAATCCACGATCTTCTCTGAGAGAAAAGGATGAGCTATCTCCTCCCTTGAGTCTAACTGCATCTAAAAACCCTCTGGAGGAGGGTCAGCTATGGATCAGTTCCAACCCACACACAACACAACATAACACAACGTCCTGAAGAGCCCAAGGGGATTGTGGCCAAGGCTCTGGGGCACACAGCAACTCATCCAAAGCTGCCCACTTGTCAGGACACAGCTGGACTTGAACTCAGCCCCCACTGCCTTCTCATGGTGCTCGCCAAAACCATGCATTTAAGGTTCAAACCTACATGTAAGAACTTAAAGTTTGACGAGTCTTCCCAGGAGCCTAGATGTAGGCCAGAACCATGAGTGCATGTGCGTGAATGTGTAAGATAGAGAGGAGACATATGTCGTTTCCGGATGCATGGGAAAGTGACTCGAGCAGATGGATCTATCCCTGCACTTCAGCATCCAGAGAATGCCAGACTCCAGCTCCGGTGGGCGGGGGGATGGAGCCGTCACCGAGGCCTGGGGCTGCTCAGGAGTTGTTTCCAGGGACTGGGGCAGCCCAGAGAGGGCCCTCACTTCAGAAATGATGAGTCTGGAGGCCTCCTGCTCAGGGCCGTCCTGGTGGGGCACAGGGCTAAGTGGTAGCTGAATTCTTGGCAGCCTACCCAGAGCACCTCGGAAGAAAGGTGCAGCCGCCCACAGCCAAGAACTCAGGTTCTGAGAGCATGTGGATCCCCGGCCTCCATGGTACTCGGGAAGCACCGGAGTCGGGGTGGCTCCGAGCTGGACAACTCCAGGCCGTCTCCTGCTGCAGCAAACCCTGAACTACAGAAAGTGTCCATCTCCTGGCTCACGAATGTGCACGTCCGTGATCTTGTGCACGCTGGTGTGGACCAAGCAGCTGCAGCCCAGTTATGCTGACTCCTGGTAACCGTCTGGTTAGAGCACAGCTGGGCACCCAACGCTGTGACCTTTCAGGAGCAGGCCACCAGGCCTTTGTTCTGGTCAACAGTGGATCACGTTAACTGTTTGCAGCACCCAGGGCTCCGAGCTGAAGCCACCTGCATGGAGGCTCCAAGTCACATGGAGGGTGGCAGGAACACAGGGAAGGGTAAGGAATAGGGGAGCCGGCCGCCTTTCTGGAAATGGTCAGCTGGATGGCCACTGCTCCTTGGAACAGGCCTGTTAGCTTCCAGAAGATTAATTTTCTTCAAGATGCTCTGATTTCAAACCCAGGTTTCCTGGTGCTGAATCCAGCCTGAGAGTCAGACAGCCTAGGACTGCGTCCCCCTCAGCCCAGGCAGCCCCCCACCCAGGACTGTGTACCCCTCAGCGTGAGCTGGCCCCCATACTGTTTCTCCCTCAGCCTGGTCTGCCCCCACACCCCCACCTCAGTTCTGCTGCCTGGGGCAAGTGGCTGCCTCACATGGCTAGAAGCCCCTGGGTGCTGCTCTTTCACTCCCGGCTGCCCAGCAGTGTCCAGCAGTGCTTGTCTGAGGCCTGGCTGTGCTGGCGGATGGACACCAGGTGCTTGCGGACAGAAGCAGGGTTGGGCTGGCGGGTGGGGAGAAGGCAGTGAGTGGGAACCCCGCCGAGCTGTGGCTGTCACCTGCCGCTCCTGCCAGACTGTGTGTGTGTGTGTGTGCGCGCGCACGTGCACGTGTGTGTCTTTGCTGCAGCCGATGCTGTGAGCTTTTCTTGCTCTTGTTTTTTTCTGGGAAGAGCCCGGATTACTGAAGAAAATCCAGCTTATGTGTCCAAGGGCACAGCAGGCTGCTGTGTGGCTGTGACATGCTGAGGTTTGACTCTAAGGAGGATTTATGGCTCTGCAGATGCCAGGTGAAGAACAAGAGGCCGTCCTGCCCTGAGCCGCCACCACACGTGGCCCGTGGGAGGCTGACCGGGGTTGAAGGAGGGCCTTACTATGAAAGGGACCCTAAGCTAAGGGAGAAGGCTGGCCACTGCCGGGGGCTGTGGGAGGTCTCCTGGTAGAGCGATGGGGCTCGCCTCCCCCTCTCCACCCCACCTTCCACGGTCACTGCAGCAGCCCCTCTCCAGGGTCCTGCACAGGGACACCAGCGTGGGGACACGGAGCGCCACCTGGTGCGGAGGCAGCCTTGGCCTTGGCCCCAAGAACTCAGGACTGCCGTCCCTGCCCTCCCCCACCCTGAACTCCCTCCACCCTGCGATTCACTGTCTTGGAGCAAAGGTTGGGGTCCCACCTAACAGGTCTCCTGTCCCCTTGTCAGCCTTGGGCGGTTTGGGGCCTACAATACGGCCTCTGGTTCTGGAACGTTTCCCAGTGTACCTATGTACCCTGCGTCACTGCAGATTTCAAATCTCTCTTCACCCCTTTCCAAAGCGACATGCACAGGATAATTGTTGCAAAGAGCTACAAACCCAGGAGTCAGATGTCCACACACCTACACAGAGCTGGAGGCTTGTCTCTGGGCTGTCCAGGGGGCCCTGCAGCACCATCTCCGCTGACCCTTTACTGAGTCAGGCACACCCACTGATACAGCGACCACAGACTGAGGCCTGGAGTCCACCCTGAGGCCCCTCAGAGGAAAGGCCTGGCACCCCACTTCTGAAGAGCCAGCCTGGGCAAGTGCACAGCTTGGTTGCTTTTGTTTGTTTGTTTTGAACAGTGGCATTCCATTCTGGAATTCACTTACCCTGGTAGACACCCGTCTGTTCCTCAACCCTCTTGTGTATCATGAAGTCCGTACCAACCCACAGCTGACCCTCCAGCAGGTTTTCAGCTGCAGTAAATCGCACGGGAGGAGACTGCCCATCTTTCTCACATGCCATGCGGCTCTGGGTTGGCCGCCCAGCTCCTTACTACTCGGCCACCAGAGCGCCCTCCTCATTCCTCTAGTTCCAGAAAATGACAAAGCCATGATGCTCCTCTGGTGGCTCGAATCCACCACAGCTCCTTGGGAGAGGCAGGAGCAAATCTCTTCCCGCGAGATGAGCGGCGATTCTGACTTGCTGCCAGGCGCCAAAGCCAGTGTAGTGGGCCCACCTGAGAGACCTTGACAGGCTCTAGCTGGAGCCCGTGCGGGCATCGGACCAAGGTCAGAAGGCCCGGCCGGCTTGAGGCTGCCACCGTTACGGGAGCAGCCTGCCATGACCTACTCCCACTGAGTCACTGGTTCAAATCCCCAACTTTTCAGTTGGCAGCCAAATGTTTGACCACTGTGAAACCAGGGCCCTTCGACAGCTCATTATTTCTGCTCACTCCTGCTTCCCTGAGCCAGCCTCCCTGCTTGATTATGGCCTAGGGTGTCGGCACAGTGCCCGCTGCCCCACCCCAGAGTCAGGGTGGAGGGGCTCCCCGCTGCCCAGAGAGCAGGGAGCCCTGTAGACTCTGACGGCTGCTCACAAATGAGCCCCCACTCCCCACCGGCCTCCCTGCCTACAACCACATGTCTTTGGGGAGCACGGAATGAAGGAGGCATAAAAATCGCGACCATACTCAGAATCAATACAAGGAAAAGGACATCTCAGGAGAAAATGACAGCAGTCACTGCCACTCAAAGGTAATAAAAGTCTGTTTCATCACCATCACTGGCACTTCGAGCCCCACTCCAGGGCCACGTGCACCACTGTGGCCATCGCCGAGAGCCCCGCCTGGGACAGAGGATGAGTCTCCCTGCTCCAGCCACGGTGCTCTGATTAAAACCCCAAGAAGGGAGAATGTTAGGCTAGAGCGTTGAGGAGGGAAAGAATGACCCAAAGGCTGACAAAAATAGAGACTACAAGTCACATTTATACCCTCCCCCTGGCTGTACAGGCCCGACGCTCACGTACCACTGAGCTGCTTGGCACGGCCAGTTCCCGGGATGGCTATGGCCTGAGCGCCAGGCGTTCTGATGCCTGGTGACCAGATGGCCTCGTGCCTGCGCTGTACACAGCTCACTCCGAGCGCCCTGCTGCCATATTGTCATCCGCAGGCACGATGCTGGACTACCCAGAACTGCAGGTCACTACCCAGAACTCCTGGGGAGCATCCTTAAGGGGACACATGGTCATTTATTCTCTTCCTTGCCTTCTGGTGAGAAGCTCTAGTGGCGTCGGATATAACATACGGAGCGACCAGCCGATAGGTCAGTGATTCAATTCTACCAGCCAACCTGTAGCTGAAAGATGGGCAGTGTGCACCCATGAAAATGTGGCCTTGGGACCCGTGGTGAGAGTGGGTGAGAACGAGTTCAGCACCGGTGGGTTGGGGTTTTGTTTGGTTTTTCACCTCTGGCTTTGCTCTCTGCTCCAAGGACACACTGACATGTTCAGACATTTCACCTCTGGTCCTGTGATACATTCACACTCACTGCCAAGTGCTGTCCCCGCTCCCCAAGCTGCAAGCTTACAGAAGCCAAGGGTCCCATCTCCCTTGGCTGCCCCTCACACCCCGGGGCTGCAAGCTTACAGAAGCCGAGGGTCCCATCTCCCTCAGAGGGGCTGCTGGCACCCCGGGGCTGCAAGCTTACAGAAGCCGAGGGTCCCATCTCCCTCAGAGGGGCTGCTGGATTCTGACACATAACGTCTTTAGAGCCCACAGCTTGGGTCACAACATCACCAGGGATTCCTTTAAAAGTTGTTATTGTTGTAGGTGCTGTCAAGTCAACATGACTCCTAGTGACCTTATAACAGATCTGAAAATCATCCTTGACACAAGTTGTGAACTTGGTCCTTGACACTCCCGAGCCCTTTGTCACAGACACTGTCACTCTGTTGTGTTACTGCCAGTTAGAAGCTCTTGCCTTCAAGTTGGCTTGGACCAGTGTTGACTTGGCACTGGGTTTCTGAAGTTCTAAGCCTTTATGGATGGGGGGAGGGGGTGTTGTCCATCTTTGTTCCTCAGAATGACTGAGGGATCTGAAACCCCTGTGTGGATTGTTATGGATTAAATTGTGTTTATCCCAAAATACATGCTGGAATCTTAACTGTGTCTGCAAACGGTATGGAACGGGCTTGCATTAAGGTAGGCATTCTGGGTGGTGCCAACAGTTAACATGCTGACAGATTACTGAAAGGTCAGAAGATCAAGCCCATTCAGAGGCACCTTGGGAGATAGGGCTGGCAATAGATTAAAAAAAAAAAAAAAGAACCAACCACTGGAAATCCCATGGGGTACGCTCACCTCCGACCCTGTGGGGTCACCGTGAGCTGGAGTCCACGCCATAGTGACTCATGGTTCAGGTTGAATCGCTCCATACTGGTCTGTTGTTTGCAGTAAGCATTTCCCTGGAATGATAGTTTGGGGGCACTTAGTTACTTAATCAATACTGCTCTCAGGACACTGAGGCAAAGGTAAAATGTAACTGTCAAAGAAATTCTTATTTTCCATGTTTTGTAGATGGCTTGGAGTCCACCTGGGAACATTCCAGACCTGAGATTTGAACCAAGGTCTATAGGTGCTCAAGGACTCCCAGCTGTGATTTGCAGGGCTGACTGGTTGGCCCTTGTTCCAGGTCCATGTGAGACAGCCCTGGGTGGGAGGAAGTGGACCCTCATCCAGCCATGGTAGGCAGGGGAACCTCCTGGTGTTATCGCATCCTGCTGCGTCTCTACTTCCTTGCTGGTGAAATGGGGCCCTCTCCCCGGACTTATTCTGGGCTAGAGAAGCTCCTGTGTTGACGGGGGTTGGCTCACCACAAATGCTCCCCTGGAGTCAGGATTACAGCATCTCCTTACAGAAATGTTCCTCTAATCTCCCCTATTAACGCAGAGGCAGTGCTAAGCTAGGCTGTCCCCCCAGGACTTGGTTTGCCTGAGAACTTGAGAGATACTGATATTATGCAAATATTACTTCAACTAACAAAGTGGAAACGTGAGAAGAAAGAGTTGGCTATACTGTATTTTCATAAAGACAGAATTACATCATAGGCAAAGCTATTACAATAAAAGCTTATAAAAATTCAGCTTGCATATTTTTACAGGCTGACATATTTTTCCAATATAGTCTGTCACACAGACATCCCTTTTCTTTTCCTCTTTTCAAGCTCTCCATCTTTGATGGGCCCAGGCTATGGCTTTGGAATTCCAATTCCAGGGTCATGAGGAGGAAGGATGATGCTTGTAAATGACTTGGAAGAACAAAGGCTGTCTCAGTCATC
>NW_006399798.1:1952680-2024891 GCF_000299155.1 Elephantulus edwardii | reverse complement strand
GAGATGGACAGACCAGAGAGATGGACAGACCAGTGAGATGGACAGACCAGTGATGGCAGCGACGGGCCTGAGTGCAGTGGGGGCTGTGAGGACTGGGCAGGACCCGACAGTGTGTCTGCTGGATGTGGGGTTGCTATGAATGCAGCTGATGCAAACATACCTAACAACAACAATGGTAAAACTATCTGAGGTCAACTAGGGAAGGGGGCTGTGAAGGAAGAGCATCTGGAGAGGCAGAGATGGCAGAAATCGAGGGAGAAGAGACCGGCGGAGGAGGGAAGGGAGTGGCTATGTGGCTTCTCACAGGTGAAGGGGGTCCTGTTATGGCGTGTCTCCCCTTCTCATGTCACTGTGCCCCTGTCAGTGTGACATCTGACCTCCCAGGCGTGGAAGTGGCGTGGGTTTGGCTGACAGCAGGGGAAGCTGAGCCCTTCCTGTTTTGGAGTTTGAAGGTGAGCACGGTTTCTCTGGCTGGCCTTCCTGCCTGCGAACAACAGCTCAGCAAAGTGCTGGCTTGTCTCGAGTTGCCTGACCTCCAGCCTCTCTCCTCGTTCCAGAGAAAACACATCCAACAGCCCTTGCCGTGCTGGAGAATGAGGGGCAGGGTCTGTCTGTTGCTGGACACAGTGTTGTAAAGACCTGTTTGGGAAAGAGGTGCAGCCGGAGCAGGCCAGCTGCTGAGTTGGGAGACCTGCAGTCCTGTGACACACTCAGAACCTCAGCTGCCTGTGTGGCTGTATTTCTCTGGTTTTGCCCCCGATGCTGTTTGTATTTGAAGGAAGCCAGGATGAGTAGAAGAGTGCTCAGTAAAGGATCAGATTGTTAAAGGAAAGGCCTATGGGGGGAAACGGATGATCTCCTCTTATCAGGACTTAAAGCCTCTAGCTCCAGTGGCTTAGTGGGTAAGGAGGTGCACTGTCAACCCCAAGGCAGGTGGTTTGAATCCACTAGCTTCTTCTTGGGAGGAAGATGGACCATGTCCTCTACTGCAATTTGGTTTCTGAAAACCTGCTGGGATTGGCTCTGACTTAGCTCATGGAGTTGAGCTGACCTCGTGGAAGTTTGCCGTGGCTTCCAGTCAACTCAGAGCAGCTGGCCTGCATGGTCACTGTCTTTGACAAGTACATCCACCTCTTGCAATTTGAGATCTCGCTCCATTTCCCATGTCCGGGACTCCTGGATGCCTTTGCTGGTCCAGCATTACACTGTCCAAGCTGTGGGCTGGAAGGGGTCCTCTGGTTTACCTTCGCAGTGTGGCCAGCGCCCTGCACCGGGACGGGACAGGGTTTTGGCTCAGAGCTGAGACTAGAAGCCTTCCTCTCTTCCAGCCACATCTGCAGCCTGCTGTTCCCTACCAGCTCTGGGATGGGTTCTCCACCGTCCCTGGTGGCGCAGTGCATTAAGTGCAGAGCGGCTCACCAAAGGCTGGGGGTGCAAACCTAGCAGGTGCTCTGAGGGGGAAGGGGCCAGCCTTGTCCCAGAATGGTCACAGCTTTAGGGGGCGTCGGGACTGGTAAGGGCGGGGATTTGGTTTGCTCCAGGACTTAGGATAGTCTTGACCTTGATGGTGCCACATGCTAAGTGATGGTGCAGTGGTTACAACACTTGGTGTTAACAGAATGGTAGCTCCATTCCTCCAGGAGTTCTGTAGGAGGAAACAGAGTCATCTGTTTCTGTGACAATTCACAGCCTCGGGGACCTTCTGGGGTCACCCCACCTTGTCCTGTGGGATTAGCTGGAATTTGATGACAGTTGTTGTTGTTACCATCGAGTTGACCCGACCCATAGCTGACCCTCAGGCGGGTTTTCAGAGGCAGTTGATCAAATGGGAGGAGACTGCACATCCTTCTGCGGAGCAGCTGGTGGGATTTGAACTTTATGGCAGTAGGTTCATTTTTTATCCAAGTGTTGAATGTCACCTCACTTCTGAGATTCCAACCACTTCATCATAAGGTTGAAACCAAAGGATCCGCTTTTGCTGACCTTCTGATCATGCCCAAACATGTCTCTGATGTTTCAGGAAATAGTAAATAATCTGATTGTTTACCCCTGAACATGGTTTCATGACCCACTCCAGGCGATAAAACAGGGAGTGCTGATAGTGAAGAATGATCTCAGGCCCTTGAAGCCCCGACTCCTCCCAACCAGGCACCTCAGCATGGAGAGACGCAGTGCTCCTTGTTCAGGGCGGACGCCAGCTGAGCCTCCGTCCACTTTCATCATAGCGCACATTTTAAATAAAGCCTCTGCTGCACACTCAGCTAGTGTCGCTTCTGGGCCTCAGAGTGAGTTTGGACCCTTTAATCACACCCCAGCCCACCTTTACAGGATTAGATAAGACAAGGGCTTGTGTTCATCTGCTGCCTCCCCTTTCCCCACTCCCCCCCCCGCCCAAAGCTTGTTTTCAGGACAGAACTACCCACGTCTCAGTGCAAAGCAGTAGATGACCTTGCTCACCAAGAACCAGGCATTGGAATTGGACATGGAGGCCCACTTGGCCAAGCAGTCACTTGTGGTAATGGGATCTCCCAGGTGAGAAACACCAGCCCTAGAATTCCGATTCTGCCTTAGTCATCAACACACTCTGCTTCCAGAAACCCGGAGTGATTGTCCCTTGAATCCCATCATTCCTGACACACCGGGACAGGTGTCTTTTAATGTCACCGTGCTGCAAGATGACTCCCGCCCTTCTTGAGCCTGGAGCTTGGTGGCTGGGCTGTCAGTGCCCTCTGTGTGCGTCAATGACTTTGGAACTTGAGGGTCATCCCAGATCATCTTCAAGTTCCTTGTGGCACAGAGGCCAGCACCTAGCAGAAGGCTGTGGGAAGCAGTGGTGGGCTGGGCACTGGGCAGCAGGTCTCCTGACCCTCAGGGAGACCTGGACCTTGACCAGACTCTTCGATCTGGAACTGTATTTTATAGAGTAGTGGACAATGTGTTTTGCCCTGAGGTTTTGGGAGTATTGTCTTATCTACTTTGCTTCATTGTATCCATTCACTGTATGTTGTTGTTACTGTGTATTGCAGAGTCTTAACTGACCCATAGCTCATGCTCCAGTGGGTTTTCAGAAGCAGTTAATCCAACAGGAGGAGACTGCCCATCCTACTTCCACAGAGCAGCTGGTGGATTTGAACCATGTGCCTTCCAGATTGCAACAGAGCTTCTTGCCTCTAGAGCTCCCTGCAAGTACTTACTCAGGACCTAGGACATGCCATGGAAGTGACCCATTTAGGGGTGTTGCTTAGAGAGCACATACTGTCCTTGGGCTGCTGGACTGCTAACGAGGTGGCTAAAAGCAGCAGGCATCGAGCTTCTCATGCTTCTGGGGGCTGTTGCTGTTGTTAGATGCCTTCAAGCCCAGGCACAACTGGACAAGACTCCCTGGTTCTGCTGCGTCCTCACAATCTCTGCAGCATTTAAATCTATTGTTGCGACCAGCGCGTCCACACTTCTTGTTAAAGGTCTTCCTCTGTTCCACTGATGCTCGGTCAAACATGAGGCCCTTCTCCAGGGACCAGCCCCTCCTGACAGCATACCCAAAGTCCCTGAGACAAAGTCTCGCCATCACTGCCTCCAAGGAGTGCTGTGTCTGCAGTTCTTCCCAGATGGATTGGTTTGTTCTTTTGGCCGTGTCTGGTATATTCAATATTCTTTGCCAACACCACAACTCAAAGCTACAAGTCCAACCCTGAGGTGTCGGCGTAGCTGTGCTCGCTCTGAAGGCTCTGGGCGGGGTAAGTTGCTCTGTTCCTCTTCTTGGTGTCTGGGGGCTCCGGCAGTCCTGGCATCCCTTGGTTTGTAGAGAAATCTTCCCAGTCTCTGCCATCACAACTCCATCTCCTCTGCATGTCTGTTGGTGTGTCTCTTCTCCTTCAGAGGACAGCCATCAGGCTGGGTGCGGGCCAGCCCATCCTAGTGGAGTGCGATGCACCTTAACCGGCTGCTGTTGTGAGCTGCTGTGTAGACTGCCCTGTCTCGTGCCGCCCTCACCGTCGCTGCCATGCCCCAGCCACGGTTTCATCTCTGTGTCAATCTCTCACTGAGGGTCTTCCTTCTTTCATTAACCCTCTGTCTTTCCCAGAATAGTGGGTTTCCCCCCAAGGACCTGTCCTTCCTCACATCACGCCCAAAGTGTGTGAGGTCAAGTGTCACCTTCCTTGCCTCCAAGGAGCCCATTGATTGTACTTCTTCCAAGATAGATGTGGTATTCCTTTCGGTGGTCCATTGATATTCAGTCATCTTCACAAAATCAGAGACACGCCTTGTGCTGTGGTCTTTTTTCATTGTCCAACTTTCACATACCTATGAAGCAACTGAAAATACTACAGCTTGGGTTAGACCCCTCTTGATCTGTAAACAGACAGGCTTGCTCTTTAGCACTTCAAAGAGGCTTCGACAGCAGCTATCTTAACTTGCAACATCTTCAAAGGCCCTATTTCTAAACCCAATTGCATTTACAGGGATCAGGGTTGGGGCTTCTTGGAAGACACAATTCAACCCCCAACAGAGAACATGCTTGGTCTAATGTCACTAAATCTGGCTGTTTTTACATTATCATCTCAGTTACTGGTTGATTGGTTAATACAGATTCCACGCCTTCCTCTGCCGTTCCCTGCCTGATTCAGGAACTGGCATGCGGAACCTTTTCTGTCTTTATTTGAGAATAGTTTTCCATGCAATTCTGAGAAATCTGTCAGGTATGGGTGTCGTGGCTGGAGGGGTAGGGAAGCTGGCTTGCTCTTCCTAGTGTTGGCTACAGGCGACAAGACACAGCAAGTTACTTTGTTGCTTTCAGGAAGGCTTTAACTCCCATCTGCATTCTCTTGGCAAAATTGTCCTGAACTTTAATGGGAGAAGTAGACTCAGTAGGATGTAATAATTGAGTGTCTGGAATGGGAAAGATCCAATATGAGAACTTTTATTGAATGCTTGCTGTGTGCTGGATGAGAGAGCTGGGATTGGCACCATTCACTCTTATGTATACTGCTATGGTTGAACAGGTGATTAGAATTTTGATGTGGACTGTCACATTGTGTCAAAGCCCTGGGAGTCACAAAAGGAAACTGTATCTTCAAGAGCCAAGCCTGAGACTTTAGATACCAAGGCATAGAAGACTCTTGCTATGGGATGATTTGTGGGAGAAAGACAGGCAATCTCCTTCAGTGACATTTACAGCCTGTGCAAACTCAGTGGAGGGAAAGCTACAAATCAGTTCTGATTTGACAGCAGGTAACAACCGCATGGACTGACTGATTATCGCTATGGGACGGTCAGTGCTCTCTGTATACCAGGTACTTGTTTATGTCCGTTTTACAGTTGAGGAGAGGAAACAAAGATTCTGTAATTTAAGAGCAGAGCCAGATGGGGGAGGGGAAAGGGAAAGGGAAGGGAGTAAAATGTGCAACAATGAATGAATGAAAAACTATCTTTTCTTTAAACTTTTGTTAAAATGACAATTAAAATGAAAAAAAAAAATTAAGAGCAGAGCCAGAATCACATGGATGGAAAGTGATGTAGCCAGATTAACATCCAGATGTGACTGACGCTAAAGGGAAGAGGCAGTCCCTTTGGCCGGAGCTAGGCAGCCTGCAGCTGTGGACCCTCAGGGCTCCATGTGTGGTTCCCTCACCCCACTTACTGAAGGCGGGGACTTCCTGCCTGCTGCATTCGGCCCACAGTCCCTGCTGTGCCCAACAGTCTCTGCTCCTTGTAAATTAGCAGTGCTTACTGAACCGAGCACCAAGGACAGAACTAACCCAGAGGCTCATCTCAGTGCACAGAGATCTAGACAGCTTTTAGTCGTTGAAGTTACATAGAAATAGGACCAAACTCCTGAGCAGTACAGACGATGGGCACAATAAAAAATTGGCGTCGAGGAAACGATTCCTGTGATTTTCTCTGAAAATCGAAACAAAATGTGCTCCGTAGTGTGAAGGAGTCATCGTGCACAAAGTCGCTCACTTCCTATGGATGATTCCTTCGGGAGCTTTTGCTGCCTTTTCAAAAGCAAGTCTGGAAGGAAAAAAAGAGAAGATGTTCGATTTCTTTAATTTGAGAAGTAAATCGCTCCACCTGTAATAATAACAACTTTAAGCGAACTGAACCAGCATGGTGCATCTGCAGGGCTGGCTCTGACACCAGGCATCTCTGCAGCGACAGGCGACAGACCACAGGAGGCAGGACGGCGGTAACCAGGGCAACGCCCGGGGGAGGGCGTGCCCGCGCGCGAATCACGGCGTCCGGCGCCTCCGAGCAAGCTTGGCCAGCGCGGCGCGCCGTAGGCCGCGGTGCACTCTGGGTGCTGGCAACATGGCGTCGCCCGTGCTGTGCTGATGAGTGGAGTGTGACTGCCGCGGCCGACGCGAGGGCGAGCCCCCAGGCCCGGGACGCCCCCCGCCCCCGTCCCTCCAGACGCGCCTCCGCACTCGTTCTCGGGCGGCCGAGGGCCAGCGCCAGCCGGGCGGCGCGGACCCGGGCGTGAGCACGATGGGCCGGCCCTGGCTGCGGCTGCAGCGGCTCCGGCGAGTGCGGGGCCCGCAGGGCTGAGCGCGGCCGCGGAGTCCCCTCGGCAGCCCCGCGCGGGGCAGCCCCGCTCGCCGCGTCCCCGCCCGGGACCCCAGGCTGGAGGTCCTCGAGCGCCTGCTGCCCAGGGCCTCGCCGCCCCCGCCCGCCATGGAGCCCGAGCTGCTGCAGGCGCCGCTGCTGGGCCTCGGGGAGGCGGACGAGGCCGACCTCAGCGACTGGAACCTGCCGCTGGCCTTCATGAAGAAGCGGCACAGCGAGAAGATCGAGGGCTCCAAGTCGCTGGCGCAGAGCTGGAGGATGAAGGACCGGGTAGGCACCCTTGACCTTGGGGGCGCCGCGGCGGGGCTGCGGGAGCCCGGGAGGCAGACGGCCCGCCCCTCGGGCGGCGGCGCTGGGGGAGGCGCGTGACCCCAAGCTCAAGTTCAAGTTCAAGTGCAGGTCGTGCACGTGGCGGAAGGCGCGCTCTCGGCCGCGCTGTGAGCTCGGTGCGCCGCATCGCAGGGGCCCAGTGTGCTGGGCACGAGGCGCCTGGGAAGGGGGCAGCCGGGCACAGGCTCCTGTAAAGCTACTGATTATTTTTAAATTGTGGCTTTGTCAAGAGTTTGCAGACAAGTAGGATATTTCACTCATTAACTTTGTTGCACATTTTCCTCCTCCCCTCCCCCCCCCGCCCCGAAACTTTAATTTAGAGTTGCAGGGAACGCCAGCTTTGTTTTCCTAAACAGTCTGCTCTTGAGTCTGCTTTCGTGTTGGTGTCTGATGGGGACAGACTTCCTCCCACGGTGGGCTGGGACTTGGGTCCACGCTTTGGGGAGTCCAGGGTGCTGGCGTGTGGCCCCAAGCAGATGGCAGGAGAAGAGGAGAAAGCGGGTTGATTGGAGGCAGCTTCCTGGCCATCGGAGCACGGGTGTGACCGGCTCACCTGCTGTTGCTGTGGTTTGGCCCTTGGTGATGGGTTTTGCCCTTCAAGGCTGCCTTTGTTGATTTGAGCCCCTCGCTGGTGTGGCAGGGGGTCTTAGTGCCATAATGAGAGTATTCACACTAAGCTTACGAATGCGCTCGCAGAAGATAACTGTTCTTTAGTATGTAATGTTGAACATGTGTTCAATTCTAGCTAGTCAGTCGTTAGGGATTGGTTTGACTACTTTTTTTAAAAGTTAGGAAAATGTGTTTTGCCCCAAAGTAGTTTAAAGAGTAAGTTAACTGGTCATTGAGGGAGATCGTGTAAAGCTTGTTTTGCGGACATCTTTAAGACATGTCGGGGGCTCGGCAGCCAAGCATTTGGCTACTCACTGAAAGGTCATTGGTTCAAACCCACCCACTTTGTGACAGAGGTTGACCTGCTCCGTTAGAGAAGGGCCTAGGAAACTCCAGGGGCGGGTCAGGTTTGCCCAGTGGGACAGCAGTGAGTCTGACCCATCCAGAACAGGGAGCAGTGACCACGTGGACATGTTCAGTAGTTATGTGTTCACGATCTGTGGTGGCTGTGTATCTATGAATGTTATTATAAAGCGAGGCTTTTCAGTTTTCTCGCCCATTCTAGCTGAAGGACAATATTGATTGCTTTTCAGATTTAATTCCCTTGTTACTAATGGTTCATAATTGATGATTGGATAGATGTAGACTTTTTAACTGAAATGTTAATTTGTGAACAGTAAGCAGTCCTTAACACGTTGCCTCACAGTTTTAAATTGACGACTGTGCTTAGAAACGTTTTTTTTTTCTCCCTTCAATGTATTACCATCATTTGTGGCAACGTGTTAAGAGAACTGTGAGTCCAAGTGAACAAGAGTACTGCTTAGAAGAGAGCGAGGGAAGGCACTTGACAGACCATAACCAGCTGGTTAAAGAGGAAGAAATGCAACAACTAGCACTTTGAGTTACGTGTCTAGGAATCTAACATCTTAGGAATCTAACATCTTAGCGTCCCTGAAGTCACTTTCCTCTGGTCAGGCCCAAGGGGACCACCGTCTGGGACAAAGATTGCAAACTCAGATGATGTGCGGAGTTGAAGGGAACACGGTGTGTGTGGAGCAGGCACTAGTTAACTCATGAGCACACACTCAGTGAGAAGGTCATGGTGTGAGGAGAGAGATGGCAGCTGGCTCCTGATTCAGTGTCTGCTGGAACTTTGGGAGGATGAGAATGGTGTGGGGGTTGCATATCATCAAGGCTCTGGCCCCATCCTCTCTGCATTTCCCTTGCCTTCTTGCCTCTCCCACCAAATTCTCTCCCCCTCCCCCCAGTGTGAAATCTTTCCATTTTTAAACATTAGAATGAAATCAGATCAAACAAACCCCACCTATAGGGCCAGTTTTAGCCAGGAAGTGACCCAAATGTGACTTCTGCTTCATGGCACTTTCTGGCAGGCATTTAAGGAATCTCGGGAATGCAGACCTTGGGTCCAGGATTGCACCTTGCCTGAGGTGGCCTGCTCTGGAGGGGGTGTGGACAGGCCTCTCACAGTGCCCTCACCAGAGGTGGCCTGCTCAGGAGGGGACCTTCTCAGGAGGGGATGTGGACAGGTCTCTCATAGTGCCCTCACTGGAGGTGTCCTGCTCTGGAGGGGGTGTGGACAGGCCTCTCACAGTGCCCTCACTGGAAGCCATGTAGAGCAGTCACCAGTGGACCGTTGGCTGCCTGTTCCAGTGACGTCTCTGTGTTCGTGCCTTTTTTTGGGTAGACATGAACTTCCTACAGGTGTCCTGTTTAGTGGCGCTGTTGGCAGTTCCTGACATTGACATCTTCCAAGCTCCAGGGAGTGCTCCATGACGTTTACCTGCTCTTGCTTTCCGCACCCCTCCCAAGACAGCGCTTGGCACAGGCCCTTTTCCACAGGAATTCTACAGCAGTTAGCCTCCTTTCCAAGCACATAGTTGTTGCAGTTTGGTTCTTCAGTTCCTGCTACTGGTTTAGTACCACTGTGGTAAGAGCCTGTGCTGCAGTCCCAGAGGTACTTGTTTCAAATCCACCAGCTACTTCACAGCAGGCTGGAACAGTCTCCTCCCATGCAGTTTACTGCTCTGAAAACCTGCTGGAGGTCAGCTCTGGGTTGTTTCTGGAACACAATAGTAAGAACCACAACTTCATTTTGAACTTGTTGCTTGGTTGGTTCTATAGTGTCAAATAGGAATGGGTTTGGCTTGTAATTGTCCAATATCTAGATGTAGTGTGCAAAGTGAATTGCAGTTCTGACCAAGATTCATACGTGAGTGGCCAAATCAGACGTATGTTCCTATTCTTTCTGTCGTCCTGCACCACTTGACAGTGACCACAGTTGGTTTTACTACCCTCTGGAATGGAGTAGGGGCAAGGTGGTGATAGGCAGCCCTGGTGGCACTGTTGTGTGGCAGTGGAGTCCCTGGAGCTGGGGGTGGGTGGACGGTGGTGTAAGTCCTCCTGGGTAGGTGGGCCACACCTCTCCCATCTGAGTTGAACTATGAAGCAGCATAGAGTGTGCCTCGAGATACATTGCATCGTTTTGTAGTGGTGTAAAAAATTAGACCCAGAGGAAGCAGATTGGCTGCCTGGAATAACTCCTGGACACTGAGGTGCAGAGGCTGTCTCGCGAGGAGGAATGGGAATATTTTATCTCACATTCCTCAGTCTACTCCAGACTGCTGACTTAGTCATCACTGTTACTGTTAACTCATGGTGACCCTGGAACAGCGCACAGGGTCCCAGAGGGTCCTAGGGTGTAATCTTTACAGAAATGGATTGCCAGCTCACTCTTCTGAGGAGCTTCTATGTGACCTTGATCTCCTCACCTTTTAGTCATTATCCAAGTGCTTCATCGTTGTACTACAAAGCCCCCTTAGCTTAACAATACTGTTGGTTTGAGTCCTAGCAAGCTCACAGCACAGAGTATAACTGCCCTCTTGGGTTTTCTAGGTTCTGATGGCTAAGCAGAAGTTGGCGATTCAAACTTGTTAGCCAGCCTCTGGGAGAAAGATGTGCTTCTGTAATTATGTACAGCCTTGGAAACTTGTAGGCTCACTGGGTCAGGTTTGGCCCTGAGCAAGGGGTTTACTATGACTGAATCACCAGGCCTCTGTCTTGCAGGCCTGTGGGTGGCTTTGAACCCTCATCTTTTGGTTAGCAGTCAAAAGCTTAACCTGTGTTGCAAGGACACCTTGTGAAGTAGGAAGGTCGTGCTCAGGCCCCTGACCTCAGCAACACTCCACGCGGTTGTTCACTGCGCCACTGGGAAGCTCTTTACTCACTGTGTGTCTTTGTGAAGCCCCAAGCTTCCTCTTTGGTCCCTGACCGCTCCCTCTCAGACTCTCTGCCGTGTACCACCTAAATGTTGGTGTGTTGGAAACTCCTTCCTGGTCCCCCCATTTTTCTCCCTTGGCTCCCTAGATGGTCTCATGAAGGGACAAGACTCAAGTATTGAAACAAAAGATATTGTGCCAGATGTGGTGAATGGCTGCAGTTCTGACCTGCCTGGCCAGGATCCCTGTCTCCGAAGCTCTTACACACCAGCTTTCACTTCTCCACCACAGAGTGTGTCACCACCATCCACTCACTCATTTAAGCCATCACTCTAGAAAACACTCAGCCCTGCCCGCAAGCAGGTTCTGACCCAGAGCCGCCCTCTGTCAGCAGAGTGCTCCGTGAGCAAGGTCTGTGAGCATGGGGAGCACGGCCTGTGCTTTGGGAGCGCGATTCATGAGTGGAGAGCATGGCCTATGAGCATTGGGAGCACCGTCCATGAGCACAGAGAGCATAGTCCATGAGTGGGCAGCATGGCTCATGAGCGCAGTCTGCCAGCATAGGGTACATGGTCGGGGAGATCACAGTCCACGAGTGGGGAGCACAGTCCGTCAGCATGGGGAGCATGGTCTTCCGGCATAGGAGCGCTGTTGGGAAGGAGGCCCGTCAGTGCAGGGAGCACACAGCTTTGCTCGCTGGCTCACCTGTGGTGAGCTGCGTCACATTCCCGGCCACACACTTGGACCAAAGCCCACATGACACTTCACCAGGCGAGTAGGAAGCAGAGGTGAGCTCTGCTTACCTAGCTCCTCAGCCCTGTCAGGGATTGTTGGTCTGAGATGAGGCCCTGGATCTGTAGGGAGGTGCTGTCAGGCTGGGGGACCTAGGAGCAGCCTGTGCAGTGGGGAGGGTGTGTGAAACCATTCACTCCAGATGAGTCAGCGAGCGGTCAGCCATGCTCGCCTGCCTCCTGCCCTCACACACCTGCCTGTGCTTGTCATCTGCCCCTCGGTCACTTCACGGTCACCTCATGGTCACCTGGTCTGCAGCAGCTTCTGAGTCACTTTTTGGGGAGCATTTTACTGCTGTGGTTTGGGAAAAGTTTTAACAGCCGTTGGTTTGTGTACATTCATACAACAACGTAGGAATGTTATCAGCATGGCAGTGACCCCTCCGAGTGACGGTGCTCGTCACATTCCCCCTCCGGCTCCCTGTCTCTGTTGTTCCCACCCCTGCCCGACTTTGCACCTTTTTGGGGTGAGATTCCAAGTTGCTTTTGATCATGATTTCCCTGATTTTTTTCTCTCTGTATTCCTGTCCCGTGAAGTTTGCTCTTGTGAAGCTTGTCTGTGTGAATCCAAGTCTATTCTATCCAAGACGCAGGCAAAGCTGGAGGGTCAGTAAAAGAGAGGACAGAGAGGTGGACTGTCACAAAGACTGTAACAGTAGCCTTGAGTGTGTTGGAGGGGTGAGGCTGGTGTGGGATTGACCAGGTGTAGAGCTGTTGTTCTCAGGGTTCTGTGAGTCACAGTCCCCTTGATGACACCTAACAACAACATACTAAGAATGCCAAGGACAGTGGCTGATCCAGAGTGGGTAAGAAGTACTGAAGGCATGTGACTGGTTTACAGAGGACTTTGACAGACAGCTCTTTTTTCTAAGGTCAGCAGGAGTTGGTTAGGGGTGAACGTACTCCAGGGACTGACGGGAACACGGAAGTTTTGATGGGTTTGTTGAAAGATGCATGGGAGCAGAGGGGTAAAGGGAGCAGAGAAGCCGGCTCGCATCTCAGCTCGACAACAGGCTCAGGGTTCAGGAGGGGAACATGGAGGAGCAGGTGGGTGAAAGCAGCCACAAGGCGAGCAAGAAGCAGGCTGCCCGGAAGGCTGCTGGGGAGCTGGGCCGTCTCACCAGACACACCTGTGGTTTCCTGAGGCTTCAGGGCCTCTGCAAGGTCAAGGCGCCCTTCCTAACGAGCCGCGTGTTGGATGGTGAGAAGCAGTGGGTAAGAAGTGCTGACAGTGTGGCTTGAACCCACACAGTGGTGCAGTTCTGTGTTAATAGTTACCATTCATGTTATTGCTGGGCCCACCAGGTGAGGGGAAAGCCCATCTTCTTGGGAACGTCCTTGGGAAGCAGGAGAATGCACTGTTTTCACTCAGCCCCCCGCTCCACCCACCACCTTCCTATACTTGGTGTGATGACCGGGGCCATTCCCATAACCTCTGCTGTTGCCCGCGATAGTGGGGTCACAGGCGAGCTGGCTGTTAACGTGAAGGAGGCAGCACTTGGACCCGGTGCTTGCTGGATGCTTTCTTGGGAATGCGCCAAGTGGGCCTGGCACTTCAAGGAAGACAGCTGACAGTTCTGCGCCAGTGACAGAACTTGAGCTTTTAGGTGAAAATTAAAGCTTTGGCAAACTTGTTTCTGCCCCTTGAGAGTTTGACAGCTCTGCAGTACTTAAAAAGTTTTCTTACGTGTGAGCCTGGTGATGTTAATGAAGAGGGTTCTTTTTTGATAGTGTAGAATGAACGGTGTCAACTTCTGGAGCATCATTCAGTGAGCCTTGTGACAAGGCCAGTGCCTGGCTTCACTGAGTTAACCCATTGTGGTCGAGCTGATTAGAGTCTGTACAACGTCACACCAAACCACACCCCTGCCATCCAGACCATTCTGACTCCTGGCGACCCCCACCAGCCCTCCATTGAGCTTCCAAAGCTGTAAATTCTTTTAGAGGAGACCGCCAGCCTTCTCCAATGAGCAGCTCGTGGATTGGATACTGAGCTGTTGGCTAGCAGCCCAGTTTGCCCTGCACTGTGCCACCGGGGCTGCTTCCTTCAGCCTAGACTCCTGTATTTGAGTTTAACAGGTTCTAGAAAGACCATTCACATTGCTAGTGGTTCATCAGTATTCTAGTCTCTGTATTATTCAACTAGACTTCAGGAAACCTCTATAACAGACTACGAATAATTGAGTTTTTTAATTGTGATTTGAGTGAAAGTTTACAAAGCAAGTTTGTTTCCCATTCCACCATTCCTACACATTTCCAAGATAAAGTTAATTATGGTAACTACAATGTAACCACACTCATCCTACTTTTGATACACTAGCAAAGAGTATTCAGAGTAGCTTGAATATTCTGATACTCCTGTCTTTTCTTACTATGTGCCTGTCTGAGCCTAGCAGTTCTTCGTATCTTTAACCAGAGCAGGTCAAATGCAGAGGCGGATGTGAGACTCTGGCTGGTGGGTACTGGTCACTTGTGGGCACTGAGTGAGTGGTTAGGACTGTGCAGAAGAGGAGCTTGTGCCCTCCCCAGGAGATTGACAGCTTGCTCGTGTAAGTGTGGTACCTGGCACCCCTGTGGGGACTTGGGGGTTGGATTCTAACTCAGCTTAGACAGCAGCCTTGTGTTTGTGAGCATGAAGCCTTGCCCCATCCCCACCTTTGCTGCTGTTCGGGTCCATTGTTGCAGGCACTCTGTCCATCCAGCTCGCTGATGGTCTTCCTTTTTTTTGTTGATGTTTTATTTGATACGGGGGCTCTGCTGGCTTAGGGGTAAGGAATTGCGTTGCCAGTTCAAAGGTATGTGGTTTGAACCCACCAGCTCCTCTATGGGAGACAGATGGACATTCTGTGTGATTTACTGCCTCTGAAAATCCACTGGAGGGTCAGTTATGGATTGATGCTGACTTGATGCCTGATAAGGTGTTAGGGGGAGTAGACCATGTTAGTAAAGTGCATGAAACTAGCGAGTGGATTGGTCAGTTTTGCCATCTCACCAGGCTTAAAGGGATCTGACCCAGTGGTGGGGAGGACCTGAGGACCACCACAAGGAAGAGCCAGCATGGAGTGAAAAGAAATGAAGACGAGGCCGCCTTGGAGTCCTGTGAGGTGTGCCCACCGTGTCCTGAGGATCCATGTGCCCTCAGGGTCTACCATGAGTTGGGGTCACTCACTGGCTGCGGGTTTGACTGGTTTTTCGTTGCTGTTTGTTTAGCCTGGATTGAGTATGGAATCTGGTTCACTTTTGGAGCCTCCTGCATTGGGACTTCTGGAGTCTCCTGATGAGCTGGGAGTGTAGCGTTCAGAGCCGATGTGAGCAAGAGATGTGTGTGGAGCCCTAGTACATATCCAAACCATCTGTGCTGAGCTAACGTTATAAGACATGTCAGGCCCCGGCATGTGGTCACGGAAGGGAGCTGCCTGCACAGTTAAACAAGGGGGCATCTGTGTTTAGCAAAATCTTATTGGCTGTAGGCCCGAGGGTAGGGTCCCAGGGAGGGGTGGGACTGGAGGTGAACCCAGGCCATGGTATCGCTATAACACAGGGCCACCATGAGCACCTGAATTCCACTGTGGGACAGAGGTGCTGCCATGCAGGAGATGGGCCCAGTGGGCCCAGGTTTGGACATGGACAGAGTCCCAGGTAGTGAGGGGTGGCCAGGGTGGTGGTTACTTTGTGCTTCAAGAAACTGAGGCTCCTAGGTTTCTTAGGAGTCACAGCAGGCCTGTGCCTTTTTAAAAACCTGCTTTTGAAAAGGTGCTGTGTTCCATTTTGAACAATGTGCTGTGGAAGAGTCCTGAAATGGATCCGAACATTTCCGCCTCATTATCACCTTGGGAGGATGCTAACGCCGGAAGCTTAACAGGATAGCGTGTGGGTTATATATAGATGGTGTCCTGCTCAGTCTACCTTTCATTCAGAAGACATTAAACAAGAACTTTGGTCGTTGATAATACTTAGTTGTAAACAAGTCTCATGAAATATACAGATTCTGTTGCAGTAAGTACCTGGCCTTGTGGGTAGCGTGTTAACAGTGCCCTTAAACCTGGAACCTGCAGGTGCTCATGGATGCTGCAGAGAATTGTGTGCCTTGAGAGACAGAACAGGAGAGGTCTAAAGAGGAGATAGTCTTGGATAACAACTTTAATTTTAACCCAACTTTCAGGAATTTTTTACAAATGTGTTTTTGTTCTTGACTAGTGCTATTTTGTATTTTTAAATGTTGATGTAATTTCATACTTATGGAAGTATCGCAAGTGTACCACACACAATCCCTTATGCCCTTTACCTAGATTCACCAATTGTTTATCTCTTCTTTCATTTGCTGTATCATTCTCTGTCTTATATATGTAAATACATTTTACCCAGCACTATTGAAGAGTGGGTTGAGTACATTTTACTGTTTCACTCATAAAGACTTTGTGTTTGTCCCAAGAACAAGGGTATTCTCTTATGTAACCAGAATGCAGTTATAAACATCAGGAAAGTTATCAGTGACATCATTCTGTTATCTAATCCTCAGTTCAAATTAAAATGTTCCCATTTGTCCCAGCAGGCCATTTATTAACATTGCTTCCCTCAGCCCCATCCTGGACCACCCGTCGCGTTCTGTGTCAAATCTGTTCAGTCTCCTTTAAACAGAGGGTTTCTCAGCTTTCCTGAGGACCTCACCGTTTGTGGGGAGTACAGGTGCCTGCTCTGAGGATGGTCCTTACTGTGGATCTGCCTGATGTCCTCATGGTCAGGTTCAGGCACACACCTTGGGTGGGAACACTGCTGAGGTGAGGGACCCTTTCCTGGACACTGCTGGGGAAAGCCAGTGGTCACTTTTTGTTTTCTTGCTTGGTGGAGGGTAGGATGGGATGTCCTTCAGTTGCCTCCGGCAGCTTTTTGACCTGTCACTGTTTGAGCACTTCCTTACTTTCTGGTACAGTGAGATGGTCTGGGCTAATCTTGTGTTTTTCAGGCCCCGGCCTTGAGTCACCTGTTCTTCCAGGGAACATTCCCATAACCATTATCCCAACCAGCATTGTGGATTAGATTCTGACCTTTTGGCTAGCAGCCCAGTTTGCCCTGCCTCCTCTCCTGGAGGACGGTGTTTAGAAGGCCAGGTGGGGCACTGGTGTGTTTAGTGCTCCTGAGAGCACTGCTTGTAGGTCCTTCCAGCTTGCGAGGATGGAGCTGTTGCCGTCTCTGCCTTTGATTTATTGCTGCACATTAATCCATGATCCATGCACGTACTCCCACTGCCAGTCCATCACTGCCAGTCCTTGCTTGTTCTTCCCCAGCACTGAGAAACTCAGCTCCATGTCCCCATGTGATCGGCTCAGGCCTGGGATGTTCAGGTGGGAAAGCACTTACTAACCAGAGCTTGCTGTTATATTGCTTCTAAAGCAAACATCCCACATGATGAAATGCACAGACCTGAACTATTAATTTTTTAATGATATCTACAGTTGAGGATGAGGGTCTTTCAATGTTTCATGGAGAAATCATTATTTTTACAGAATTTTATTGCCATGTATATGGTGTTGAGCATGGAATTTTGTGGGCCCTTGGGCTTATATCTTGTTAAAGAAAATTGACATGAAAAGCTGAATACTTAGGAGCACGGGGCAGAATTGCTTACTGTTCCTCCTCAAACGTCACTGGAGGGAGAGGGTATCAGCATCAATGCACAGCTGCTTCCGGTGAGGTGGCCAGCAGACTTCCATCCGTGCTCCAGCCTTTTTACCAGTTCTCACACCAGCTGCCCCTCTGCTTCTCTGCTGGGTCCCATATTTCCTTGCAGTGGCCACACAGAACTTAGACCATACTCAAAACTGGGTTTTATTAGGGAAGTAACGGGGTCCTTGTTTGTCCACTCCTGTCCCCTGCTCTCTGTGGCCATGGGGATTGGTGTTGAGTCCTCCCAGCACACCTGGTGGTGGTTCAGTTAAGTTTATTCGATGTTTTCTTATTTGGATGTTGACCGAACAGAGCAAGGGTTATGAACCGTTCAGAATAAAAAAAGGTGTGCATCAGGGCGTATCTTTCCTCCATACCTGTTCCATCTGTATGCTAAACAGATAATTTGAGAATTATCTGTACTTTATGAAAAAGACTATGACATCAGGATTGGAGGAAGATGCATCAACAACCTGCGTTATTCAGATGACACAACCTTGCTCACTGAAAGTGAGGGGAACTTGAAGCGTTTGCTGCAGAAGGTCAAGTACTTCAATATGAATTGTATCTTAACATCAAGAAAAATCTCATCATGGGCCATAGGCACTTCATGATTGATGGAGCAAAGATTGAAGTTGTCAACAGTTTCATCTTGCTTGGATTCATAATCAGCATGTTTGGTACCATCAGTCAAGAAATCACAAGATGAGTTGCATTGGGAAAATCTGCTCTCAAGGACCTTTCTGAGGTGCTAAGGGGCAATGACATCAGTTTAAAGACTAAGATGCGCCTGATCCAAACCCTAGTCTTTTTCAGTTACAGCTTCTGTGTGTGGAAGTTGGACAGTAATAAGAATGACAGAAGAAGGACCAGTGCCTCTGAGTTGTGCTGTTGGAGAAAAGTTGAATATACCACGGACTGCTCTGTCCCAGAGAAAGTAAGTGCTCCTTGGAAGCAAGGATGGTGAAGCTTCGTCTCCCAGCTGTGGGCGTCTTGTCAGGAGGAACCTGTCCTAAGAGAAAGATGGAGAGGTGAAGGATCAGCAGGAAGACCCTCAACGAGATGGGGCGACACGTGGCTGGAAGAGTGAGCTCAGGTGTGTCAGAGATGGTGAGGATGGCACAGGACAAGGCCAGGTTTAGTTAGCACCGTGTTGAGCACGTTGCTGTGAGTTATGGTAAGCGGCTCGATGGCCCTGCACCAGGCAGCTTAAAGATACAGCAGAATCAGAGCAGCAGCCAGACTTCAAGCACACACTCATTTCCTGCCTCCCCTCGGAACCTGGCAAGAGCCACATGTAGTTTCGGATGAGACCAGGTCGTAAGAGCCCCAGGGACAGTACGCTGAACAGATAAGGTAACAGTATTGGAAGGTTGACTTCTGTGTCAGCTGATGGTTAACAGCGTGTTACAGGAAGTGACAGAGCCAGATCAGACGTGGTCAGCTCCCATCTCCACCCAACATCTCTTCCAGTTTTCACTTTTCTTTCTTCTCTGTTCCTGAAAGGGCATTTCACTTGTCTCCAGACGGTACAGATTTCTTCTCTGGAGAGTTCTTTGTTCTGTGAATAAGACATGATAATGAAAATAGTCTTTAAAAAACAAAAAATCCTCACTGCTACTGAATTGATTCTGACTCTTGGTGACCCTCCGTGAGTTTGTAAATCTTTGAGTGGAGACACCTCATTGTCCCTTCCATGGAGTGGCGGGTGGACTGAAACGGTGGCCTTTGACTAGCAGTGCCAGATGGAGCACACTGTCACCAGTGAGCTACAGGACTTAAAAAAATAGCATTTTAAAAGAGAGGGATTCCGCCCCCCCCCATAATAAAAAGAATACGTTGTAAAGTATCTAGAACATGGAAAAGCAGTAATGAAAATAAAAATGTTTACTATCTCATATGTGCCGGCGCATTGGAACCAACACCTCCAGTAGGTTTTCAGAGGCAATAAATTGCATGGGAGGAAGTTGCTTGTCTTCCTCCCACAGCTGAGGATTTGAACTTCCCGCCTTGGGGTTGGCAGTGCAGCTCCTTCCCAGAGCTCCCTAACATCTCCCTACCCCTGTGTTAATATTTCATGGTGTTTTCTGGTTCTCCATCCTCATCTGTTCTCCGTCAGGATTATATAGTCTGTATAGTTAAAACGTGACTCCGTATTTCCTTGTTGTTATGTATAACACCTGAAGTACAGTAATAAATGAACACTCAAACTCACGTCAGCCTTCAAGGGCTGAGTCATTACCAGCACCAAACTGCACTGCCTCTTTAAGCCAGTACTACTACTACTATTACTAGCATAATTTCAGTAGTTCACACTTTACATATTAATAACGTATTAAGTTCCTGTAACAGTCTTGTCAGTTAAGTACCATTATTGTACTCAGTTTACAACTGAGGAAGCGGAGGCATGAGATCACACAGCTAGCAAGTCATGGAGCCCAGACTTGAGCCTGGCCATCCCTCCAGCTTTGGTGTTGGTCCCTGGTCCCTGACGCCTTCGTTAGAACACTGCCTACTGGAAAACGGAGAACGTGGCACCAGCAAAGCTGGGAGCACATGCTTACGTGGACTTCGTGCAGGCAGGAATTTCTTCCTCCAGTCACCAAGTGTTTACTGGCTGCTTCATCTGTGCGCTTTGCTGTACCGGCTACTCTGTGGGAGTGCAAAGGGGAAGAATTGTAAAATCAGTACACCTGCATGCTGACTTGGTAAATCTGATGGAGACTCCTGGGAGGTTCAAGACCACCTTCTACTCCATGGAAGGCACAGCCAGCGACTCCGGAGGATTTCAGAAGAGGAGTCAGAAGGCCAAGGAGGACCTGAGCTGGATGCTGCAAGGATTTGCTTGTGAAGATGGACGGGAGAAGTCTTCTAGAATGTTCTTAGTTCTGTTGGGGAGAAATCTGCAGACCTGGCTGCTTGGACACAAGCTTTGTGCTCCGAGGGCTCTTCAGGGCTGTGGCATCTAGAATGATTTGTTCAGGATACAGACTATGGAGAGAGGATACAACTCTGACACACATCTTTCTGCATTTTAAACCATGTAGTGTTTTCCTTGCTCAGTTCATACAATAGCTTCTTGGTTTAGGTATAGGTGTCATGTGAACACAGTTAAGAGTTCTGGGATTCCCATTCTCAATGGTAGCCAAAACTTACTATAATCCACACAGTCAAATGCCTTTTTACAGTCAGTAACACACAAATAGACTTTTGGTATCTTTTTGGTATTCTCTGGTTTTAACCAGACCCGTCTGACATCAGCAGTGCTATCCCTTGTACCATGGTCTCTTCTAAATCCAGTTTGAATTTCTGGTAGTTCTCTGTTGATGCACTCATCTAACTGTTTATACTTAGGAAAAGAAAATAAACAGTGTTTTTGTTTGTTTGTTTGTTTGTTTACTTTTGCTTTTGAAAACTAGAACCAATAGGTTAATGATATAAAATGAACTCAGAGGAGGATGTGCTTGTAGGGAAAGGGAAGGTGTTGGTTTTAGGCCAGCTGAGCTTGAGGTCATTAAAGGTTAAGGGCACTAGTCGAGTGTGAGGAAGTCAATTTGGAAGCTGACTGCACAGGGCCGCGCACTTGCCAGGAGTGCTTGGAACGTGAAGAAGGACGGCTGTTTGTTAGGGAAGACCAGCCCAACACGTGGTAGAGGAAGGAAAATGGCTTAGTAGAAGCCAAAAGGGAGAAAGACTTTATTTTTCAAAAGCTTTTCTTCCTTAGGTATTTTTAAAAAGTGCCATTTGATTGATTGCTGAGACTGTAACAGCAGCACTTAGACCAACCACCAGTTTGTTTCTGCATGTCCTGCTGCGATGTGATGACATACTACACATTCTTTGATTTACGTAACCATTCTCATTCTACTTTTCTGAAGTGTTTTCCTCATAAATTCACTGTCTTTTAAGGTTACTGTCTAGCCTTTAGAGCTGTTGTTGTCAATTTGATCCCATAAAGATAGCTCTTAAAAGAACTTAATTCTTGAGGGAGACCTTTTTTACAAGGGAAACTAAACTATTATTTGGTTTTAAAATAAACGTTATGAAATTAAAAAAAAATTTTTTTTCCCTTATTGTGTGCCATTGAATCAGATCCACCTGGCACAGGAGGAGATTGCCCTTCCTCCGTGGATATGAACCATGCACCTTCAGGATTGCAGCGCAATTATGAAATATTTGTTTCTGGGATTCAGTCTTCATGGTTCCGGAAGCCTAGAGCCCGTACAGATTTGACCTTTTCTCCTGTGTTTCCCCTTTTTGGATCAGGATTCTTCTATGGAGTTTTTGATCTAAATGATCAGTCATGGTTATCGGGCACCTCTCCTTCCTCTGGCCTCACGGCCCACATTCTGTCTCCTGCCCTCACTCTTCCTCTTCTTTTGCTCTCAGCAAATCCAGAACCATTGTGCTGCAGGTGGACACTCACAGGTCTTTAAGACCCCAGGTATTGCACATCTGACAGAGGTAGAACAGAGGCACTAAGGATGCTGTTAGGTGACCACCTGGGAGGTCTTGAAACTTCCAAATCCAGAAACTAAAACCACGAGGGTTAGGGTTGTATATCAGGGGCTTGGGCAGCTACCTTTGTTGTTGTTAGTGTACTTACTTTTCATAACTTTTACTCATTCAACGTTTTACAGATATACAGCTTATCAACAAGTGTTACTGTAATTATCTGTAAAATTCAACCCTTAATCGACGCAATATTCTCATCACCATTGACCCTTCCTTTTCCCCTACCTGCTGGCTCTTATAACCACTATTAAACTTTTTTTCTCTGTATGTTGGCCTTTACTTATCTTTTTGTACAAATGAGGTCATATAATACTTGAACCTCACAGACAACGTCAAGTGAGAGAACCTGGCTGGCTCCCGCATCCAGGTTGGTTTATTCTGGTCAGCGTTGCGTCCTCCAGGCCGTCCTGACTGCAGCATGTGCCAGGACTGCCTTCCTTGTTCTGGTCAGAAGTATCTTTGTGCGTGTGCCATCCTTGATGGTCGTTGAAGGTCTTTCTACCAGTTGGCTATTGTGAGCACTGCTACAGTGACATTGGTGGGCAGGTCTCTGCCTTCAAGCCTTTTGGGTATAAACTTAGGAGTGGAATTGCTGAGTCACGTGGCAGTTGTGATTTAGTCTTTTGGAGAGCTGCCGCTTGGATTTCTAGCTCTGCTGTGCCATTTTACTTCCCACTAGTAGGCGGCCACAGTGCCGGAAGGCTTCCTCTTAGCCTCACAAGCATTTGTGATTATTGAATTTTTTTTAAAAGCCATGTCCCTCCTGTAAGAAGTGTCGTGGTATCTCTGTACGGTTTGATTTTGCATCTTTCTTTCATGACTGATAATGTTGAGCGTCTTTTCGTGGGTCCTGTGGCTGTTTGCATGTTCTCTTTGGTGAAATGTCTATTTAAGTCCTTTGCCCATTTTATGATTAGTCATTTATAGTTTTATTGTTACGTTTTCAAGGGGTGTGTATATATATGACGGTTCACAGATTCTTACTGGATGTCTGGTTTCTGAAGATATATGACCCAAGAGCCGTTTCTGAGGACAGCAGTGTGGTCAGGTCTGAATGTTTCCCACAGAAATCTGGATTGGAAACATCCAGGGGAAGAGAGTGAGGGGCTGTGGTATTGGCACTGAGTTACAGGGAACTTGGCCCAGGACAGAGCACTGTGCAGGGGACGGAGCGCGAGGCCATGCGGTCTCTCTAGTGCTCCTCTTGGTCAGCCCACCATGGCCTGGTCCTTCCTGAGCTGAGGCCTTTGTGTCCTTCTGAGCCCTGTGCTCAGGAGTGTTCTCTGCCTCGGTCGCTCAGTGAGATGCTTATTTTTGTGACCAAGAAATCACTACAATAGATACCTTCAATTCAGTACATGAGAACTTGAAAATGTTTTTTAAAAAAAGGTGTTTTTGTTTTTTACTAAATTCTATTGAAACCTGAAGTAGATGAGTTTTTGATAAGTTGTCTCAGGGTGCCCACACGCATGTGGCCCTGTGCTGCCCCTGGACAGCAGGGAAGCCGCTCCTGCCTCGCGGAGCTGCCCGGGTTCTCTGGCCACTGCTGTGAGGTTGGGACCTGCTGCCGTGTGTTGTCATGGAGCACGCTGGTGTTGTGTGTGCCGTCTAGTTGAAACTCGCTCAGAGCTGACCTTCTAGTGGGTTTTCAGGGGCAATAAGTAGCAAGGGCAGAGTTCCCGTCCAGCAGCTGGTAGCTTTGAACCATGTGCCTTTGAGGTTGCAGCACAGCTTCTTAGTAGCAGGACACCAGAGCTTCACCAGAGCTCACTGAGCATAGTGCTTTTTGTGTCAGTTTATTCAGCCGCCTGTTGTGGACATGACCTGTGGGCTGTTACTGGATAGGGTGCTTTGAGGTGGCCTTGCTGGCTGGTCGAGAACACGGCAGCCTCAGTGAGTGCTGCCCCTGCGTTCTTGAAAGCAGCTGTCCTTGTCAGCATGCCCACCAGCGAGGTGTGCAGTCCACTCCCTCCAGTCTTGTCAGCCCTCAAAACGTGTTATCTTGAAAACGTCGAAGCTGACAAATGGGCTTACTCAGGGCTAAGCCTTGGACAGAGACCGCTGGGCTTTGCCAGCTGCATGGTGGATGGAGGCTTAGTAAATCTTTGTCATATGAGCAGGGACCGTGTGAGATGTTCGTGGTAGAACTGTGAATGTCTTAGGGGAGTTGTCAAGGTAAAGGGTACAGTGGTCGGAGACGTTGGATGGAGGGGCAGCAGCAGAGCAGGAGAGCGGGGCTTCTACCCTGACTGGTCTCCCTTTGCACTCTGCCTGCGCTGTTCACGGGCTCTGTTTGATCCTGACCGTAACCCTCGGAGGCATCTAGCCTTCCACTTGAGCAGCTCTTTGGAGTGAGTGCCCAGCTGGCTGAGCTCCTTGCGTTTTCTAAGTGGTAGAGCCAGGATTTGAAGCCTGGAGATCTGACTTCATTGTCGGGCCTTCATGTGACTCTCCTTCGTTTTCCTGGGGCAGGCTGTTGAGAAGCGGGGCTTGTCGGATCCTGTGGTGGGCTATTTTTTCCCACCACTGCAGAGGCAAGAGATAGCTGTGATGAGTGGTTTTGGAGTCGGCTGTCTGGCCTGAGCCCTGAGTGTTCTGGAGTCTTAATGTTTTTATTTGTGAGGTGTGTCTGGGACTGCCTTCGCAGTGTGCTGGTGAGGATTTAATGAGATGGTGTTTGTCAGGCAGCGGGTCCTGCCTGACAGCCAGTGAGACGCCTGGTAAATGATGGTGCTTGTTACGGGGTGACCTGGCGTCACATCCCTCACCTGTCAGAGCACGTGCTCCTCACACTGGGCCCTGTGCAGCTCCGTTGCTGCAGACGCCTGGGGATCTGGAAGCAGATGAGCAGAAACAACCCCCTGTGGAGACAGCAGGCTTCGTCGTGGTGAGGGGCTCAGTCACCACTGTCCTCCGGGAGCCATGCTTCACAGGCGTGGGTCTCCTTGCTGACCCTTTCCTGTAGGAGGAGAGAGCTCTCCCCCGATCTTGGGCTGAGTGTGCTAAAGTGAGGTTGTTTCTGAGAAGTGAACAGATTTATCAAAACCCAGGCTCATTGGCACATTTCCCGTGAGTCTGAGTTTGGGAGGTCTCCCAGGAAATGAATGGGCTGTAGCCGGTGCTCAGTAATTCCCTTCATGTTTCCTAGACATCACCTCACTGCCTTCAGAACCACTCTCCTCAGACAGTTCTGGGTCCCCAGTGGAACAGGCTGCGCGGGGCAGGGCGGGGCAGGCCAGGCCAGGCCAGGCCAGGGTGGTCCCGGGTCCTAACCAAGGTGAGGTGAGGTACTGCTGCTGGTGCGGTGCAGGGTGCCCTGCTTGGGGTTCAACATCTGCTCCTTAGAGAAGTTCTCTGTGCTTGCTGACTGGGCCCTTTCTTTTTGAGGTGCTGGTGCTCTGTCTGTCTTGTGCATCATGGACCCTTAATGGTGGTGAATTAGGGCTTGATCTCCAAGCATAACCCGTGAACCTCACAGATTTCCACTTTGGGGCCTCACGTGTGGCATCTTGAGCGGCTTGTGAGGCTGACCATCTCCATATGAGCAGCTCCTTTCTCCAGGAATACAGCTGGTCGGTGTGAGGTGTTGATTGAGTGACACTTGAGCTCACCCAGCAGCATGTGTTGTTGTTAGGTGCTGCGGAGATGAGTCTGACTTGTGGTGACCCTGTGAACCATAGACCTGGACCCTGCCCTGTCCTGTGCCACCTTCATCTCTGATCCACCGGAGCCCGTTGCTGCAGTCACCGCATCAGTCCATCTCGTTAGGGGTTGTTCGGGCTTGTTGCTGAGAGGGAAAGTCCCTCAAAGTTCATATTCGCAGACAGACCAAAAAACTGACCACCGCTGGAGGAGGGGCAGTCTCCTTCTGTGCCAGTCGAATCTGATTCGATGGTGCACAACTGGACAAAGAAGAGAACCCTCCCCTAGAAAAAAAACCCCAAACACCCAACAAACAGAACCTTGACCCAGAGATGAACTAAAAGCCATTGGTTTATTGGCGCAGGAATCATACTGACCTTGGAGGAAGATGCAGCGTGCACAAATTTTGGTGGCGGTGAGCTGGGGAATTACTGCTGAAGACGGCGGGAAGCAGCTATGCATTTTATATCCCACACGGCCAACCTCTGATGAGTAGTCAAATAAAGAATTACACACACTGGTGGTGAAAGGCACAACACGCAGGCTTAGTTTATGGGGAAAACCTTGCCACCTGCTTGAGAAGGAGCAACGGTCAGCTTGCCTCATTCTGGAAAGAAATAGAAAAACAAGTTTAATTAAGAAACAACCTTAGTAAAAGAAACAAGTCTGTGAGACAGCCAGCTTTGCATAAGTGGAGCCAGTTTAGGGCCTTTATAGGATATGCCACACTCTACCCAACACCCTGTGTGGCTCTCACAACGTGTCCGCCAATCTTCAGTGCTACCCCTCGGGTTGGGTGTTGGCCACAGCAGCAGTGCAGTCCACAGTTGATCCTGACTCCCAAGCACAGGAAGTCCATTTGGATTCCGCCCCTTTGCCAGGCTGGCCCAGGCGCTGTCATTGGCTGAGAGGATCTTCCATGTCCTACAGTTGAAGATCTGGGGAGCTCTCCACACACCAACAGTCCGATTTATTTCATACCTCAGTGATCATTGCAGCCCAGCTGGTGGGAAGATTCCCTTCCACATTAGGGGTGAAAAGCAGTTACAGGCACTCAAGAAAGCAGGTTGTGTCCTTCATTCAAAATGCAAGCACTCATGTCACACAAGCTGCCGACAGTTCCTGGGCAGGGTCTCCTCAGGTTGAGAGTGCCTCACCTTTCCCCCTGAAGGGTTTTCTGAGTTGTTAATTCCAGGTTAATGTCGGTGAGGGCGGGAGGGAGAGGAAGGGCGGGCAAGAACTGTTATATTCCATAAGCTTCGGACCAATAACTCCTGAGGTATGATGTCCTTAACTGGAACTATAGATGATCAGAGACGAGTGTGGACAAAATCCATAGGGGTGCTTGCAAACTTTTGTATTGCCCTAATCCTCCCTGCCCTCTGAAGCCAAAAGCCAGGCCATTGGGGGCCAGCTTGCCAGCTACATGAGAGGGTCACAGTCCAGCTTGCCGGCTACATGGGAGGGTCACAGATGTCTCTTTGGTGGAAGGTCCATTTGGCAAGGGCAACAGTATTATTAGGGTAGCATCTTGCCCTCGGCCGCACTGTCTTCTTGGCTTTGTGCTAATAGCTAGGATGTGCTTGGGCGACTTTGCTGATGTTCACTGATGCTTCAGAGGACTTCGGGTCATCTAGCCCATTGCCACATGTGAGTCTCGTGTCTCAAAGTTGTCTTCAGCACTCCATTCTTGTGTCTAATGAAACCACTTGCTGTTGGACATAGAAACGCCAGACGTTCCTTATCTGGTCAGCCCACTCCTGGACTTCATGTCCAGTAAAATGCGTTCCTTGGTCACTGTCAGTACCTGTCTGTGAGCATGCTGTATGTGGCACAAAAAGCAGGGGACCCCTACTTGTTGTCCTCTGAGTGGCATTCTTACAGGGTTATGCTTGCAAGAGTCCAGTGGTAATGTTGGCACGGGTGAGGGATGGATAACCTGCAGTTGTCAGACATAGGTAGAGGCCCTATCTAGTCACCGTGCTACCTTTGTACCAGGGCCCTGCCCTTGCTGTGCACCCCGAAGATGAGGAATGCGGTGGGGCTCTCCAGAGACCTTCTAGGGACTTGCTGAGCGGCCTCAGAGATTTACCTCGTGGAAAAAGGAAGGTCCAGTTCTCTGACTCTGGCTCATAAGGACCATTGCCCCTTATGGCCAGTTTTACAATACAGCTCTTCTGCCAGTTGGTCAGTGGGCACTTCTTGCAAGGCTCTTGGCCAAGCTAATTCTCCTGCCTGAATATTCCTAGAGGCAGACAAAGTACTCCATGCAGAAATATGAAAACCAGTAATGTCCATCCTTTGTATTCTGACCCTGTGTCTTCCCACAAGACAGAGCATCTACTCTTGTTGCCACTGGGTGATCCACAGAGAGGGTGCTCTGAAGACAGTCAAGCTCTCTGTGCCCAGAGTAATAGAGGAGGGTTGTGTTTCAGAACATGCCAGCAGCTCTGTGCTCAGTCCACCAGCCACTGACCCATCACGATGGTCCTTCACACACTATCTGTAGAGGGTTGAATAGCTGTCACTGCCCATCTTGGGGGACTTCCCAGAGTGGCCCTATACCTGTACCGTGTGCCCTCTGGTATGGGCCCTATGCCTTCCGCAAGATGTCCCTTAAGGGGGACATCCTGGACAGTGGGAGCAGCTGCATCATCTGTTGTCTTATTTATGACTAGGCCTAAAATCTGGTGGAGTTCAACTCAGAGGGCTAGTTGACTGAGTACTAAGCTGTCGGAGCTGGGCCACTTGGCAAGAATACTGGTCTATGCCAGCCCAGACTGGGGCTAGCAAAGCCTTTGATCCGTCCTGGGTGGGATGTGAGTCTGCCCCTTTGCAACACCTTTGGTGATGTCTTCTACTAAGAAGCTGTCATACTGCACACAGTTGTTTATCCAGGGCCTTACGTCTGGTCTTTGCCTCTTTCCATAACTGAGATGAGAATCCAGGTGAGATTCTCTGGCTACGTTGCTGTTGCCACAGGTCCCAGCCAAACGTTTTGAAGTGACAGGAGGCATCCAAGTAATATTCCTGCCCTTGGTTTCTAGTCTGCTGGATAGTCACCTTGGCCTTCTGGATGCTAGAAGCTTCATGAGTCCCATTGCACACCACCACTTTACACTCATCGGAGCCAATTGTGGAATGAAAAGCCTCCAGTAACCTACTGTCCCCACGAAGGCTTGCAGTTCTCTGGTTTCTAGGGAGGGGATCAGCTTTAACTGCCTTACCCAAGCAGACAATATTGACTGTCCCTTGGACGACCCAGTGCTCTGCAGTTTGGCATTCTTGACGTCCCATCCCCGAGCCTGTGGCTGAGCCACTGACGGCAGTGCTGTTTCTTGAGGTCAGGCAGAGACTCACTGGTTAACATTACATCATCCATACAGGGAAGCAGTGAGATTTCTTTAGGCTGCACCCAGAGCTCCTGCAAACACGTTGCTGTGTGCAGTTAGCCCTTGTATTTGCCCCTGCCAGAACAACCTGTTCTTAGGAGACCAGTGTCTACAGCTGTGAATGCAGGTCCCCTTGTCTCCTGCAGCACCTTTACCAGAGGACTCGGGGACATTGTCTCTACCTCCAAACATGACTTGGTGCTGGGGGTGGCCCAGTGAGGGAGGCCCTCACCCAATGGTACCAGCCGAGCCAGACGTCCGGCGGGAATTCCCTGCTCCTCATTCCCTCTCCCCCCTCTGTCTGCCCACCCAGAGCTCCAGTGGGTGCAGGAGCCCACAAGTGGAGGCAGGGTGGGGCTGGCGGGGTCATTGATCCGCCCCATGAACCGTCATGGTCTCTTCTGTTTCAACAGTGCCGCGTTCTTCTGAGCTCTCTGAAGCCAGCACCTCCTCCTGAGGTGGGGTGCTGGACCTTCCACCCCTTGGCCAGGGTCTTTCTGGTGATGCCTCATTCTTCCTGCGGCTGGTGGGAGCCATTCTGGGCCGTGTTGCTGTTTCAGTCTTGGACTGAGCGCAGAGCTTCGACCCGACCGCTACAGCGGCTAGCACTCACTCGCGAGTCTTTCTCGGCCTTCCCAGCCCCCACGCTCTGCTGAGTTTTGACAAACCTTGAAGGGTTTTCAAGGTGTCCCCACACTCATACTCTGGCCCCCACTCCTCTAGCCTCTGTGCTAAGGGACCAAACATAGATACCAAAGGCCCTCCTGTGCTTACCCCATGGGTCCCCTACACAAGGGTCTCCAGTGCTTCTGACCTCCTGGCTGGCTCACCAGTTCTTGGGGCTTGTTCCCCAGAGGGAAAGTCCCTCAAGATTCGATTCACAGACAGAACAAAAACTAACCCAGAGACCAACTAAAAGCCATGAGTTTATTGGGACAGGAAACGTCCTGAAGATATATGACTGCACGAGTCCTGGTGGTGAGGGGGCAGAGAATTACTGCTGAAGACGGGACACAGCTGGGCATTCCATATCCCTGCATGAACCCCCAAATACGTAGCAAAATCAAGAATTGTACTGATTGATGAGAAAATGCTAGCAATACACAAGCTTATTTTCTGGCAGAAGCCTGACCACCTGCTTAATGAGGGGGCATGGGCATCTTGCCCTCCTCCTGGGCAGAGAGCTGATTAGAAGCCGGAAGTGCCACCAGGGCTCTGTAACACATCCACCCACTGCCGGCCGGTGTGCTGTGACTCATAATGACCCTGGTGGCGGCCCCTCTTGTGTTGGGCTGACCACTGGACTCTCGAATGTGTTCTAGTCTCCCGATCTGGGCCACCAGGCTCCTCCCTGCTCTCTTCAGTTCTCGTGGCTTCCCACTCTGGCAGCAGAACCTCAGAACTGGAGTGCCTTCACACTTGACTGTCCTGTTTTAGTTTATGTTCTTTTCAATGTCTCTTTTGGACTTCTGAGTAGCTCTCACGTCTTTGTCCTTTTTGGTTCCTGGAACAAAACCTGTCAAGTGATGACTATGGATGATGTCAGGTTTCAACTCAGCATGGGGCTGTGCCCACCAAAGGCCCCCAGGTGCCTACACTAGATGTGACGGCATTCCCTCTCTTCAGCCCTACTATAGAACATTGATCTCTGCATCTGCCCTTTCTTATTTCAAGTGACACCAGAACATTTTGTCCATGACAAATCGAGTAGCATCCACTTCCTAAATGACATGTCTCCAGAAACTCTATGAACTTTGAGAAATGTCGGTAGTTGTAGAGGGGCTTCAGGCTTTTGTTCATAGGGTCGCCATGAGTCGTGCTCGACTCGAAGGCAATCAACAACAATAACAACAACATCAAAAGTGTTGGGAAAATCCGTCAGGGACTCTGCAGAGTACTGAGGAGAAGGATGTCAGTTCAAGGCCTGCCTGATCTAAGCCATGATCTTTCTGATTACTTGCTGAACATCTGAAAGTTGGAAATGGCTAAGGATGACGGGAGAAGAATTGGATGCCTTTGAGTTGTGGTGTTGGAGAGGAGTGCTGCATATCCCATGGACTGAAAAGAATCAACAAGTCTGTTTGGGAGAAATATGACCAAAGTGCTGTTGGAGCAGGAACGGTGAAGCTTCGTCTCATACTTTGGGCATGCTGTGAGGAGGAGGGTCAGAGTAAGAGAGGGGTAAGAGAGTCAGCACGACGGAGGGACACCGTGACTGTAGCAGGTATGTCCAGGATAATGAGGACAGCACACGGTGGGGTCACGTTCAGAGCTGTTGTTCAGAGGGTCATTCATTATGAGTCACAGTCGACTCAATAGCACGTAACAACGACGACAACAACAATGGGAGTTCTGGTGGCTTCCTGGTAAGGAGTTGTGCGGTTAAGTCAAAGGCATGAGGTCCAAATCCACCAGCGGCTCTGCGAGCTAGGCTTTCTCCTCCATGTTATCTGCTATCTCTGACCCCCCACCAGAGGGTCAGCTGTGAGCTGGTCCCGGTGCGATGGAAGACAGCAGCCACAGTGCGCCATAGCACACGCACTATACACCACAGGGAGTGCAGTCAGGTGTCCGGGCCGGCTGCAACCGAAAGGGCTGACCCGTGCTCCCTGGGAGAAGGATGGACGGTGTCGGCAAGGACGTCTCCCCTGAGGGTCATTGTGAATTGGAGCTGACGCAGTGGCAGTGGTTAGGTATGTTAATGCCTAAAGCACCTGGTGGTGCAGTGGTTAAAGCACTCTGCTGCTGACCCGCAGGCTGGCATTCCTGGTGGGTGTCCCTCTACTGGCGGGGGGTTGGCGAGGAGAGGAAGAGCCTCAGCCGGGTGGACTGACACTGTGCTTGCCGCAGTGGGTTTGAGTGGGGGTCAGAGATGGTGAGGATACCACAGGGCACGAAGGATTCGCATCTGTTCACAGAGTGAACATGTGAGGCCTGCCGACGTGAAGGCATCTGACAACACAGCAGCCACCCTCCGGGGGAGAGAAGTAGACAGGGTCTCTGTGAGGCCGAGAGGCTCCACAGAAGGGCTTCCGAGACATGTGCAGAGTGGCACTGTAGACAAGCGGTCCTCATTTCTAATTGTATTACTTCATTAAAATTATCTACAGTTTCTCCTTGGAGGCTAGGATTTTGAAACTCCGTCTCACATCCTTTGGGCATGTGGCCAGGAGGGACCAGTCCTTGGAGAAGGACATCAGGCTTGGAAAGATGGGGGGACACCGCAGGAGAGGAAGACCCCGGATGAGATGGATTGAGATGGTAACTGGGGCGATAGGGGTTGGTGTATCAGAGGCCGTGAGACTGGCTCAGGACAGGGCAGGCTTCAGAGCTGCTAGGGTCGTTCGTTATGAGTCGCAGGTGACTTGATGGCACATCACAACAACGGTTTTCACTTAACTGTGATTTTGCTTAAATATATTTGAGAGGCGGTTGCCACATTGTGTCCGATAGGAGGTTTCTCTGAGAAGCGGCGAATGGCTTGTGGTTGATTACATGAGTTATATTCCTGCCTTTGGTGGTGTGGACAGAGAGTTGTGCCGGGAGAGTGCTGTGGAGTATCTGCGTGCCTGGAGTGACTCGTGCAAGTGTGAGCTTCTTGACAGGCCAGTAATAAGTCCAAGCAAATGTGAAAATTGGTGTTTCAAGACCACACAGATTTTTTGTAGGAATAGTCATTGCCTGTCTTTGTGTATAACATCTTAATGTGCTTTTCATCTTGGTAGTGGGATGGCGAGAGGAGGACACAGTTGGCCTTGTTTGTTGTCCATGTTGGCTTGTGGCCACACTAGCAGAGTTGAGTAGTTGAGGCAGAGACTACATGACCTGTCATACCCACCCTGTGGCCTTTGCAGAAGCATTTGATGACCTCCTATTTAGAGAAGCCTTCCACCAGGTCTGCTTTGGCCCAGCCTGGAGGTGTGGCTTGGCTGGGGTCTCTGCTGGACATCAGCATGTTCAATGAGGTCTCTTCTTTCAGACTTGGAGGGCCTTGAAGGACTCTCAGCCTTGGTTAGCTTCCACTCCCCTGGTGTCCTTGGCCCATCACCTGTTCAGCTTGGGACTCAGACACAAATGCAAGAGACCCCCCTCCCCCGCACTTCCCCCGCAGTGCTCCCTCCAGTTTGGTTCGCCCCACTGTGTTCTGTTGGGCCCCTTCTCTCTACACAGCAAGGACACCTCATTTATTCGCCTCTCTGCATGCTGAGAGCTTCAGAAGAACCATTTTTCGGTTTTGTTGGTTTTTCTAGTTGTGCGTGGTGGTTGGGTCGGTTTATTTACTTGGTGTTCTTTCTCTCATCTCTCCTGGACTTGTGGTTACCCTTCAGTTCAGAAGAGCCAACCACAAAGGCAGGGGTGTGGGCGAGGTCAGGCACACAGGGCTGAGATCGCCTTTCACAGGGGACTGCAGAGTGACTGCCAGCTGATTCTTTGCAATTCACAAATCGCCAGGTATTGGAGTCTTTGTTCTTTCACAGAATCTAATTTCTGCCCTGGCGGAGTTTCACTTTCCAACTTAAACATGGCATTAAAATCTGTGATTGCAGTGCTGAATCGAATTCACAGTACAGATTAAAGTTTGGAGGGATTCAGCCTGCGGGTCCTCAGGAAGGTAATTTATAAGCCAGCTTAGGCTCGTCCCTGGCGGAAACATTTGCATCTCATTTGGGCTTTACAGAGCCAGGTGGGTCAGAGGTGGACCCTGAAAGAATTGTTAAACACGTAAGAGGATTTGAGCATAAAATCCTTTCCTGTTTTGGCTTGACAGATCTAAAGCAGGTGCTTGGTCACGCAGGCTTGAGGACCAGATCTGTCCTGCCACTTTGAGGGTCTAGTTAATTACACAGAAAGCTTTTGGTGTTAATAATCATCACAGCTGAATAAAGAATTACCTAATTGCTCTTCTTTTAGTGGTTTCATTTAGGAAGGTCATTTCTAGTCGTATCTGATTTATTGTTAAAATTAGCATAAGGCATCTATTTTCAGTTTAACCAAAGCTTATAAAAAATGTGTGTGTACTTCCGTCCACGTTAGCGGTGCTCCACAGCCCCTCCCTGCTCAGCTGCCCCCACTCCAAGGTGCAGAGATTTCTTTCTGTTGTAAACATTATATAGAAAACAAAATATTTGCTATTTTTTACGTGCACAGTTTGGTCACCTTGACCTTGTCACACAGCGCCCAGGCATCACTGTTGTCTTCACATCATTCTGTCACTTTCCTTAGGAGGATTTTTTTAACTGATGATAACATTTTCCTCATTTTTACGAATATTTTCCTGCTTAGGTATATGTCTCTGAAAATGAGTTCCATTGTGCATCCTTTGAACTCTCTGTGTATGACATACCACACTTCTCATTCTAATTTTGTTTGGGATACATTTCCCTCAAGGTTCAGACTCATTGTTGAATTTACGTGAAATTCATTCATTTCACATCTGTATAAGATCCTGTTACACATCCATTGTCACTATTTATTTGTCCCTTTTATGATGAATAGATTGAAATGTTTTCCTTAGTGGTCAAGTATGTTGTAATACCTCACTGATTTTACTTTGCATTTCACCGTACTGGGAGTCTTTTTGAATGTTAATTGTTCATTTGGAAAGCATCCATTTTTATTTATTTTTTTTAAAAAATGCTCATTCAGACATTTCTTTTTCTCTTGAGTCATTTGCCTTTTTTTTTTGTTTTGTTTTATGAGTTTTGATATCCAGTATAGCAGAAGGCATCTGTGTTACAAATTCCTTTCCCCTCTGAAGTGTGTCTTCATTTTCTTTTATGGATGGTTTTTTTTTTCCATTCTTAATTTTAATGTTGTCAACTTCACCAATCTTTCCCTTTAAGATGGTGTTATTGCTGTCATTTGTGAAGAGATCTTTCCTCCCATAACTCTTAAGTGTAATAGTTTTCTCTAAGAGTAATCAGGCTTGTATTCTTAGACCATGCTTGTTTAAATCTATGGTAACTGGTTGTGCTGCCAATCCAGAGTCAGGCAGTTCAAATCCACCGTTTTTCCTTGCAAGAAAGATGAGCAGTCTCCTCCTCTGAACAACCTGCTAGCGGGTCAGGTCTGAGTCAGCTTTGACGGGATGGCAGGCAGAGAAAAGGAATGGGGTTTTTGCTTGATAGGGTCACTCCACGGAGCTTTAAGGTGTAGTGTGTTACATATTGTACTGCTAACAGAAAGGTTGGTGGTTTGAATCCACCATTTGCTCTGTGAGAGAAAGATGGGGAGTGTTTTCTCGTAGAGATTTACAACGTCGATGGAGGATTGCTTAGTCAGACAGAGTCCATGACTGTGTGGGTTGTAGGGTGTCAGCAAGTTGGAACTGAGTTTGGTTTGTCCATTTCATCAAGGTTTCAAATTTATGGACGTAAAATTGTTCATGATAATCGTTGAGATCTTTCTGAAGTCTGCAGGATTGTAGGAGTGGTCCAGTGGTACTCTTGGCTTGAATCTTGGACCCAGAGTGATCCTATGTGGTCTCTGCTGTGTTGCAGTCACTGGATTGGTTGAAGGCCTTCCTGCCTCTCCTTTATTGATCGATCCTCCACCTTCCCAGCACCATATCCTTCTCCAAGGACTGGCCTCTCCTGACAGCATGCTCAGAGCACATAAGGTGAAAGCTCATGATTTGTGCTTCCAAAGAACACCAGCCTGCACCTCTTCTGAGACAAATTGGTCTGCTCTTGGCTAGTCCACCCTATTTTCTTGCCACACAGTTCACAGGCATGGATTCTTCTTCGGTCCCTTAGTCTCTTGGCTTTGCTAGGAATCTAGGGTGTATTTGCTATGCATTTTGTTAATTGATTTTCTTATCTTTATTTCCCCCCCCCCCTACTTTCTATGGGCTCATCTTCTTTTACTTTCAAGCATTTTTTTTGTGGTTTGGGTAAAACTTTTCAGAGCGAATGAGTGTTCCATTCAATGACTTAGACACATTTGGCTTCATGAAGTGGGTTGCAGTCCCTCCAATGACCAGCATCTGCCCTTCTGCCTCCCTGGTTCCCTGTTTCCTTTCAGCCTTCACGTCTCATCTTCTGGGCTTTTTTTTTTTTGGGAAAATGGTGGTGGATTGTACTGAGGAGTGTATGTTCTTCTCTGGTGTTAGAATTCACTTTAGGGGCCATTTGTTGATCCCTGGGGGTGAGTTCAGTTCTAAGCCTAAAGCATGTGTGAGCCTGCAATCTCTGAGGGGTCTGGCCAGTCTCCTTCAGATCAGTAAGCCAGGTCTTTTCTATAATTTTTAACATTAGTCAACCCTTTATATATTCCCACTCTGTCAGGACCTTTTATTGTGATCCTAATTAGAGCAGCCTATAGGGAGATATGCTAACAACCTCAAGGTGAGTGGTTTGAATCCTCCAGTCTCCTCCCATGCAATTGACAGTGTCTGAAACCCCTCCCTCTGGAGGGTCAGCTATGAGCTGACCTCTGTCCCCACCCCACAGGAGTGAGTTTGTTGAGTTGTATCTGGGCACCATCCAGGTCTTCTGGTCTTAGGAGTGGAGGTGGGGGTGTGGAGTCCACTAGCCTTTTGGGCTGTTTCCTCATTTTGCGTTCATCTTGCTGCCTTTCACCGCATCCAGATGAGGAACTCTTTGCATTGGTTACTTGACTGAATTACACTTTAATTGTTCTTTTCTAGTTGCTGTTGTTCTGTGCTGTCAGTTTGATAGTAAAACAGATAGAAAAGGCCCCTGACCTAGTGCTGGGCTATCCTCACAGTCTCTGCTGTGTGTATACCCACTGTTGTGAGCGCCAGGTTAATAATCATTTATGATTTGCACAGTTAACCCTTTAAGTTAAGTACTTAATAGCAATCTATAAGTTTTGATACATCTTTTTATTGTTCAGATCAAATGACTTTCTAAAGTTCATTTTGGCTTTTTAAACTTATGACTTATTAATAATTCATAAATATTTTGTAATTTAAAAAAATGCGTTCTATTGTTTCATTTATGCACAGTGTTTTGTGCGGTCTTTCATTTACATTGTGTTTCATACACTCATTCATAGACACTGTTTCATACACCCGATCACTACTGACCAGGCCTGTTAACCCTTCATCTCATAAAGGAATTTGGTTTCTTGTTTAAGTGGCATTTTATTGTTTCGGTGGTAGAACACATGTACGACCACCAGGTGCCCTTTCAGCCAGTGTCCATGTGCTGTCCAGTGACGCTGGCTGCATTCTCTGTGTGCTCCAGCACGGCTGCCCTTCCTTACTGACTTGTGTGGCTGGCGCCCCCTAGCGCTGGCGCTGCTCAGCATGTGCAGCTGTGCAGGGGGGCATGTGAGGGCACCCCGAATTCCTTTGTTCTCCTGCAGAGCCGCGTTAGGAGCCATGATCCACAGCGTTTTGTAGATTTACCTTGTGTGCTGGAACATTCTGTGTATCTGCACCTGCTGGGAGCCACAGACTCTGTGTCCTTTTTCTCTTTGAATGACTGCCTTTCAGTCGATGGACAGATTCCACGTGAGTACACTTAAGTACTCTGAAATTCTCATTCCGCACAATGTTGTCCATAACATTGAGCCATAATTATCCATGATTACGGTCCACACAGGCATAGCCAATAAAACACAGGTGGACATCTTTCTGGCATTCTTTTCTTTCAGCCAAGATTTATCCCATATCAGCAATAATACTCCTCCTGGTTTTTTCTTATCGATCTGGTTTGAGTTTCTGGCAGTTCCCTGTCGATGTATTGCTCTAACTGTTTTGATGACATCAGCAGAAAGTTATTTGAGTATGATGTTAATCATTTTCACTGATTTCTGCATTCTATTGGATCACCGTCCTTTGGAATGAGCACAGATGTGGGGATCTTACAGCTGCTTGGCTAGGTAGCGGTCTTCCAGATTTCTTCACATAGACAGTGAGTGCTTCCAACATCTCTTTACTGTGTTGAAACATCTCAGTTGATATTTTGTCCATTCCTGGCACCTAGTCAATGCCTTTATCCTAGTCTTAGGAAATTGCAGACTTGTGAAATCCAGTGAACATTTTTCTTTTTCTCTTGCTAGTTAGGATTGTATTTCTGTTTTTCAGCACTGTGAGTATTCTTACCTTAGTTAGATGGTCATTGTTATTTTAGATGACTCCACGTCTTTGTGACTTTCCTTCCGTTTTGGACCTTAGACAGTGTATCAATAAAAGGTGTTTAGAATTTCTTCTTATGAGGGTTATAAATTCTCATTTTTTTAAGTCAGAAATCTCTTTAATCAATATAATGTCTGAGTAAGAAATTCTGGATTTATTTTAATATCCTTCCTGCACCTGGAAGACACCCTTTGGCATCTGTTGTTGGTTATAAGTCAGCTAGCTGCCATTTGAGTTGTTGCTGGCCTTTTATTCTTTCCTCTTTCTTTCCTGGTGGCTTTAAAGATTTGAATGGTGATTTTATTTTTCCTTCTTGCATTTGTTGCATTTCTTTAATCTGTGAGTGTTGTCTTTCATCAGTTCTTGAAACCTCTCCGCTCTTGTCACTTCAAGGATTACTCCTCCTCTTTCTGCACTGCTTTGAAAACACTAAGTAGACAGATCTTTACATATTTCTTTCCTATATTTTTGTCATTTTTCTCCTCTTTTGGGCATTGAAAGTAATTTCTTTTTAGTATTAAGATTTTAAAATTCCTCTCTCACTGCCTGTAAGCATCCGTGTGGTCATCTAGCAAGTTCTCCTTAAAAGTCTGGATTCCACTTCATTCTCTCAGTTCACTGAGGTTTTGTGTCTGTGCTTTTGATTTTTAGACCTTAGTTTGCTGAGTCACTTTGAAAAAATTTCTGCTTTGCGATTATGTTCAATTTGTCCTTTTTAGTTCATTAGACTCCATAAACATAGTGTTTTGTTATTTGCCTCCTAATCCAACTTGTCAAGTGTTTCTTTCTTTTTTTTTTTTAAATTGCTTTTGTTAAGTACCACCTCTGGTAGTGTGTTTATTTGTGTGTGTTGTAGTTTTTATTTTTGGAAAATTACTTGTATGCATATGATGAAGCCTAGACAGAATCCTTCCTGTAAGGTGCGCTCTTGTTTGGTTCCCCAGCGGGGAGTCATCTTCACCCCTGTTCATGGCTTGAGTGTTCCTGGGCCATCCACAGATGGGACTGGCTTTCTTAATGAGTGGAGGATGCAGAAGACCACATACTGTGATTCTGTGTGAAATGTCCACATAATCAAATCTACAGGAAAGAAATTAGTAGTTGCCTAGAACTGGGAGTGGGATGGGGGGAGGTGGTGCAAATGTTTGGTTGCTAACCAGAAATTTGGAGGCTTGAGTGCACCTTCATACCAGTGGGAAGGCCTTGGGTCTTCTCTCTGAGAACCTTATGCTCTCCCCTGAGTGCCCCTGAGCTGTTATCCACTGAGTAGTAGCATCTTTTTGGAGGACTTGAGAGTAGGAGAGGGGGCACAATGGAGAGTGATGGCAGACGAGCAGGTGTCGCTGTCTGTTTGCTGGCAGGGAGCAGCGACACCCTGATGGGGGTGAGTACAACAGAGATAGACCACTTCAGAGAGCCGACTCAACTTTAGTAGAAGTTAACAGTAAACAGGAAGACAAAGTAGAGTAGATGTGAAGTATGCTGATTGGACAGGAGAACTGTGGCCCCGTGCAGACCACTCCCAACTCAATGGATGCAGCAGCATCTTCCCGGGCAGCGAGCTTTCTCAGCCAGCACAGCCAAACACAGGAGAGCTTTCTCCCGTATTGAGGGCTGATATGGGCCAGAGAGGCTTGCATTTATCCGGAGCTAGGTGGTTGGCCCTGGCCAGAGGCCTCCTCTTCCTCCCCAACATCCCCCAATGAGCAGAACAGTTTCTTTTTAGGGTGATGGACATGTGAAAAAATTAGATTATGGCAGTAAGGTCCAGTAAATTTGCTAAAACCCATCTAGTTGTGGACCTAAAATGGGTAAATTTTATGGTGCATGTGGTATGATCTACTCCTTGGAAACAGTTTGTTGCTCTGCCCTTCCCGGTGCCACATGCCCTGGGAAGTGGGGGGTGGTGGCCTGGTGAAGGGGAGAGGACAGTGCATACGGAAGGTCTGTGACATTGAACTGTGAAGTGTGCAGTTCTGTGATGAGAGGGTCTGTTTTGGGAATGACCGGGATGTGACGGAGACCCCAAGGGAGCCCACACTGTAGGAAAAATGATGCCTGTGGACGTGCTTGATACCACCATCAGCCTGTCAGTTTGTCATAGATACAGTGTCTGCATAGTGCTGCCCAGCAAAGCTGACGGCCTGCCTGATGTTGGTTGGTTTACGGGCTCAGTGTGGATTCGGGATTCTGCCCTCCGGCCTGTACATGGAGAACGAGGTGAGGGCGGGCTCTGCCCACACCCCCCCGAGGCCCCCTTGCTGGGTCCCGTGTGGAGGCGCCCTTGCCTCTGCTGTGCTCAGTGCCTCTTTTCTTGTTCTGTCACCCGGGGATGGTAATCGTGGCCTCCTAATTCTGGTAATGAAGCAGAGCAGTAATTAGGTCCTTTCTGCTCGGTGCTTTGTGGTCCGTGGAGAAAACCCGTTCTAGAAGCAGACAAGACGCTACGTGGGTAATTGGTTCTCCTAATGAGGCTCAGGACGTGGCTTTTCCGGCTTGTGTTTGGTGGTGGGGGTGGCAGAGGGGAGTTCACTGCTGACCTCCTCGGCCCTATGGAGGGGGAAACTCCTCCTGGGCCTGGCGGGCTGGCTGTTTCAGTGGAGGGGGAGGCCACTCCTCCTGCCCTCACTGGTCCTGAGCCAGATGGACTGGTGGACAGTGCTGCCGTGTGCTCTTCACTCCTTACTGGTCTGGGGGTCAGTCCTGCAGATTTGGGACAAGGAGTGAGGGGCCTAAGAGACGAATCCGGCTGTCTCCAACTTCTCGCCTTGCTTGTACAAGGCCCCGCCTGCCCCCCAGCCGACTAGCACCTCCCCGCGCCCCCAGAACTTTGGTGAAGTGACTCTCTATGGGTTGTCTGCAGAACCCTCCCTTGCTGCGCTCGGGGGAGGCCCACCAAGTGCTCAAGGTTCTTTGAGCTTTTTAAGGTCAGAGCACATGGGAGTTTAAAAAAAATTGCAAAGAAATAAAATTTTAAACTTGCTAGGATGACTCATAAAGAGCAGGCTTTTGAGATGGGGGAGTCCTTGGGGGAGGTTTTTCTGGTGGGGGGAGCCAGGAGCCACCCTCCACCTCCCAGAGCAGTGGAGCGAGGGGCCCTTCCCGAAGGGTTTCGTCCCCAGTAAATGCCTCAGAACCCTCTCCCAGGCCCGTTCTGTCCATTCCTCGCGTTCCTTGACGTTTCCCCGTCCCAAGACCTGCGGACCGCAGCAGCCACACGTTTCGTTCCTCTTCCATCCTCCGTGGGTGCTGGGTGCCCCGCGTGTGCTCCAGGTCTCATCGATTATTTATTTAGAAGGTTTTTCATCCTGAGAAAATGAGAATGATGTTGGGAAGTTTGAATTAAATCAAGGCTCTGGCAACTGGTGAGTCATGGAATTGATTAAAACATGACAGGAGAGAGGTGGGGCTCCACCCACCCACAGATGCCACTCTAGGCCAGACTCTGAGGGTGTGCCTGTGGCGTCCGTGGCCCTTCACTACCCCATGTGGAGGGGCAGCACTGGCCAGGGCTGCACTGGTCAGTGTACCTTCAGCCTCTCCACTTGCCAGAGTGAGCGAGCCACAGGTGCTTTCAGGCCAGTGGTGCTAGAGCGCTGGTCGACGCAGGGCCAGTTGGAGATGGAATGAATCCAGGTTATGTAAGAAGGCTCGGTTTTCAGAGCATTTTGGAATTGCTGCAGTGCTTCGCTCATTCTTGGTTTTTTTTCCAGCATCCTGAAGCCCAGTGGCTGCTGGCCCTGTGCCCTCTGGTCCAGAGGCCATTGCTGCTGGCCCCATGGCTGGGTCGTGCACACTGCTGTTGTCACCTGTGTGTGCCACAGCTTAGGGTGTGGTATTCCTTTAGCATACCCTGGGTGCTGCAAACTCAAAACCCAAATGTCAACAGTTCAAGTCCCCCCAGAGACACTTCCGAGGCTGGCCTAATGATGTTCCCCTGACAGACCAGCCCCTGAAAACCCCATGCGGCTTGGCACTGTTCTGCCGGACGTGGGTTCCTGTGAGTCCGAGTGGACGTGATGGTGGCCAGAGGGTATTTCTCTAGATGAATTCGGCACAGAGCTGTGTGTAGATAGCTCCGAAGACAGACTTAATGTAATGTGTCATTATGAGGTGGGACCTGGGTGTACAATAATCTGGAAACCCCGTTGTTTTGGGGTTGGGGTTTAAAAAATTCGCCTGCCTGCTAAGTTAATTCTGCAGTGACTGGCGGTTCGGCAGGTGCAGAATACTCACCTAAATACACGTCCTTTAATAATCGAGCGCCTGCTCTTCCTCAGAACCCCCCTCAGCTTCCCTGTAGGTGGCTGTGAGGTCCCTGCCTCCCCACTGTCCCCACACCCACCTATCCATCACAATGCTGTTTGCAGCGGGCAGATGGAGGGGCGCGGGCGGCTGTGAGGACATCCATCCCGTCCCTGGCAGGACTGTAATTGTCTGGTTCAGCAGGGAAGCCATCCCTCAGCCTCTCCTCCAACCCGTCTTGCGTGCTGCTGCCGACGCTGGTTCCCACGGCCCATTTTTCACTGAAATGGAGCCTGTGAGACGCAGATCCACACTTGGCTTGTCATAGATTTTGGTAAATTGAGACTCCTCATGCTGACCGGATGCCTTCTGTCTGCCCTGCAGATCCCTCTTGTAGGAAGCCGACCGTGGCCCCAGGGGAGGGTGAGAAGTGTCCCTTTGATGATGGGCTGTCATTTTCCGTCTGGCTAGACTTGTATGCTGAGGTTCCCTGTACCAGACTGTGAGGCCGGATGAGTGGCAAGGGCTGGGGCTGTGGTGTCTGCCTGGTGCTCCTGGGCCGGCTCACCTTCTGCCTTGGCCCCCTAAGGTACTGCCTCGGGTGAGCTGGGCCCGCTCTGCCCCAGGGGGAGTGTTCAGATGCCACCAGCTTGAAGTCTTGCTCAGTGGCTCTGCTTTCTAGAAGAGAGCATTCTCCCTGTCTGTTTCGTATGACCTTTGTCATGTTTGCCATCATAGTGTACTCAGCTGACCCCCAGCCCTGAGGTGATGCCTTTCCACCTCACCCACTAAAGTGATGTGTCCTGTGAACATGTTTGTGGAATGAAAACATGAGTCCAGTTATGTATCACTTCACCTTTGTTTTTTAAACTTTATAAGCTTTTAAAATGAGCAGTATGTGCAGAAAGGTATCTAAAACAAATTGTGAAATGAATCCATCCAGAGCAGTGCTGGGAGTTACCTCCAGGTCAGGGAAGACACTTGCTGCAGTTTTCTCAGCTGGGTGTCAGGGTTTGATGCAAACAGAATCCTGTGTATCCTTTTGTATCTGATGAAATATGTGATTAGTCTGTCTTTACACCTAAATTCATTCTCGTTGATACAGTGTTCCAGAGTTAATTTCTTCAGGCCACAGTCACTGACTGTTTGGGTTGCCCCTGGTTTTGGACATTTTGAATGGTGCTGATAAGGACACTTGGATACCTGTTTCTTGGTAAGCGTGTCTGGTTGCAGGCCCAGTAAGTCGCCAGCACAGTGCAAGTCAGCACAGCAGGGGTTGGGAGGTAGTGCAGAATCGGACAGGGCCTTGTCCTTCTGTGCAGGTGGGTTGTTGTGAGCCGACATCTTCCTGCACCAGCAGGGCGTGCGGCTGGTCAGATTTAGAAGACACAGGGCTTCCACCTGACCTTCCGAAGGGGTGACTACCCTTCTCTTCAGAGAGTACTGTTTTGGTTACTCTGCCTCCTGCCAACAATGCCACGTACATGTTTAGCCTTTGTTACTGTTACTGTGGTAAACATCTATGTAACCAAACATTTGACATTCCACCCTCACATGTGAAGCTCAGTGGCTGTGTTCACCATGGTCCACTTGATGCTGTCCCCGTAACAGAGTTCAGGCCCCAGCACTGAACCCTTCTTTCTCCTTCCCTCCAGCCCACTCTGGGGCCCACAGAGAAATTTCCATCTTCTCACTTGCCTGTTCTAGACATTTTTGCATAAATGGAATCTTACATTATTTGCCCTTTTGTGACTAACTCATTAATTCAACACTGTGTTTTCAAAGTTCATCCCTGTTGTAGCAGATGGCAGGACTTTATTTCTGACTGGGTAATGTCACATGGTATGGATGGACCACCATTTGTTTATTCTCTCGTCTGTTGACGGACATATAGGCTTTCTCTGCCTTTTGTTTATTGTGACTAGTGCTGCAGTGTACATTGGTGTCTGAGTCCCTTTGTTCAAATCTATTTGAGTGTATAGTGGAGTTGCTGGGTGACATGGGAAGTCTTTAACTTTTTGGGGAACTGTTAAACTTTTTCGCAATGACTGTACCATTTTGCATTCCATCAGCAAAGAATGAAGGTTCCAGGTTCTCTATAATGTTGCCAACATTTGTTGTTTTCTGTTTTTAAATCTTGCTGAACTATTAGTAATATTCTTTCCCCGTTCCCCATCCAAAAATGCGTAGCTTGGATGACAGATTACATAGTTGACATAACAATTGTCAGTTGCATTTGTTTTTGTATTTGATGTGAGGTAAGATAGGGAATAGTTTAATTTTTTTTCATACAAATAGTCATTGTTTTTCACCTTTTATTGCCAAGGGCCGTGTCCTCAGCACCTTTTTTTTTTTGGCCCATACCAATATCATTAGCTATCCTTGGCATTAAGATTAAGGGAAAACTCATTCACAACCTACATTATGCAGCTACACAACCTTGCTTGCAGAAAGTGAAGAAGACTTGAAGTACTTACTTCAGAAAATCAACCCTGCAACCTTCAATATGGGTTCAACATCTAGAAAAAAAAATCCTCACCACTGAACCAACAGGCACAATCATGCTGATGGAGAAAAGATTGAGATTGTCAATGATTTGATTTTACTTGGATTTGCAATCGACATCCATGGTAACAGCAGTCAAACAATCAAAAGACATGTTGCATTGAGGAAATTTGCTGTCAAGGACCTCTTTAAAGTTCTAAAGAGCAAGGGTGTCAGTTTGAAGACTAAGGTGTGCCTGATGCAAACCGTAGTATTTTAATTTGCTTCCTATGAATCTGAAAGTTAGGCACTGAATAAGGACGGCCAAAGAAGAATCAGTGCCTGAGAACTGTGGTGCTGGCAAAGAGTATTGAATATCCCATGTACTGCCAAAAGAAGGAAGTGGAATCTGAGTGCTCCTTAGACGCAAGGATGGTGAACTTGGTCTCATTTCCTCAGGGCATATTTTCAGGAGGAACCTGTCCTTGAAGAGAGACATCGTATTGGGAAACGTAGGGTCTGTGAGAGGAAACCATCAAGGAGATGGGTTGACCCAGGGCCCAGCACAGTGGGTCTGAGCAGGACCGAGATGGTCAGGACGGTTCGCAGGTTCAGATCTGTTGTCCATGTGGTCTCTCTGAGTCCTAGTCAGTGTGCCGGCACCAGGAACCCAGCACCGCATCCTGTCCCCTCTCTCTGGCAGTGCTGTTGCCGGTGAATGGACCCTGGAAGCCTTGTCTCTCTGTGCCAGTATCACGTATCCTCACGTAGTTAGAAGAAGCAGGTCTTCTCGCGTTTCTCGTCCTCAGGAGTCTCTTCACCTCTCTCACCTCTTTGCTTTGCCCTTTATATTTACAATCAGTGGTTCTGATTCCACCAAGGGGGCAGGAGTCCTTTAGGGATTTTAAATATGCCTTAACCAAATAGGTCACTGGAGCAGAGGACGCCTATCTCTTCGACATTAGATGAGTTCTCTCATTTTCCATGTGGCGAAGCGCTGGTGACGTGGTCCCCAGCGAGTTGCACCATTCACCCAAATGTTCAAATCCGTCAGTAGCTCTGTAGGAGAAAGAAAGGCAATCTCCTGTGTGATTTAGAGCCTTGGACACCCTGGAGGGTCATCAGAGGAGTTGGTTCCGACCCCAGGGCAGTGAGTGAGCGAGCGAGTGAGTGAGTGATTTTCCATGCCCAGGTCATAAAACACTGGGATTTTTTGTTCCATTTTTTTCTCAGAGACTATATTCTGGCAGTGTTGTCTTAGAAACTTCATGTTACTTGTTCTAGTATCTGGGAATGCAGTTGACTTTTGTTTACAGATTTTATATCCAACAGCCTTGTACAGCTCTTAATTTCAATAGTTTTTCCACATATACTTTCAGATTTCTATAGATGTTGTCAGAATCTTCTGCAGCTCTTGCTGTCTTCACTGTTCACTGTGTCCTCCTGACCTTGTCCTGTTAGCCAGGACCTGGTGGGTATGGAGGTGAGGAGGGGGCATCCTGCTCTTGCTCTTTGCCCTGGAGAGGAAGGGTTCAGTCTTTCAGTCTTTGCTCTGTGGTCTTTAAGGTGGCAGGTTTTGCAGACTCTCTTTATCAGACTAAAGAGGCAACTAAGAGTTGTTTTCTAATAAATGGCTGTTGCCTTTTCTGCTCCATCTGGGATAATCCTGCTGTTTCTTCTTTTGTTACGATGGTGAACGCCATCTCTGTACATACCTACTTTACTTCAGGAATAGCCTGATTGGGTACTTTAGGAAACCAGGCTACTTTGGTTTGAGATCTTATCTGTGTTCTTAATGACAGTTGTTCCCCCCCCCAACCTTAAAGGAATGGACCTGGGCGTGCTTTCTGTCCTCGGCCCCTGGAGCTGAGTGGGGTCTGGAGGACTTGCCTGCAGCTCTTTGTGTGGCCTTGGTGGATTGCTTTGTGATTGAGGCCTGATGTCAGAGGGCCTTAGGGACAGTTATGCTTTCTTTGTCCCCATGAGTCACATTGGTGAGTTGTGTTTTTCATCTTCACTTCAGGGACATGAGTCAGTGAGAGCATCCTCCTGTCCCCTCATGCCTGCAGACACTATGTGTTCCTTTCTGTCCCTCCTCCATGCGTCTCTTGAGGGCCTTTCTGCTCCGCCAGGCACGTTAGTTGGTTCTTGAGGAGGAGTGGATACACAGACACACAGTGTGTCTGCAGTGTTCTGATTCCAAGGGGAGAGCCATAAGGACTAGCGTGTCTGAAGAGACTCCTTAAAACATCTACCATGGGGATGACTCCAATGCTGGTGACCCCCTGTGTGGCTGAGCCGATTGCATTTTCAGGTGGAATCCATCAGCAGTGCCATGGAAGAGAGAGAGTCCTCTCCTGGAAGTTTACAGCTTTGGAAGCCTGAGGGGCAGTCAGTTCCAACTCAGACAGTGAGTGTGAGAAGTTTTGGAAGTAGATTGCTAGCCAGGTCTTTCTTGCATAGCAAGTAGATTGCTAACCAGGTCTTTCTTCCATGGCATGTCTGGGTGGACTTGAACCTTCTACCTTTTAATTAGCAATCAGGTGTTCCTCACGGGGTGGTGGCAATGATGGGGACCCCTCCTCCAAACACAGGCTATAGATGCTGCAGTGGGAAGAGGTGGTCTTTGTCCTCCTTCTCTGATGGATATTTGAATTCCTTGGATTCATTTTTTTCTGACTCGCTTTGCTTTGCCGCCCCGCTCTTCTTCCTTGCCCTGCTTTTCCTCAGGGCTCTGCCTTTCCCACCACTGGGCTGATACTCCACTTGCTTTCCGGCCAGGGCCTGACCTGCAGGATACGTGCACTGATAATGGGCCAGCTGTTAGGGGACCTGGACATGCAGGCATGTTGCTGGGTGTGGAGCCTGAGTCGGATCCACCAGCCGGCTCTCTGCAGAAGAGGCCACAATCTTGTAGGGACTGAGGAAGGGAGGACTGTCAGGAGGTGGGCAGGAGAGGGGGACGCAGGTGCTGTGACACTTGGGGCCAGGTGGGCTGTTCAGCGAGGACTGCTGATGGCGTGCCCTGGGCTGGCAGTGTGTGTTGTAGGGGAGGTGACAGAATAGTAGCGTGCAGTTGAACAAATTGGTTTAAGGGGAACTGTTATCGGACATCCTCTGCAGCCCAGGAGATTTCAGGCAGCTGGGCCATTGCACCTTTTCACTGAGCTCCAGGGACTTACGGGGAGACAGCCCCCTGGGAAGGTTTGGGTGAAGTGTTCTGCAGAAGCCCAGGGCAGCACCAGGCTGTGTTCTCCAGGCACTCATCAGCCCTCTCTGGGTCCAGGAGGCCATTTCTGAGGACATCTGCTGCGATGGTGCTGAGGACTGCGGTGGGCGGAGGGCAGCTGGCCTGGGTGCACCAGGACAGTCACAACACTGTACTGGCCCTTGTAGTCTTCATGTTACTCTTCCATCCACCCTCCCCTGCCTCCCTTGGTTGTGTATGGTCGAATCAGATTGCCCCTCCTTCTCCAGCGGAGCACCTGGTGGATTCAAACCACACACCTTCAGGATTGCAGCACACCTTCTTGTCCCTAGGCCACCAGAGCTCCCCTGTTGTCTTTAAATGTTCCTTTTGTTATATGGACCCTCTAGTACTGTCTCCTTCACTCTGGCCCCAACTTCTGTTGTGATTTCAGCACAAGTTTCCAGAGAAAACTGGTTTCCATGCACCGTTCCATGCACTGCTTTTGCTCTGCGACCTTGATTGCATCCCTGCGATGTCACAGCACTCTTCCTGCTTGTTTGTTATTTAAAGAAAAAAGTCATTTAAGTGAAATTGGCTTTTACCTAAATGAAAGTTTTGAGTTTTAAATTAGGTTTCACTTAATGAGTTTTGGTGTAGTATGAAAAATATTGACAATTGAAAGGCTGTGTGTAGATAGACGTGTGTAAGGCTATATTTTCTTCTAGACTTGACCTGAGCAGCCCATCTGCGCACATGCAGAAGTAAATGCGAGGTTGTGCCTTCTCAGCCAGATGCCAGAGGGGTTTGCAGAAACATTACAGAAAACAAAACAAGCAAAGAGAAGAGTGTAAACAGTACCGCTCTACTCACAAAAGTTTTTTAGTGAAAAGTTATCATTTGTGGTAATATGAATTAAGTACCTTATTAGAATTATTTTTAAAAGAAGTAATAAAATTCTCAAAACTTTGCTTTTACTTTCTCACACAGTAAATATTAGAAGTATTAACCAGCAAAGACACTCTGAGGGTCCTCAATAATTTCACGTGAAGCACTTCTGAGTCTGAAAAGTTGAGAAGGGCAGGTTTACGGAAACGAAACAGCAAGTTCTGTGATCCTTCAGATCTCTGACTGCAGGAGACGGGCTGGTTTCACAATCCGAGGCTGGCGTCCCCCAGCCCTGCACATCTCGGTCCACATTGTGGTTTTACACCCAGCATTTATACACACGTGAAAATTGTGCCTCCTCTGGGGACAGCAGCGTGGATGCTATCTGGAGCATATTCCACATTGACCCCAACCTCAGAGACTGGAGACCCTCGCCTGATGCACACAGACCTTTCTGAGGGCCTTGAACATGGCAGAAGAATAACGTCTTTAAAAATCAGCAGTGAGACGCCAGCCATTACTGAAAACTGAGTGTTTTAATTAAAAATATCCATCACGGGGCGGCTGCCCCTCTGTGCTATTTCTCAAGTGTGGCCAGCGTCAGTTCCCGGCGCCTGCACTCAGCTTCCTGCTGCTAGCGGGCTCCCCGAAGTCCTTGGAGATGAACCCCTTCAGCATTTGTTCTCCCCTTTACATTCTGTCAGGGGTAGAGGCAGGGCGGTGGGCGCGTGGAGGTCAGCGCTCGGTGGGCCTTACTCTGGGCCCTGAGCGAGCCTTGCCAGCACACACCTGGGTGGCCCTGTGCTCGCCTGGCCTGGCGTGGGTTCCCGCTCATTGCAGCGAGGCCCCTCTGGGCTGGCCAGAGCCTGTCAGCACGTGCTGTGATCCACAGTAATCGCCCGCTTTGCGACCACAGCACCCTCCCCTGCTTCAGAATAGTTTTATGGGTGTAAAGATCTGGGCCCTTGCTTTTATCATCTAAAAGCTACACTACAGGGGAGGGGGAGGATGGATGCCCACCTTCCTTATTTTCCGCTTGTCCAGCTGCGCCACCTTTGAGCATTTCTACTGCAGTGAATGTAGCAGTGGAAATTCAGTCGGCTTTTCTGATTGTCTCAAAGGAAATCACAACCCTCCCCTCATACCAACCTCCCGCCTCTTCTTAAAATGTGGAGTTTTACTGGAACAAACAAGCAGAGAGCCAGCCCCCCCGGGGGACCTGGCTGCCCCCTGCAGACCCTGCAGACCACGGAGCCTGCCTGCTCAGGAGGCTGGGTGAGCTGCTGAGGTCTGCAGAATGGCCCTGGCAGAGGAGGGGCGTGGGCGTGCTTTTGATGTTCGAGTCGGTATTGCTGGCTCCTCAGATCTTTCGCACCCTCCTTGCTCTGCCCCGTGACTCCGTGATGCCAGGATGCGGGAGTTTGGGGGTGGGGGTGTGCAGGGACTTGACTAGAACAGTGACTGCAGCACTAGCCTGCTTATTGTTTGGACCCAGAGGTTTCCGTCTTGGCGACCTGTACTTTTGCACAGTCTTCATTAATTTCCGTTCAAGATTAAAGGCTGAGGAGTTCATTTGAATATTAGTTCTTGCTGGCTCTGCTGAAAGGAGCCTGTGGGGTGGAAATGCTCTGGGGTTTGCAGTGGGTCCACGGGAAGCAGATCAGCAATCCTTTTTCCCAAGTTCCAACGGGTGGATGCGATCCACTGACCTTTCCTATAACCATCTGCCTCATCCGGGGAAGTTTGTGAGTACTCAGTGGCACTGGCATTGAGGAAGGGGGCTCCAAATAGTGGGTGGTGGTCAGAGCTCTGCCTTTCTAGATCTTTAGTGTCATGTGTTTTTGGTCAAACATTCTTCTAAGTGGTACAGCACTGGTCTGTCCACTTGCCATATAGAGGTAACTCGTGGTTGCTGTGATGCTAAACACTGTGACACTGATGTGATGACAAATGTGATAATGGTTACACATGGCGGACAGTGTTTGGTGGAGTGCCCCGATTAAAACAAGCTTGGAAGCAGGAGTGGCATCCACTTCCGAAATAGCTTGCCTCTGGAAACTCTGAACGTGGAGAAACGATGAAAGTTAAACAAGTGTTCAGGTCTTTCATTCATAGGGTCGCTATGAGTCATCTACGACTTGACGGCACGTAACCACACAACAGTGTCACGTGGATGGGGCCGATATGGCTCCTTGCCTGGGAGGATCGGAAAGGCTTCTGGAAGCTGGTGGAAAGGGCCCGCTCTCATGTGGTGGTGGGAGGTGTGGCTATGCTGTCCTGTGTGGAAAATACATACACCCTTCTCCTCCCTGGTGTGGAACTGTGCACATACATGTTTACTGGACCCTACAATACAGCCATGAGCTTTCCAGGCCAATGTTGCAGGAGCCTCAGGACAGAACTGGATTGCTAAGTGCAGACGCAGCCTTGAGAGTCTCAGACGGCGTCCTCACTCAGCCTCTTCAGAAGACAGAGGATTCTCCAATGAAGTGTTTTTCAGACAGTTCTCAACTGGAGCGAGTCCAAGATCCTGGGCTATTTACAATCTGAGATGGGCCCTGCCAGCCCTCTGGGGCGTCCAAAGCCCCCTGAGGGGTGACTGAGGGTCTCTGGAAGGCTGAGGGGTGGCCCATTGCTCGAAGAGCTTAGGTGGATGGAGGCATAACTGTCTTTGGGCGTGCTCTTAGCTACAGAAAAAGAAATCATGCATCTGTCCCACTGGAAGGAGCAGACAATATAGAATAAAAGTCCTGCATGTCTACTGGCAGGAAGCAGGTTGAGAAAACTGCCCTCTGCACACCGGGCGACAGCCTGGAAGCAGCTGAGAACCACACTGTGGGGACAGAGCAGGCAGCTCTCAGCTGGAGGGCAAAGGCCACTCAAGTGCAGCCGCCATGCCGCCTGGTTTCCCCTTTGCACAGGACTGCCTGTGTCCCACCTGTGCTGGTCTCTGTCCCACCAAGGGTGGGTGTGCTGCCTGTACATGAGGAGGGGTGCAGGCAGCCATGTCTTCACCTGGACTGTCAGAGAGCCTTAGTGGGTAAGAGCCCCAGTGGGTAAGAGCCTCAGCGGGTAAGAGCTCCAGCGGGTAAGAGCCCCAGTGGGTAAGAGCTGAGGTCTTGAGCGAGGCGTTGTGTGCATTTCAGATGTGGAAGGGAGTGGGGTGGTGGTGGTGGCTAGAGGGCAGTGGATTGCATTTTCCACATATCGATGAGGCAGTGTCTCCTGTTCCACGTGTTCTCCTTACGCTGTACCTGTGACCGTCTGCTCATCAAGGGCCCTGGATGAACTGGTCACTGGCTCAGCGTCTCCTCTTCTCCAGGGAACAGTCATTCTTGGAATCCAGCCTAGTGCTTGGAGCCCCGATAGCCCAGTTGGAGAGACCACAGTGAAGAGGTCAGGAGCTGGTGTCTGGTCAGCTGTCAGCAGCTGTTCCAGGCAGCTCTTGATCACCACCAGCTTTTGAGTGTTACCCACTGGGCCCTAGACGTTGTTGCCAGGGGCAACCGTCCCCTGTTTTCTGTCTACATCTCTGACCCTAGAGTCAGAGTGGGAGCAACAGGTGAATGTTCACAGTGGAGTTGTGGCGTGGCTTGATAGCAGTGTCAGTGCTGGGTCGAGTGTGCTCCAAATCCCAGCAAGTGCTCTTCTTGCTTGGTCCTTAGCCCTTGGCAAACCTCAGAGCTTTGGAATCCCACACCTCCCCAGGTAAAGCTCTTGGTCAGATGACTCCATGGCCTTGCTTCCATGGGCGAGTTGCACTGGGTTTTTCTTGACTTGTACCATGAGATGGTCATTGCAGCGGGAATACCTTTTGTCGTCTGCTCCTTTCCCTGGTCCATGTTTTTGTTGTTTTCCTGATGCTTGGTGAAAAATGGGATTTACTGCATTGGTTGGATTTGTTACTTTCCTCGCCCATCAGACTGTTTATTTTTGTCATGAAAAGCATCTTTGTCAGCAAGAATAATCTTACCTTTATCCAGGCAATCTGATCTGTAGACTTTGTTGAGTATATTAAAAAGGATTTAAAATCTAATCTATCCTGTTGTCAACAAGAGAAACCTATCAAGGAACTGTGAACACTCTGAAAGTTCAGAATGCCGAGGCTTTGACTAGGTGAGAGGTGGGTCTCATATCATCCAGCACTAACAAGTACCTCCTTTGGGGGGAGGAGAGGCACGCCTGCCCATCAGCAGGGTTTCTGGAAAGCTTGTCCTTGCTGGCGATGATGGACCCTTCGAATTGGGGAAAGAAGGTGAGGGAGGAAGGAAAGGTCCTTATTTGTTGGGTAATTCAAATAGTACCAGCTTATGTTTTCCTTTTAGTTTATGTCTCTGCTAGAATAAACATTGTTTTGGAGAATGAGAGAGTAAACACTGAATATTGGCACAAACATTGACTATTAAGGAGAAAAGTGAATGTTGGCACATACATTCACAATTTGAATCAGCCACTTTCAATTGACCACTGAAGTATGATGTCATGGTCGAGAGAATCCTCTTTGGTGGTTATGGTTAACTGCCTGGCTGCTTACCGACCTTGGGCCAGTAGTTCGAACCCACCAGCTGCTCCATGAGAAAAGACCCTGCGATTACTCTCCTAGAGATTACTGCTCAGGAAAGCCTGTGGGACCATCCGCTCTGTCACGCTGGGGCACTGTGAGTTAATCCCCTGACTGACACACAGCAGTCACCAAGGGGAGGTGGTGCATACACTGGGGGAGGGGGCTGTTTGCTTATTTCTTTAGAATTCCATGTTAAATATTAGGGAGAGAAGGAGCTTTTCTGAACTTACATTCTGTGCAGACATTGAGTGCTGGCAAAGGAGAGTGGCTTTTGTGAGACTATCATTGAATTGTAATTAAACGTTTTAGTACCTATAAAATATATTTGCATTACAAAAGTGGTTAAAATGTCTTGATCTTCCTCAATCCAGATAATATCTTTGGATAAAATAATGAGTTAGTTGTTTGATGGGAGGAGGGAAGGGCAGGAAATTGTTCTGGCAGTAGGATCTGTCTCCGATGTTCCCAAGAGTGACACCTTGAGGTATACGTCCCTGTTTGTCTTGAAGGTGACATCCTGATATGTACGTCAGAGTAGTATACTTTCTCCATACCTATTCAATAAGTCTGCTGAGCAAATAATTTGAGAGCTCATCTGTGTGCAGAAGAATGTGGCATTAGGATTGGAGGAAGACTCATCAGCAACCGGTATTAGACACATGACACAGCTTTGCTTGCAAAAAGTGAAGATGACTTAACTGAAGTAAGATCAAAGACTATGGATTCAATATGGATTATACCCCAAATCAAGAAAACAGAGGTCCTCACCACTGGACTGTAGACAACATCGTGATAGATGGAGAACAGATGGAAGCTCTAACTTATTTCATTTCACTTGAATCCACAATTGACACCCATGATAGCAGCAGTCAAGATACCAAAAGATGTGTTGCATTGGTTAAATCTGTTGCCAGTGAAAGAGCAAGAATGTCAGTGTAAAACAAAAAAGTGCACCTGATCCAAGCCGTAGAATTTTCAACTGCTTCATATGGATGTGAAAATTGGATGATGAGTAAGGAAAACATTAATGAGCAGGGTATTGTATGAACACATGTTTTCATTTCTCTAGGGTAAATAAATCTGTAATTTTGTTTTTTTAAATTTAATAATTTATTCATTACAAACATCTTTTTTCCCCTTTTTAAAAATTTCCTACTAGTTTATTTACAAAATTCGAATACATTGTTTTTAAGAACAAATTCTTCCTATTTCCCTCACCCTGTCCCCACCCAACTTGTACAACCCCATGATTAATCCCCCCACCCCCACCCCAGGGAGCTCTGGATGTAATTTGTAATTGGCTGTGCTGGTAACCCGAAGCTGGTGCCTCTCTGCTGGCTTGGATCCACCAGTTGTTGAGGAGGAGAAGGATGGGCAATCTCTTTCTGGGTAATTTATAATCTTCTAAAAACCCACTGGAGGGTGATCTGTGAGTGAGCTCTGACTTCACAGAAATGAGTTTGGGGAGTTTTTTAGTTAGATTTTTTTTTTTAAGTTTATTCATAATTGCCAAAATTGGAAGCAATTAAAGTTGAAACAATTAAATTCAACAGATGAATACATTCTGGTCCATCACACAGTAGAACCCTGCAGTGAAGTCAGCCCTTGATATATACGACTTGGAAGAATGTCACACTTATACTAAGTTATGATATGTAAAAGATACAATATTGTTAAAAAGATGTATCTGTAATGGTGGAGAAATAAATTTAGAGGTTGACTAATAAATATGATTACGGAGAGTTTTCATACAAAGAAAAAGAAAAACTGAGGAAAATGGATGCCTCTGAATTGCGGTGCTGGGAATATCTCTTGAACTACCAGAAGAACAATAAATGTCTGGGAGGAGGTGCGACTGGGTGCTTCTTTGAGGATGGACGGTGACACTTCCTGTCACATACTGTGAGCATGTCGTCAGGAGGGAAAGGACATCACACTGAGAAAAGAAGATTTAGTGAGAGAGAGACCCTCTGGGATGGCCCGACACTGTGACACTGGGCACAGCATGGCTGAGATCGTGACGCCGGCACAGGACACGGCACTGTTTGGATTGAATGGTGTAGTCAGCTGAACGGCACCTTCAACAACAGTAACAACAGCACACTGAAATGAAATTACCCACATTTGTGATTTAGTCCTACTTTTCTGCTCAACACTGGCTTTGTGATCACACGAGTTTCTTTTGTGACATTTTAAATTTAAGAAACTGTGAAGAGATTGAAGGTGGCAGAGTTAGGACAGATTGAACATGAGTTCTTTGCTGTTGGTTGGAGCTGAGGAGCTCGGATATGAGTGTTTGGAGCATGCATCGTGTGTTCCTGGAGAGGAGAGATGTTTGGCTCGGAAGCTCTCACTTGTGGATGAAGGCTGGCAGCGAATGTAGAGCTCTGTAGCCTTATCAAGTGACAGTGGGGTGTTCTCATGCAAAATAGAACTAAGTCCTGGTGTGGACCACGGGAGCTACCTTCGTGAGTTATGAAGTAGCTAATACCTGCCTTACGGGTTATTTGAAAATGAAAAATCACGCGTGTCAAGCTCCAGCACAGTGCCTGATGCACAGACGGTGCTCATAGGTGCATGTGCTTGGCCATCTGTAACGAGGACCTGCTAGATCTTTGGCTCTGGCACTGCTGGTGAACCAGTCTAAGCCAGTAGGTGCTGGTTCAGACCCAGCTAGTTTTGTAGAACTTGCCCATAGGGTTCCCCAGGCTGGGATCTTTACAGAAACAGTCTGGAGTAGCTGTCTCTCCTGGAGCTGCCAGTAGACTTGAGCTGCCAACCTCTTCGTTCACAGCTGAGCACTGAGCCACTCTGCCACCAGGGCTTCTTCTCTCTTTATAATAAGGAGCATCTTTAAGTTAAAGGCTATTTCGTGGAGTAATCTGTCCATGTTAGCTGCTAAGCAAAGGCCACACCTCTCCAGCCCCTTGAACCTTTCACCTTCTCAGCTGGAGAAAGAGAAGTGGGTTCCTGTTAAGATTTACCACGGCTGTTTACAAACAGTGCTGTCAAAACTGGACATCTATCTGCAGAAAACAGAAAACAAGATCCACATCTCACCCCATACACAAAACCCAACTAAAGGTGCATTAGAGACCTGTGGGTAAAACAAAAAACTCTAAAACATGGGAACAAATTTAGAAGCCCTAATCCATGGCATGAACCAACTCTGAAGCATAATCAAGAACCCACAACCTGGAGAAGATACAATACAATGAATGAGATCTTTTAAAAGTTCAGTCCTTATGTGCAGTAAAAACCCTCCCCAGTAGGGTAAGATGGAAGCTCACAGACTGGAAAAAAATATTTGGTAATGAGATATCCAGTAAGGACTCATATCTAAAATCTCCAGGCTCCTCCAGCACCTCAACAAGAAAAAGACAAATAATTCAATTACAGGATAAGCAGAAGATGTGCACCAAAGAGGGTATGCAGATGACCAGCACGTAGATGAAGTTCCACAGAGCAGCAGTGAGGCTCATTTACCCCGCCATCACCTCACCCAGCGACAATGGCAAAGTTCAACAGGACCGCAAACAACAAGTGCTAGTGAGGACTCCGCGAGATTGGAACTCTCAGGCTCTGCTGGCGGGAGTGTGAAATGGTACAAGCGGTGTGCGAGGCAGGCTGAGGCTTCCTCAGAAGACTGGAGAGTAGATGTAGCATTTCAGCGAGCTCTGTTACTCCTAGGAATACAGAGAGAACAGACATGGCCCAAACAGATGTGTGCACACGCCACGTTTCCGGCATTATTCACAGTGAGTAGGAGGTGGAAGCAGCCCGAGTGCCCATCTAGAAATGAATGGCTAGAGGAACTGTGGTACGTCCACACATGGAGTAGCATAAAAACAATGACGAGCTTGTCAAACTCTTCACAGCACACTGAGTTGGAGGACACTCTGCTGGGTGAAGTAACAGTCCCATAAAAGGGCGACTGCTGTATAAGATCATTGTTACAACCATAGAGTGATTATGGGGTGAGCGAGGGCGAGGGGAGCAGGAAGAGAATGATAGTAACCAGGGCGTTGGAGTAGGTGGAAGGGGGCCTGGAAAGAGTGGGTGATCAGATGTCATGAGTAAACGCTGTTGCAGCTAACAACCCGAGAGCAGGATGTTTGTTATGGAATGAAGAAGGGGAAGCAGGAGGATCTGTATAAATTAGTGAGTGAAAAACAAAGAACTTAAAGCCCTGGACCCTGGAGGGTTGTCTGAGTTGGGGCAGCAAGGTTTGGATTTGAGCTCTCACTCTGAGGAGCGCTTTCCCTGGCTCTGTGTCTCATCTCCTCCCTTGACTGAGGCTGCAGAATGGAATCCTTGCCTGAGCTCGGAGGGCTTAGGTTAGACATGGGGCTGCTTTTACCGGTAGGGTTCTTAAGCCTTTTCAGTGGTTCATGCGCTAGAAAGAAATGTCTCTGAAAATGGATACATTCTTCTAGTGGTTTATGTTGTGATGGACAGTTTTTTCCCTTGTCTTTCCTTGGTCAAAGCAATTGATCAATTTGGATCTTGTTGTTGTTACGTGCTGTTGAGTTGCCTGCGACTCATAGCAACCCTGTGTTCAAAACCTCTGAGGCCTGCCCTGTCCTGAGCCAGTCTCACTGACTCCAACACACCGACACATTGTCCCAGTTCCTGTGTCAGTCCATCTCATCTGGAGTCTTCCTCTCCTCCCTTCTGAGCATGATGTCCTTCTCCAAGGATCAGTCCCTGCTGGCCACGTGCCCAAAGTATGTGAGACCCAGCTTCAAAATCCAGACCGGAAACTTGGTTTGACCCTCTCTAAGACAGACCTATTTGTTTTCTCGGTGGTCCGTGGTATGGTCAAGACTCTTCTCCAGCACCACAACTCAAAGGTAACAATTCTTCTGTCATCTTTAGTCACTGGCCAGCTCTCTGCTGCGTAGCACGTGATTGTGAAGATCGTGGATTATTTGGATCTTGGGGGTTGTCCTGTTGTTGGCACACTTAAAGGATTTTGTTGTAGTGATGATATGGGAAATGATTTGCCTTCTGTTTGGATTGATCCCTCCCTCCCTCCTCTTCTATTCAAAGCCTTTTTGGGGGGGGAGGGGAGCTCATCAGATCACAGTATAAGCTTTGCTTATCTGTCTACCCCTTAATGTGGCCCCTTAGCAGTCAGCAAGCCCCTGCTGTGATTGAAATTCAGCTCTAGATCTCTGAGGGGAACTAGGAGGTTAAAGATTCATCATCTAACCAGGAAAATGACCCATAATGGATGAAGCAAATGAAAGAGGTCACAAATTAGGTATCAGCAACCAAGGATGAGGCGCGTGAACAATGCAGCAGGTTGCCCAGTCTCCGAATTCTAGTTTAAAAAAAAAAGGAATTTTTGATAGACCTTTTGGTGTGTGTGTTTTTTTTTTTTTTTAAATATACTTTCTTGATCCCAGGAGTTCAACTACATGGACAGTGGTTACACTTGACAGGATGATTTGTCAGAGAACAATTGAGGTAATTCAAATGAACAAAAAAATGAGTATCATTTACAGGATCTTAAGTGAGGTTGGCCTTGAACAGCAGCTTCCTTTCCAGCACTTCTGAGGTCTACAAGACATTCCTAGAAAATGGGCTACTGTGAAAAGGAAGACTGCCTGCACCAAATGGGGGAGGGGGAGGGCCTGTGGCTTTTCTTTCTGATTGAATTGCCATAACACTGTCCTTCCGGCGGCTGAGAAAGGTTCATCTTTTCTTTAGACATCATTCGGTGCCCTAAGCTCCTGCGGGACAACTCTGACACTATGGGAATTGTGCCATTTTGCTAGCTCAGATATGGCTCATGGACCCAGCACTCCATTAGAACTACTAACTCCACTCATAGTCATTCTTTTTACAAAGGGGGTGCTTCTGGGTATTTAGGTCCACATTCTATCTTAAGGCTGTGTATCCGGCTTTCATAAGTTGTTTTTGCAGGCCCACTTTTCATCCCTGCCCATCTTGTAAGTGTCATGTCTTCATCTTCTCGACTCCAGCTACCCGTGCATCTCCTACTCCTTCCTGGCCTTCTTCAAGTTCTCCCACAGTCCGAAATTGAGAGAGATTTTACTCCCGAGCCCGTGGTGGCTGCCTTGTTGTGTCGCTGTTGCTGTGGTTTCTTTTTTAAAAGACCTTTGGTTTTTTTAGAGCAGATTTAGGCTCACAGAAAAGCTACAGAGTTTCCATACATCCTCTCCCCTCTTTGCCCGCCTTGCTAACACTGGGCATGCCTGTGGTATTTTGTTACAGTTGATGAGCCAGTGTTGCCAGACAGTTAGTAGAGTTCATAATTTGGTAACTTTTTACTAAATTGAAATCTGTTTGGAAATGGTATTACTCTGTAGCTATTGATAACCCCCCAAACCAGTTGCCACAGTGCGTTCTCGGTCATAACACCCCTGTGGACAGGCTACTGAGAGCAAAGTTGTCGTTCTTCTGACATGCATGCTTAGATCTAAAAACCACAGTTCTGCTCATTTAAAAAAGAACTGCATCTTTCAGTAGTTTTAGTCTCATTTGCCAACAGTGTCTTTCCCAGGTTCATGTGTTTTTTGTTTGTTTTAGAAAAAGAAAACAAACTTTACTGCACATATTAGTGTCAATAACTCAAACGTAACTCATAACTCGTTGCCCTAGAATTGCAGGGGAGTCACAGAGGCCCCTCCAGCGGGTTTTCAGAGCTTGTAAATGATGCAGGATGAGCCTGGCCAGCTCTCTCCCATGGAGCTGCTAGTGACTTGAACTGTCTGAGAAGCATGGCCCTTGGCTTGGCTGCACAGCTCCCTCCCAGCTGGGCCACCAGTTGGAACCAACTCGTCGCTGACCCTCCAGCTGCTCTTAGAGGCTGTCTTAGTCTTGTCAGAGGAGAGTGCCCATCTTTCTCCCGTGCATGTTTGGGATGGTGGTGCCGCCCCCTATCACTAGGCCTCCAGAGCTGTCTCGTACGAGCATGTTGTTGTTAGATGCCATTGTCATCCTCATCACCTCTGATAGACTTGAGCCTCTACTGGAAGTCACTGTGTCAAACCATCTTGCTGAAGGGCTTTCTTTTTCGGACCTTCAGCCTTCCCCAACCTGACACCTTTCCCCCCAACAAGATGACAGGAGTATGTAGGTGAAATCTCACTTTCCGTAGTGAAGCCACGCTGCTTGTGCTTGGCCCAGGGCACATCTATTACTGACAGTCCGTGGGATAGTCAGTACGATCTTCATCCTTACTCATTGTCTCTCCTGTGCACAGGGAGGCATGGAGAGGCCCGGGAGTTGGATCAGGGGCATCTGTACACTGACCTCGTTGCTCTGTAGCTCTTTGCTGTCCTTGACAGCAGGATTTTCCAATGCGACATGGTTTGGTTTTTCTCTCTCTCTTTTTTTCTTACTGTGTACTGGCGAGTCAGATCCGACTGGCACAGGACGTGATTGCCCTTCCTTCTCCAGCAGAGCATCTATCTGATGGATTCAAACCACGTGCCTTTGGGGTTACAACGCAGGTTCTTGCCATTACGCCATGATTTTTGATGTCTTGACTGCTGGTACCAAGGGTGTTAATTGTGGATCCAAGTGCCATAAATTCTCCAGAGTAAAGTCCACATGCACACAACATTTTCCTCCTCGTTGCTGCCGCCTTTCCTCCCGCTTTGACTGTTGTGCCCGTGTTCTCTTCTCCTCCTTGTCCGTCATTCTGTCTTTCACTGTTCCCTCCCCTCTTCCATCGGCTTGTCCCCCAGGCGTCTTTATCATCTTCCTCCTTCTCCTCCTGTCGATTCTCTCAGTTTCAACACTCTTCATCATCCAAGCGGACCCGACAGCCTTTCCTTTCCTGCTCTGGTCGCATGCAGCGAAGCCCGCTTATGCCCATGCACACTGACCCGACAGAAGCATTCCTGGGTTTTGCCTGTGCGATGCCCGTTGCTGTTGGTTTCCATGGCCCATTAAAGTTTCAGGTTCCTGTTAGTGAGGAGGGTCCAGTGGTCTTCATTTGCTTGGGGAGTAATTAGAAGATTATTACATTACAGCATGGCCTGGCATCTCAGCGCAGTTCAGGTAATGGGGAAGAGGAGTCATTTCTAACTGCTTTGGCGCTGAGGTGTCAGGCATTAAACCTCCGCTTGGGGAAAGCAGGAAGGTCAATGGTCTGTCCAGTGTCGCTGAGGCGGATGCCAATGTGGTCGTCCGGCAGAGCCTTGTGATCTGTTACCTAAAGGGTGGCCTTGGACTACTCTGCTGAACACAGCGCTGCATGTCCCACCTGGGCCGACAAGTCGGAGTCCACTCCACGGCAGCCGCAGGGGCCGGGCCTGGTTTCTGTGACCCTGCGCACTGTGGACGCCCCTGCCTGGCCCCGCACTGTCCTCACTCTTGGCTGGCTTATGCCTGCTGTCGCAGCCCCTGTGTCCATCTGCCACCTTGAATCGTGCTACTTTTTGCCAAACTGTTAACGTTTCCAAGCATGTGTCCTTCTCCAGAGACTGACCCCTCCTGATAACATGTTCAGAGGGTGTAGGAAGTGCTCTGACCATGCTGCTTTCTGGACAGAGATGGGTTTGTTGTTCTGGCAACCCCTGGGAAATTCCACCTTCTCCCCCAACCCACAATTCAAAGGCAGCAGTTTTCACTCATTCCTTAGAGGCCTGTGCTGGGGAGAAAGACTGGAGAAGGAAGTCTTCATCGCCTTGCCTTTTGGAGTTCACGTCTTCAAGGAAAACCCGGAAAGCACTGTGGCTCTTAGCGTTAACATTGCTTTTAGTGAAGGTGCCACATATGTTTTTAGTGACAGTTTCCCCACACTCAGCTCCTTTTCCTGCACAGTTTGTTCTGTGACCTTGGTTACATATTACACAGCGTGTCAGCTCTCTCGTCAAGTCTCTTCTGATTGTTGCATTTCCAGTAATCTAGTTTCCCAGCCCTTCTCTTTTTGGTCTTTGCTTTGAGCATGAATGTGGACTGCTTGGTTTCCCAGGCCATTTTTAAAGGAAGCACAAGTGATACTGTTGATTTGATGAGCAAAGCTGGTGTTTACCAGGAGACAACCTCACGAAGCAGTTTTGGTTCAGGGTTTAAGGCATGCTCCAGGGTGATGGTGATGATGGACTTGGGAATAGTTGGAGTCTCTTACACACTTACCTCTCATTCCCTGCACCCCTGCTCCTCAGCTTGGTATCTGGGTCGCAAGTGTCTGTGGAATTTTGTCTTCAGAGCTTGTCCTTCATGGACATGAGAATGCTTTGATTACGTGGAGACTAGTTTCAGTAATGGGATCGGTTTCCCTGTGGGTTCTTGTGATTAAGTTTGGTGTTGCTTTCTTAGAGCCAAGTTTAAATCCAGGGTTATCCTGAGACAGCTTGAGAAGCAGGAGAGGGCAGCACAGAGGACAAGCCCACAGGTCGCATGCACCTCAGTTGTTCCTCATTTGCTTGTGGTTTGTTTCTTTCCTTTTTCTTTTCTATAGTTAGAGACAAGAAAGTTTGTTAAGACAAAGGAAAGTTTATGACGCAAGAGAGACACCCTCGGAAAGTGAGGCTAGGCCCATGTTAGGAGTAGAGAGGTGAGAATGGATGTCTCTCTCAGTTTTTGTTGTTTAAAAGCCAGAATTTTGTGCTTGGGCCCTTTGTTGTTGGATCCATCTGCCCACACACATCTCCAAAGAGTGAACACATCTACCTTCCCTGCGCCCGAGTCACTCCCAGAAGATCATGCCCTCCTCAGTGCCACTCATGGTGGCGAGTCCCCAGCTGTTCCACAGATCCCTGGCCGTTCCCGTGGTGTCTTACCGGCTTGTCTTCCAACCCAGCATCCACTTGTGACCATTTGGCTTTGCTCCTTCACTCTCTGCTCGGTTGAGCACTCATTTTAATGGACTTGGACTTGTTGAAAGTCGTGAAGGGGAAGGCCGTGTTCCGTTCTGTAGGAATTTCCTTACTGTGCTGATGGGTTGCTCCTTTGTCCCTATGCTGCCTACGAACTGGAGGTTCAGTCTGGGGGTGTGGCCTGTGGTGCTGTGGATGAGTCACTGCGTCGTCTGCCCTGAGCTTGGAAAAGAAGGCTCCTCTGGCATTCTGAAAAAAGGCACTGTTTTCCTTTTAATGATATTCTTTTTTATTTGAGTGAAAGTTTATAAATCATACTGTTTTCTCATATAATCATTCATCGACGTTTTGTTTTATAACATTAATTCCCATTGATTAATGTAATTAATTACAGTGTCTACTCACTCAGTTATTATATATTGCCTTTCCCCCCCCAACTTATTTATGTAATTTTCACACTCTTCTCATTCCCTTCTCATCCTTTTCACCTCCAGAATTGCTGTTGTGTGTAAACCTCTCCTTGTAGACTAGTGATCTGATGTTAGAATTGCCATTTTTGTGACTGACTCACTTCACTCATTAGCATAAAGACTTACGTGCAAGTTCAAGCTGAAGCTAAAGAAAATGAAATCAAATCCACCAGAATCAAAATTTGACCTTGAGTCTATCTCATTTCAATTTAAAAATCATCTCAGGAACAAGTTTAGGCCTGAACACAAAGGAACAAAGATCAGACGAGCTGAGGGAGAATATGGAGAACGTCTTCCATGAGAAATTCAGAAGGTCATTGCAAAGACCCGGGAGGAAAAGAAGACTGGGGTGGATGTTGGAAGAGATTCTGAATATTGTTCTGGAGCACTGAGAAGCCAAAGCAAAGGGAAGAAATCAGGAAGGTAAGGAACTGAATAGAGAATTTCAAAAGGCAGGTTGGAAAGACAAAACAAAGCATTATAATGAAATGTGCAAAGAGCTGGAGTCAGGAATTAAAAAAGGATGAACTCACTTGGCATTTCTTAAGCTGAAGAAACTGAAGAGCAAATCCAAGCCTTGAGTTTCAGTCTTTAAGAATGCTGTGGGCAGAATATGGAATGATTTCAGCAAGCATCAAAAAAAGATGGAAGGAATACACAGAGTCACTGTACCAAAAAAAAATAAAAATGGCGAACACAGAAGAATTTAATGAAACAACATATGACCCAGAGGCAATGGTGATGAAGGAGAAAGTTCAAGCTGCTCCAAAAGGAATTGGCAAAAAATAAGGCCCTAGGAATGGATGGAATACCAATTGACATATTTCAACTAACACATGCAGCTCTGGATGCATTTACTAGGTTTTGCCAAGAAAGCTGGAGGACAACTACCTGGCCAACTGACTGCAAGAGATGGGTATTTGTTCCCATTCCAAAAGAGAATGATCCAACAGAGTCTGGAAATTATTGGACAATATCACATGCAAGCAAGATCCTGCTGAAGATTATCCAAAACCAACCGAAACAGTGCATTTGACGGAAAACTACCAGAAATGCAAGCTGGGTTTAGAAAAGGATATGACATTAGAGACATCATGGCCACTGTTAGATGGATCTTGGGCAAAAGCAGAGTACCAGAGGAATGTCTATCTGTGTTTCATTGATCACACAAAGGCATTTGACTGTGTGGATCACAAATTGTGGCTAACCTTGAGAAGAATGAGAATCCCAGAACACCTGATTGTGCTCATGTGAAACCTATACTTGGACCAGGTAGCAGTTATCAGAATAGAGCAAGGAGACACTGCATTGTTCAAAATCAGGAAAGGAGTGTGTCAGAGATGCATCCTGTCTCCATACCTTTTCAATCTCTATGTGGGACAGATCATTTGGGAAGCTGGACTTTATGAGGAGTAATGTGGCATCAAGATTGGAGGAACAACCTGTGTTATGCAGATAACAAAACCTTGCATGCTGAAACAGAGGAGAACCTGAAGCTTTTGCTGCAGAAAGTCAAGGACTTCAATATGGATTGAAGCTCAACCTCAAGAAAACAAAGATTCTCACCATTGGACCAGTTGGCAGCACCATGATGGATGGTGAAGAGATTGAGATTGTTCACAGTTTTTAGTTTGCTTTGGTTACACAATCAACACTCTTGGCACCAGCAGCCAGTAAACAAAAAGATGTATTGCAATGGGAAAGTCTGATGTTAGAGACCTCCCCAAAGTACTGAAGAGCAACAGTGTCAGTCTGGAGACTAAGGTGCACCTGATCCAGGCCATGGCCTTTGCAATTACCTGCCATGCATCAGAAAGCTGGACAGTGACTAAGGATGTCAGGAGAATTGATGCCTTTGAGCTGTGGTGTTGGAAAAGAGTATCGAATATACCATGGACTGCTAAGAGAACGAGCAGGTTTGTCCTGGCGAGGGTTAAACCAGGTTGTTCCTTGGAGGCAAAGATTCTAAAGCTCTGTCTGACCTACTTTGGTCATGTTGCAAGGAGGGACCCATTCCTTTGAGAGAGAGACGTCATGCTTGAGAGGGTGGAGGGACAGCGCAGGAGAAGATGAGCCTTGATGAGATGGATTGATTCAGTGACTAGGATAATCAGGGTAAGTGTGTCAAAGAGAATTCAATTGGCACAGGGTAGAGCATGGTTTAAGACTGTTGTACCTAAGTCGCTATGAGTTGCAGGCAATTCTATGGCACATAACAACAACATCAACATCTAAAGAAAACTTGTTTTTTTGGTGAGGATTCCTCCCCTCTCCTAAGCACACGATCTTGTTTGGTATCTTTCTTGTCAAGGATAAATTTTCTTGAATTGTCAATTATTCATATGAATCCTGTGTACTTGATGAGGCACAGGCCACACCCACACACATTTTGGGTGTTCTATGCTATCTGAAACAAGACTGGGTTGGAATGCCTGGGAAGTGTCTTTAGGAGACTGAGGGACTCAGGGCAAGGGTGGGGCTTCAAGGGCAGGCTGGCCAGCACCAGGAATGCCACTTATGTGATTGAGCTCTGTTGAAATGTCAGATGTTTCATAACAGAGATATTTACCACAATTAGAAAAAAAATTCTCCCCATCCATCAGAGTTGCAAAGATGTCAAAAAGAAATATACACAGACCTGGGATGTAGCAAATGGCTCAGATCATAAAAGTGGCAGTTTCAGGCAGCTGTGCCTCAGATGAGGACACGGCTGTGGCTGTCCCGCGTGGATTCAGGGCTGTGGGCTTCAGTGTAGACCACAGTTTGTGGGCATCACAGCCTGGAGGTCACTTGCAGCTTGCTGGGATGATGAGGGCCTGGCTCACCAGGCTGGTGTGGGCAGGGTCTGGAAATCCAATCCACAGCATTCTCAGGCCCAGTAAGTATTTGGGCCCGGATGATGTAGCCTCCCTCAGACTCCTTACAAGTTCTTCGTCCAAGTGTCAGAGTCCATGCTGGGTCGTTTAAACAGAGCTAGAATGTGCTGCAAGATGTCTAGGACTAGGAACAGACCCTGACGTAGACGAGACCTCAGGGGAACACCTGGACCTTTGGGGTGAGTGTCAGAAGCTGCTGTGCGCCCCAGGACATTCGTCTCCCAGGACAGTGCCTCACAGCGCTGCTTTCCCAGGCTACTTCCTGGGCAGCTGTGTTGATGATGGGCCTCGGGTCGTGTGCTGACCCCTTAGTTGCACTGGAGTCTGAGGACACAGTTCTGTTTCCTTCCTCAGAAGGTTTAGATGTGTCCTGTGGGAGATTACCGAGATGTACAACAAACAAGCAAGCCCCTAAGCTGGCTGCTGTTGGTGGGGTCCACCTTGTGGTGACCCCATCAGGCTTTGTGGGCAGTGAGTCTTAGGGCAGGAAATTGCCTCGCCTTTCTCTCACTGCAGCAGTCAGGCTCCGATGTCAGGGTGACAGAGGCCATAAAGGATGACTGGGGCTCCCGAGGGGGGCGGAAGCAGACAGCTCGTTACGGACTCTCAGCCTCAGAGGACTTCATTTTCCTGTCCTCTGATGCCAGCGTAGGAGAGGGGGCTGCGATCTGTTTTCTTCTCTCTTGTCCCTTCCACTTTTGCTGCGGCCTCGCTCAGGATTTGAATTTCTCTGTAACAACTTCCTTTCTAATCTCTCACTGTCTGTATTCTTTTCCTTCTTCAAGAATGTTTACCCTTGCCGGAAGTTGTCACTGTTAGGTCCTGTTGAGTCAGTCCAAGCCCCGAGACCCCTGTGCAGCAGGATGAAGTGTGGCCTAGCCTTGTCCAGCCCCACAGTTGTTGTGGTGTTTGAGCATTGTTACGGCTACTTTGTCAGTCCCTCTGGTGGAAGATCTTTTTGGGCCAGCTGCCTGTTTTCAAACTCTGATGTCCTTCTCCAGAGACTGGGCACTCCTGACAACATGTCCCAAGGACGTGAAACCGCATCTTGCTGTCCCTGCTTCTTTTTTTTTTTTTAAAAAATAATTTTTTTATTAATTTTAATGAAAATTTACAGAGACTTTGGATTTCCATTCATTCATTGGTGTACTTTTCTCCCTGCCTACCACTCCCCCTCTAGTACGCTCTTCTCTTTGAGAAGTAAAATAAAAATTCTTGCATTGTTATGCAATCCCTCCCCCCCAGGTCTACTCCACTATGCAGCCTTCGGTCTAGACTCCTGTCATGACAATAATACCTAATCACATATCCCTTTCAAACAGTTCTCTCCCTTCTCTGTTTCAATGCAGTTTACATTATTTATCCCATCTTTCTCAGTCTCTCCCCAATCCTGATGTCAGTCCTATTTTACAACAGTGGCATCATGCAGTATTTGTCCTTTTTTGACTGAGATGTTTCACTCAGCATAATGTCCTCCAGGGTCACCCATTTTGAATAATATTGCATGAGTTCCTTGTTTTTCAATACAGCGTAGTAGTCCATTGTGTGAAAACGTCCCAGCTTCTCTGTCCATTCATTTGTTAATGGACACTTAGGTTGTTTCCAACTCCTTGCTATTGTGAACAAAGCCGCAGTAAACATGGGTGTGCATAGTTATTTTGAGCCGTCCATCTGACTGTACCTCTTCAAGACATTGGCAGTCCATGGCATAGTATTATTCACAAATACTACACTTCAGTGGCATCCGTTTCTCTTGAGTCTTCTTCATTCATTGTCCATCTTTTGCATGCATATGAAGTGACAGAAAGTGACTGTGGCTTGGATCACACTCACCTCAGTCCTGAAAGAAAGCCGTCTTTGCTTGTTAGCCCCTTAAAGAAGTCTTTTGCATCAGATTTGCCGAATGCAGTGTGCTGTCTGCTTTCTAGACTGCTGCTTCCATGAGTAGTGTTGTGAATTTAACTAAAAGGAGACCCTTGCTGGCTTCCTTTCCCCTCTCCTTAGCCTGATGTTACTTGTTGGTTCAGCTGTGAGTACTTTTGTTTTATTTCTGTTGAGGGTATTCCATTCTGAAGATTGTAGCCTTTGATCTTCATCAGCAAGTGTTTCCAAATCTTTGTTTTCTGCCAGCAAGGTTGTGCCATCTGCATAGCACAGGCCTTAGAGGTTTTTAGTACTGACGGCATGTCCAGTTTCTTGGGCTGTTTGCACAGCGTGCAGACGGAGCAGTGTGGTGAAAAGATACATCCGTGATACGGAACTTCTGTCCAAACCATAAAGAAGACCTTGGTTCTGTTTGATTGGCTGCTTCTTGATTTGTCAAGGTCTGCATAAGTCAAGTGTTTGTCCCCATCTGTCTGATTCTGGAAGCACCACAGAACCCGTCCACCATGGGTGACCCTGCTGGGAGCTGGTGAGGACCTGGAGTAGCTCTCCCGTCTGCTCATGGTCTGCATTGTGCCACACCTGTTAGGAGGTTTAGCCCGCCACTGTGCTGATTTACTCAGTTTGCTTGGAGCTCGGTGAGCTCCGTGTACCTCTGAGAGTTTGATAAAGTCAGTACCTGGTAACATTGTTGGATCATGAAGAGCGGAAGAAAAATGAGTCTGGACTGGATGACTCCGCCTCCTGATAAGGCGGATAATTGTAATCTACAGTAGGAGTAGCAAAGCCACACCCTGCTTTATAATAAAGGAAACCTTTAAATAGCGTTGAAGCCAATCCCTGTGTTGAACTGTGGTATCTTCCCGTCCCCATGAGAGAGACACCTTAGCAATGGCCTTGGTCTTGTGTCCTGACTGGGAAGGAGTAGCGAGGCAGCACTGAGTCCTTAGCTCGCTGACTTTGCCAGGGCCCAGGGGTGTGCGATGTAGGGTCATGTTCTGCTGTGATTGGCAGGGTTCTCAGGAGTAAATGAAAACACAGCTCAGTCTCTGTGGAGATGCCAAGGCTAGCCAAATGAGCTGTTTTCAGGATTTTCAGAGTATAATAAAATTATATTATTTAGAGTATTGAATAGACCATGGACTGCTAGGAGAACAAACTAATTTGTCCTGGAGAGGGTGAAGCCAGGCTGCTCCTTGGAGGCAAGGATTCTGAAGCTTTATCTGATATATTTTGGGCATGTTATAAGGCAGGATCAGTCCTTGGAGAGGGACATCATGCTTGGGAGGGTGGAGGGGCAGCGCAGGAGAGGAAGACCCTCGATGAGATGGATCAATTCAGTGGCTGGAGTAATGGGGGTAAGTGTGTCGGACGATACGATTGACACAGGATAGAGCAGGGTTTAGGGCTGTTGTACATAGGGTTGTTGTACATAATGTGCTTGCTTCATACCATTGAATGTTCTTTGAAAAAAATTGAGCAGCTTTATTGAGATACAGTTTAAGACTAAGATCACCCATTTAGACTCTACACATCTGTGATTTTGAGTATATTAACACAATTGGGCAGCTTGAGCATATGTTTTGGAAGATACCGTGTCCCATTAGGGGGGCCCTTACCTTGGCCCCTCTGTGACATACTCTGCAGGTTTTTGCTCCTACCTGGAAGGCCGCACCCCTAGCAGCATCTCAGGAGGAGGATGGGTGAGTCACAGCCTTTCAGACCCAGTGGAGTAGCCCCTGGGAGCTGCCTCCAACTTGATGGCAATGAGTTTGTGCTTCTCCCCTTCAATGGGAAAAAGTGATTGTGTTTTGATTTTATATTGTTCAGCTATTAAAAGTTCATATCTTCTGGTGGCCTAGTGGCAAGAAGCTGCGCTGCAATACTGAAGGCCCGCGATTTGAATCCACCAGATGTTCCTCTGTGCCAGTCGGGTCTGATTCAACAATACACAACAAGAAAAGAAAAAAGTTCATATCTAGGCATGTATATCGTCATGTTATCTGCTATGACAAATAGTTTTATTTCTGCTTTCTCCTGTAAGCAAACTGAATTTACAGGAAACTGAGCTTAAAGACCAACCTCCTCCCACGAAGTGTTAAATGAAAAGGCAGAGGGTTCATTCTTATCCCTGAGCGGGCCATTCATGGGGCTGGCTCCCATGCTGACCACTGAGGTGGAGACGTGCCTTTGCAGTTTTCCTCACGACCGTCCAGGCAGGCTATCGGCCCTGGCAGGTGACCACCTGCTCCATGTCTGAAAAGGATTAGTGTTGAATTTCCTTAAGAAGTGACTTGCTTTAGTTCCCCCAAGGCAGCAAGGGGCTCTACAAATATTTTTCTTCCAGAAGAAAAATCAAGTCCTTTAAAATGAGCTGTGACTCACTCTTCCTTGCCATCAATGTGGTTCCAACCACAGATGACCCTCTATTGGGTTTGTGAGGCTGTGAAGGGGACAGGAGGCCCGCGGTTCCCCCAGGGAACTCTTGGTGGATTTGAACCACCATAGAGGTGCCGACTTTGCGTTTGCATAGAAACTCGGTGCAGACTCAGCCCCCAAGTGCCGTAAGATGAACTCCAGTGATTGCTCTTCACCAGGCTCTCGGCCGCTAATGGTTTAGGAGTGGAAGGCCAGGCCTGCGTCCTAGCCAGCGTTGGTGTGGAAGCTCCACTGACACCCTGTACCGCGCTACCAGGAAGACCTAAAAAGGAAAGCCTCCAGGATCATGACATCATGGAAGCCAGCCCCGGGGGCCACCAGCCCCGGGGACCGCCAGCTCCAGGGGGCCACCAGCTCCAGGGGGCCACCAGCTCCAGGGGGCAGACACAGCAGTGTGTGAGGATGTCCCAGGAGTGGGCAGGTTCCTTCCGCTGTGGGAAGTGTGACTGTGGGTACGAGCCAACTGGATGGCTCCTAGCAACAACAACATGGTCACTGCGGTCACGTTGACACACTCAGCCATCCTGTAGGACGGAACGGGACGGCTCCTGATGACTCTGAGGCTGCCATCTTTACACATGGCATTATCTTTCTCTGTGCAGCTGCTGATGGTCTTGAACTTCTGACCTTTTGGTTAGCAGCTAAGCTCTTAACCACGGTGCCACCAGGGCTTCTTGACAATCAGCTGGAAGGGCTCCTCCTAAAAGTTTCTTCTGCCCATCTTCTCTGACCTGATTTTCGGAAGGCTCTCTTTCCCAAGGGCCTGTGATGTCCCATATCCTCTGGCCTTGCGCAGTAATGGGGGAGGTGGAGGCAGGGCCGGGGCTGAATGGCAGCCCACAGAGTCTACATGATGTCACCCCCTCTCCTGTTTTCCCCAGGCTGTTTCAGGGAGGGGGGCTGGTTTACTAGCCGTGAAATAGGCAGAGCTGGGCCTGGAATTGATGTGTCAACTGGACTAGACTGTGGCTCATGTGAGAAATCCAGGTAATCCACCGAAGACTTCACCTTCATCTCCAGTTCCTGTTGAAACAGCACAGAACAGAGAGCAGGAGCGCGGGTGCCGCTGGTGGGGACGGACGCTCTTGTTCTGGCTGTGCGGTTCTGCCTGGTTCTGACTGCGTGGTTCTGCCTGGTTCTGGTTGAGCGGTTCTGCCTGGTTCTGGCTGCGTGGTTCTGCCTGGTTCTGGTTGAGTGGTTCTGCCTGGTTCTGACTGCGTGGTTCTGCCTGGTTCTGGCTGCGCGGTTCTGCCTGGTTCTGGCTGCATGGTTCTGCCTGGTTCTGGCTGCGTGGTTCTGCCTGGTTCTGGCTGCGCGGTTCTGGCTGCGTGGTTCTGGCTGCATGGTTCTGCCTGGTTCTGGCTGCGCGGTTCTGCCAGGTTCTGCCTGAGCGGTTCTGGCTGCACGGTTCTGCCTGGTTCTGGCTGCGCGGTTCTGCCTGGTTCTGGCTGCGCGGTTCTGCCTGGTTCTGGCTGCGCGGTTCTGCCTGGTTCTGGCTGTGGGGTTCTGCCTGGTTCTGGCTGCG
>NW_006399798.1:1900197-1952580 GCF_000299155.1 Elephantulus edwardii | reverse complement strand
GGTTCTGCCTGGTTCTGGCTGCGCGGTTCTGCCTGGTTCTGGCTGCGCGGTTCTGCGGTGTTGTCTCCTGGCTGGATTTGTTTTCCTTTAACAGCAGCCTTCGGGGCGGGAGCGGGAAGCGAGGAGATCTCTCGGCCGCCGGCTGCCCCCTCCATGGTGTGTGGTGTGTAGTCTCCCAGCTACATGCTCTAGTTTCTCTTTATAAATTATGCATTTGTGTAGCTCGGCTTTGCTCAAAGTTTCTGCCTGGCGCTCTGAATCTTAATGAGTGCTTTTGGGTGCTGGGGATTGGGTGGCTTTGCCTCCGAGTCGAGGGAGTAGCGAGTGTTTTGATGTGTTTGTCAGACGTGGCGGTCCAGGCTTGCTTCCTGCCTGTTCCCAGTGCTCAGGTGTCGGCAGAGGGGAGCCCTGTGTCAGCGTGGACGCAGAGAGCACTGTCTGCAGTTCAGGGCTTGTCGTTTCTCCTGCCGAGTCCGAGCTCACCGGTGCCAGCCTGGTAAATTCAGATGCAGGTCGGGGAGTGCCTCTCCACCAGCTGTATCATGTGAAAAATGGCTGGTTCCACCATGTCAACTTAAGCAGGAGGAAGATGGTGCCGGAATCCTCATCCTCTTTTGGAGACAAAGGATCACGGCCTCTGTGCAGCCCTGAGTTCTAGAAAGCTCGAGAAACAGGACATGCTTGTAGGACTCACTTGGTGGCAAAGTCTGTTATCCTGTGTGGTGAGCAGGTGTTTTCCTGTGCACGCACGGGATGTTTCTGACTCCTCAGCTTGCTCCTGCAGAGCTTTCCGGGGCTGTGGGTTCCGACTGCCCTTCTTCCTCCTGAGGGGCAGCGGGTGGGCTTGAATGGTCAGCTGTTCATTTCGCAGTCCAGCGTGTAATCTCCACCTGAAGGCATCTTACATCTCCCTCTGCCCCACCCCACGCCATCGCGTCAGAAGCTGACTCCTAGCTAACCACCCACTGGGGTTCTGAGACAGCATATTGCCCAAAAGGAGAGGCACATCTTCAGCAGAGTGGCCAGTGGCTGTGAACCGTCGGAGAGACATGCCCTTTGGGTAAGGAGCAGCTCCATGGACGAGGCCACTGGAGGTCCCAAGTGCTGCTCTACAGGTGCCACGGTCCCTGCGTGTGAAAGGGAGGCCTGGTGGCATTGCACATGACCGTGTGTTGGAGTGCTAACGGGACGGCTGAAGGTCCAAAGCCAACATATATATAAAAACCTACATATCTACCATAGAGATTTGGAAGCAGGAGTGACATCCACTTCCTAAATGACTTGCCTCCAGAAACCCTGTGAACTCTGATAAATGTCCATAGTTGCGGTGGGGCTTCAAACTTTTTGTTCGTAGGCTCATTATGAGTCATGTGCAACTTGAAGATAGTCAACAACCACCACAATAACCATAGATAGAAAAAATGTGCAGTCTCAGAAACCCAATGGTGGGTTTTATCCTTTCAAAAATGCGAAGAGCCATACATTTCCAGGAGGCTTTGGTCGCCTGGTGGTAAGAAGCTGCACTGCCAGCCCAAAGGCACATAGTTGGACTCCACCAGCTGCAGTCCACTCCCACTGCATTTACTGCCTCTAAAAGCCCACTAGAGGGTCAGATGTGAGTTGGTTCCAACTTGGCACATAAGAACAACAACAAAAACATCATCACACATTTCAAAATGCACCTGGCATCCAAAGGAACTTGTAGGCCATGCTGATGCTGCCACCAGCGTGCCACTGCCCTGTCTCCCTGCTGCACACACAAGTGTGCAGGCCCTGTCTCCCTGCTGCACACACAAGTGTGCAGGCCTTTGCGTCTGGGCACGGTCACTCCGTCACGGAATGAAAGCTTTAGTAAGATCCTGTGCTTCCCTTCAGCGAGCCCTTCCCTGCCAGGCTGTAGGACTCAGTGAGGAGGGTGGGGGTTCGCTGAGGGACTAGGTTACATGTGTTTTCAACAGTCACTTCACGCTGTCCAGTTTATCAGGAGCGGCCTCAAAAGGTAACCTCTGAAGTGACAGCATGGCTTCTTGAATTATGTTGTATCAGAGAGGCTTTCAAGTCCGAGATGGTCATTTTCTGGACTACCAGTTAATTTTTGGCACGTTAAATTTGACAACCCTTTTATTTCCTTAATTCTACAGCTGTGTTAATAAGGAATATTTATCTCAGATTTGTGGAATGAGGTTGACACGGAAGTAGAAATAAAATCCTAAAAGGACATTTTAGGAAATAGCTGAGAATTTGAAATTAGGCCAACACAGTTAAGTTTGCAGAGGACGAAGAGACCTATTTGATTGGCTAAAGGCTGTTTAGTGGCAGTGAATGACTCCGGTTCATTGGGGGAATGAAGCTGGGTAGCTGGGTGGTAGGCAGAGCATGTTCACATGCCCCTTAAGTCTCATGTCCTTCATCCCCTGTGTTCAGAGGTGCACCTTGCCTGTGGGCCCGTGGACCGTGTGCGTGACTGGCCGGCAGTGATTCCTGTCCCGAGTCACAGCTCCAGCCCAGCTGCTGAGCACTGCCAGCTGCACCACAGCATTGCTGGATGACAGGGCTGGGGACAAGGGCCACACGAGCCCCACCAGCGGCTCAGAAGACTGAAGAGCCGCGGGGCACTGCTTCCGTCCGCAGTGTTGTCGCGGCACCGGGCGGGCTGCAGGGAAAAAAATTTTGATCATGAAAGCAGAGACTATTTATTTTACTGAGAATTGTTTATTTTCAGTTCATTAGCTGCAGCTGCAAAGCTAGGGAGACTGTTAAGTAATTTGCACTAAGAGCCACGCCTGGAGAAATGGGGTTGAGGAGAGAGGCTTGAATCATGAGGACCCCTGTGCGTAGTAGTGAAGTAGTTGGCTGCTAACCCAGCGGTTGGCAGTTCAAGTCAGCCAGCTTCTCCGCAAGAAACATGAGACAGGCTGCCCTGCTGATTGTTGCTGTTGTTTGTTGTTTTGTACCATTGAGTTGGAACTGACCCATCGCTGCCCCTCCGCCGGGGTCCTCTTTCTCCAACAGAGCAGCTGGTGAATTCAAACAGCCTGCCTTTGAGATGGTAGCGCCGATTCCTACCCCTTGGCCACTTGAGCTCCCTTTGTAGAGATTACAGCCTTGGAAGTGCTTTGGGCAGTTCTGATCTTCCTGTGAGGTCTGTAGGTTCAGAATCCCTGAGATGACAGCAGGTTTGGTTTGAAATGCTGCATCAGTTCCCTGCCTGACCCCGCAGCCCCCGCCAAAGTGAAAAATAGGATGAAGAGGGAAAAAATTGACAATAAAACGGCCAAGTGTGTTACTTAGGGACAGGGGCACAGAGTCTGATGCTGGTCTGGCACCCCAGCTGGTGGGCCAGGCCTTCTGTGGGCCACGCTGCAGGCAGTGGTGGGGGCCCTGGTGCAGCGCCTTTAAGAGCGTGAGCACTCAACCAGCAGCAGTTTAAGAGGAGAGAGAGGAAGGGTGGAGACACATTCCCTTGACAGCTATTAACTCTGCTCGGACAAAAAGACCCTTTCCTGACGGGTGAAGACCACATGTCCCTTGCTAAGCACATACGACAGGCTCAGCAAAGCTGCGTGTGAGCGGGCCCCGCCCTGCCTAGCCACCAGAGACGTGGCTTGGAAAGTGCTGCACACACAGCAGGTGACGTCCTGGGAGGCAGCGTGGGACAGGGACACCCCCTCCACAGTGTCCTCGTGCACTCCCACTCCCCTCAGGAGGAACTCAGGGAAGGACTAAGCATTGTTTATGTGCCTTAGTCTGTGAGTAAGAGCAGATCAGGGAGGCCTGATGGCGTGTGGAGCTGCTTATCAAAAGGTTAGCGGTTTGAATCTACCAGCTTCTCAGAGGGAGAAAGCTGAGCTGTCTCCTCCTGTCTCGATTTGTTGTTGTTGGGTGCCATGGAGTTGGGTCCGACCCAGAGCCACCCTGTGGACAGCAGATGTGAACCCTGCCCTGTCCTGTGCCATCCTCGTCATCCCCGACCACTGGAGCCCACTGCGGCAGTCACTCTGATTTACAGCCTGGGCGGCCCAGTGGAGGGTGGACGTGAGTTGGGATCAAGCCCCTGGCAGTGTTTTCTTAAACTGTGATTTGAAGGGAAAAGGGTTACAAGGCAAACTAGCGTGCATCCAGCCACTTGCACGCATTTGGTTGTGTGACGCTGACTACAGTTCCCGTAAAGTAAACACCACCCTGCACTTCGTCCCTGCGATGCGGTTTCCATTCACTTCATCCCAGGATCCCTTCCCGCCTGAGTTCTGCCCTGGACGGTGGAGCTCTGTCTTGTCCTCCTGCTGCTCTCATGTGGCGGACGGCTCCATGGAGCAAGCGCTTCCCTGCTGGTCTTGTTCATCCTTCAGTCCTGGCTGCTGCTTGGCTGCCAACGGAAAAGGCAGGGGCTGGTTGAATAGCTCGCTTCCCCCCAGTTACTCCTGACGTAAGGAGGCCGGTGGTCCAGTGCTTACACGCTCAGCTGCTAATGGAAAAGCCAGTCGTTTGAATCCACCACTGTTCGTGGGGGCAAACACAGGGCAGTCTGTTCCCTTCAGCTGGCCAGCCCTGGACACTCAGATTCTCCTCTGTCCTGCTGAGCTGCCACGGTCAGAATGGGCTCGGCAGCAGCGGGCACCCGTGGATGATCTTAGGGGTCATCTGAGTGAGAGGTGGGCAGGACTCCCCGGTGAAGAAAACAATGGGATATTACTGAGAAAAGGACACGACTTGAATAAACAGACACATACAGGGTCTCTGTATAGAGAAATGGAATATTGCACAGATGTTCAGTCTTGCCAAACTTAATTTATAGGCTCAATGCAATTTTAATCAGAATCCCTGTGGAATTGAAAAATGGAGTAGCTCATTAATGGGGAGAAATAAAGTAATGAATATAAATACAGCGACGTAACACTTCTTCAACATTGTGAGTGAGGGAAGCCCCCACCCCCGGTGACAGAATGCTGGGAGCGGAGCCACGTTGTCAGCGCAGTGTCCGCCTGGAAGTGTAGGTGGTTTGATTACCCGGTGGAGGCTCAGGCCTGTGAGTTGATGTGGCCGGGGCTGGATGTGTCCTTAGGAGCCCTGGCCGAGTGGTGCCTTGTGTGTCAGGCTGCTAACCAAAGGATGAGTAGTTCAAATCCACCAGCTTCTCTGTGGGACCAACATGGGCGGTCAGCTTGCCTGCAGACCCAGAGAACCCGATGGAGACTCACGCTGAGCCGGCGTCGATCGGAGGGGTGGGCCATGGGCTGTGGGCTTGTTGAGGAGACTTGGAGAGCTCACCTAAGGTAAGCTGTATGGATTCACACAGCTGCCTAGGGTTTTTTGGTGGGGAAAATGGGAATTCTCACCGACTGTCCTCTGGACAACAGTTAGATGGACTCAGGAGCTGAATGCAAACAGCAGCGACAGGATGCTAACTGGAAATCCTCTATTTCCTCAGCAGTGTGAGAACCTGACTGTGGAGTACTGCTCAGGTGGGTGGGGGGCCTTAGGGAGCCTGTGATCGATCCCTGAGGGACTGGGGGCAGGTGGGGATGGGTGCTCGAGTTGGAGAGAGGCTTGGGGTGGATGGCCTCACCCATAAGGAGAATGTGGGAGCGAGAAAGTGAGGCGAGCTGAGGAGCCAGCTGGACGGGCGAGGTGGAGGTGAGGAGGGAGAGGTGGGAGCAGAGGTCAGGCTGCCTTGGACCTGAAGCTGGGGGTAGGGAGGTGTTGTGGGGAGGAGGAGTGAGACGAGCAGGTAGGAAGGAGCTCAGGGGTTTGCTGTTGGGATGCTCTTGACAGTGAAACAATAACTTCAGTCCCGTTGGGGCGGATTGAAGCAGGGGATTGAAGCAGGGTGTGCCCGGCAGCAGAGACTTGATGGAGGCGAGGGCGAAGCGGGGAAGCTGATGCCACCAGGGCAGCAGGGCTCGGGGTGAGGCGGCATCAGGAAGTGTTCAGGAGGCGGAGTAAAGGTGAAGGGGAGGAGCTGAGTGGGGGCTGCAGGACAGGGCGATGGGCTCCCAGTGCCTGCTCGTGGGTCCTTCTCCAAGTCTCCCCTTCTGCCCCATGGGAGCTTTTAGTTCTTGGCTACTGATGAACCCTTGACCTGACACTAGTGGTTGACACATAATAGATGCTCAGCAAATACTGGTTGAGTAAGTGATTGTCTGAGGGTGACTTGCAGGTTTCTGGTGTGGGCAGCTGGTAGGTGGCACTGCCACTTCCCTGTGTGTGGAGCATGGAGGGACGAAGTGAGGATAGGGTGGCCCAGGCTTGGTGTGTCATGAAGCAGGAAGTGGATTAGATGGCGGGTGCCAGACTCAGGAAGTGTTTGTAACAGGTGTGGACAGAACCACTCACGGGAAAATCCCTGACAGTTCCTAACTGGTGGGAGAGCTCAGTGCTGGATCAAGAGCTGCTAAAGATGCTTGGCCTTCCTGGGACCACGAGGCCCAATGAAGTCAAAGTGGACGTTTCCAATCATCAAATGATTAACAGTTGTAAACACTGAGGGCCATGGTGGACTGAGGGGAAGAGAAATTGGTGCCAATTTTTAGGAGAGGAGTTTATCAGTGTGTCACAAACCTTACCATGTCTGTGTCTTGAGATGGACCAGTTCTCCTGGATGTTTTCCTAAGGAAACTCCAGACATGCCACCCCTGCCATGCGCCCCTCCTTGCTCCTACACTCGGACACCCACCAGAGATGGAAGGAAAGACCTAAGACGGGCCAGGAGGCTGGGGTGGCAGGTGAGGCCTGGGCCTCGGGGAGCGTCCTGGAAGCCAGGAAATGACGCCACTATCTTTCCGTGCTGACCTTCTCGTATTCTGTTTTCAGATGAAGACCGTTAGTGTGGCCCTTGTGCTGTGCCTCAACGTTGGCGTGGACCCTCCGGACGTGGTGAAGACCACCCCCTGTGCCCGACTAGAGTGCTGGATAGGTACGTGTGTCTCGCCCACCACACAGCCTGGTGCCAGTGCCCAGGCTGGAGGGCCGCTCTGGTGGCCAGGCTCCCGGCAGGTGCATGCCTGCGGGCTGAGCCTGAGCGCTTCACATCTGCAGTTAGGTGGCCTTCCAGTTGTCTTCGACACCTTCATCCATGATTTTTAGTGATCTAAGGACTTCAAGGGAAATGTGATGGATAGCTGCCCTGTGCTGTCTTCTCCTGTGCGTGCCTGTGCCTGGCAGGTAACAGTAGCCGATAGGCTTTTCTAAAACCAAGCCGCTGGCATGTGAACGGAGAGAAGGCCAGCACTCCCCTGCGGATGGAGACGGCCTCGGGCCTCCCAGTGCATGTCCTCCTCGGGCCTTGTCCCCTGCTCTAGACGCGGTTTTCAGCAGATGCTTGTTCCCGGGGATGGAAAGACAGGGAGAAGGAGGTGAGGTTGGCTGCACACATGGACAGTGTGTGTCATCAGTGTCACCTGAGCACATAGAGCTGTTGAATTGGTAGATGTCTTGTTACGTGTATTTTCAATAACAACAAAAGTAAAGTAAGTTCTTTTTCAAAAGTTGAACAGGTGGATGGGTGAGGAGAACAAGGTGTGTCCAATCAGTGGACTGTGACTCAGCCATAAAGAGAAATGCAGTGCTGGGGTTTCCAGCGTTGATGAACCTTGAAAACATTAAGTGCGGTGAACTAAGTTAATCACAAAAGGACAAATGTCACATGATCTCATTGAGATGACGTTGTTGTGGTGTTCTGCCGAGTTGGAACCAACCCACAGCTGACCCTCCAGCAGGTCTTCAGAGGCAGTTAATCGCATAGGAGGAGATTGCCCATCTTTCTCCTACAGAGCAGCTGTGGATTCGAACTGCATGCCTTCAGGATTGCAGCACAGCTTCTTACCAGTATGTCGTCAGAGCTCCCTAATGTGAAATAGGCAAATCTAGGAAAACTAAGGCCTAGTAGTTGTCGTTAATGGTGGTTGCTTGTTGTTCTGTGCCGTCAGTTCAACTCTGACTCACAGCGACCAGAGAACTGAGCCATGCTGGGTCCCACACCTTCCTCAGTCCCTGCTGTGCCCTAGGCCATTTGCCAGAGTAGGTCACCATGTCAGCATCCGTCATTCAGGGTCTTCCTCTCCCTTTCCAGGGGTGGTAGGAAAAGAAAAGGGGGAGTTCATATCAGGGAGCTCTGGGGGCTTACCTAGTTTATAGCATATTGCCAGTGACCCAGAAGGCCAGCGTGAACTCAGAGGGAGAAGGATGGACCTCCTCCTGCTGTTTGATTTACAGCCTGGGAGACCTGGCAGGGGACACCGTGAGTGGGACCCACGTGATGCCAGGGAGGGCTTTGAGTCTGAGTTACATTAATGGACACAGAGTAGGTCCGGAAAGGATAAGACAGAGGCTGCCCAGCGTGAAGACTGTGATCGTGTCAGTCAGCTCTATGTGCAGACATTGCTGAGGTAACAGCTGTCGAGAGAGAGATCAAATAAAAAAGATTTTAATAAATAAGATATATATAAATATACATGTTAATAAATTAAATATAAATTGTTGTTGTTGTTGTTGTTATGTGCCGTCGAGTCCCATGTGACTCATAGTGACCCTATGTACAAGAGCCCTAAACGCCGTTCTATCCTGTGCCAATCTCGCCATCTCAAACTCACTCATTCCCACCATTCCAGTCACAGAATTGATTCATCTCATCAAGGGTCTTCCTCTCCTGCGCTACCCCTCCACTCTCCCAAACATGATGTCCCTCTCCAAGGACCTCCTTGCAACATGCCCAAAGTATGTCAGATGAAGCTTCAGAATCCTTGACTCCAAGGAGCATTCCAGCTTCACCTTCTCCAGGACAAACCTGTTTGTTCTCCTAGCAGTCCATGGTATATTCAACACTCTTCTCCAGGACCACAGTTCAAAGGCATCAGTTCTCCTTCTATCATCCCTATTCACTGTCCGGCTCTCTGATGCATAACACATAATTGTGAAGACTACAGCCCGGATCAGCCACACCTTAGTCTCCAGCCTGATGTTGTTGCTGTTCAGTACTCTTGAGAGGTCCCTCACAGCTGACTTTTCCGATGCAGTTCATCTCCTGATTTCCTGGCTGCTGTTACCAAGAGTGTTGACTGTGGAACCAAGTAAATGGAAACTGTTAACTATCTCAGTGTCTTCACCATTCATACTGATGCTGCCAATTGGCCCAGTGGTGAGAATCTTTGTTTTCCTGACATTGAGCCTCAATCCTTATTGGAGACTGCAGTCCTTGACCTTCTGCAGCAAGCGCTTCACGTCCTCCTCAGTTTCAGAAAGCAGGGTTGTGTCATCTGCATAACACAAGTTGTTGATGACTCTTCCACCAATCCTGATGCCACATTCCTCCGAGTATAGCCCAGCGTCTCGGATGATCTGTTCTGCATACAGATTGAAAAGGTATGGAGACAAAATATATCCCTGACGGACCACATTTTTTATTTTGAACCATCCAGTGTCTCCCTGCTCTATTCCGACGACTGCCTCTTGGTCCGAGTATAGGTTTTGCATCAGCACAATCAAATGTTCTAGGAATCCCATTCTTCTCAGAGTCAGCCATAGAAAAAAGTCTGAGAAAAAACCAGACATCCAACCGGACAAAAAAATCCTAGCTGACTCTGACGAGACATCTTTGTCGGAGAGGAGACTGGACCTTTCCTGACAGAGCACCCACCAGGGAACGGTCCGGCGGCATGATGTCAATGTTGCTGCGTGCAGCTGCTGGATTTCAGGAGAACGAAGCTCTAGCAGCCCCCGCTGTCCTCCAGCCATGGCCAGCTGGGACCCACTACTACAGCCCCTCCAGCCGCGGCCATGCTGGTACCTGCTGCTGCAGCCCCTGCAGGCCTTTCTCTATGAGCCAGTGTTGACTGAACGCCTCCCTCGTGTTTGCTGTGCCAGGCACCACCGGCTGATGTGAGCGCCTCAGCAGCCTGCTTGTGGATTTCATTAGTGATCCTCTAAAGAGATGAGGCGAGGAGAGGACCAGCCACGTGAGCTGGTAAGTGGTAGAGCTAGGGTCGAACCTGTGCCGTCCAAGCCCCGAGGCCGAGTTCTTCCCAGCGCACTACACATCTTCCCTGGAGGGTGATTTACACATGGCGGCGTTTGGACAGATAAACACAGCCTGTGACATCTATGACAAGTGCCTTAGGCACAGTGCAGGGGGTCCCATCACCAAGAAGATCCCCTTACATCCACCTGTAATCACTGCTGTCCTTCCCCTGACCCTCAGCAACCTTTGATCAGCTTTTTTGTGTCCACAGTTTCCCTTCTACAGACCATTATGTCAGTGGGATCCCCTCTGTGTCGTCCATGTAGCATCTGACAGCATCTACAGTGTCATGTGTGAGGGTGGTTTTATATTCATTCCACTGGAGTAAAGATCAAAGACCACAGAGCTCTGCGTGAATTACACCCCAGCAGAAAGAAACAGAAGTCCTTACCACTCGACCCGTAAGCAGCATCCTGACAACCGGAGAAGAGATTTGGGTTGTCGCACGTTTTGTTTTACTTGGCTCCATAGTCCGCACCCATGGATGTAGCAGTTAAGAGATGACGTATCCCGCTGCACAGGTCTGCTGTGAGGCCCTCTGTAAAGTGTTCAAATGCAAGGATGTCATTTTGAAGACTGAGGTGTGCCTGCCGCAGACTGTGGTGTTTTCCGTTGTCTGGTGTGTATGAAGCTGAGCAGTGAAGGTGGAAGTGTGAAGAGTCGAAGCCTGGAACTGTTGTGGTGCCGGGAGGACGGTTGACTGCCCCGCAGACTGGCAGAGCTGCAGACAGCCATCGTGGAGGAAGGGCAGCCCGAGTGCTCCTCGCGAGCCCTGAGGGGGAGACGTGGATCGTGTAGTCAGGAAGGGCCAGGCCCTGGACGAGGACATCATATGTGGGGAGGGTCACTGAGGAAGGGAGACCCTCAGCGGAATGTGGGCCCCGTTGGACCCTCCTGTCAGGATGGCCAGTTCCGGGCAGGCCTGCAGGCTCTTGTTGGGAGTCCCTGTTAAGTGGGGTCCACACTGACAGCAGCAGCATGGCTGCAGCACAGTGTGCTTACCCGGTTCTTACACCGCCAGTTCCCACAGGCCCGGCGGGTCTCACCAGCTTTCGTCTGCCGTGTTTAAAGACTGATGGAAGGACCCTGGTGGAGCAGTGCTGTCGAGCTCACTCGCTGACCACAAGAGGTGCTTGGAGTCCCCCAGCGCCCGCTGGAGAAAGACGAGGCGGCCGCTTCTGTGCAGTGGGAGCTTTGAGCACCTTGTGTAGGGTCGCCATGAGGCAACAGCAGGCAGCTGGGTTTGATTTCAGGGACTAATGGACAGCATCCCTGGTAGCCCAGTGGGTTAGGCATTGCTAACTGAAAGGTGGTGATTTGAACCAGCAGCTGCTTTCCTGGGGGACGTAGACAGTCTGCCTCAGTGACCGTCACGGCCTGTGCTGCTCTGTGCTCAGGGGTGCTGAGTCGGGAGGCGCGCAGCGGCAGCAATGACTGGCGGGCACGTGGCGCCGCTGAGCTCCCGTTTGTCCAAGCGTCTGTTCAGATCCCAGACCCGCTTTTAAAGAACATGCGCTGCTGCTGCTTGTTACTGAGCTCTGAGGATGCAGTGTTTGGAAACAATCCCCTTTTCAAATATGTGTTTGGCAAATATATTCTCCCACTCCCTGGCTTATGGTTTTCATTCTTTTAACTGTGTTTTTCAAGAGTCGAATTTTTAAATTTTTAGGAAGTCTATTTTGTCAAAGCTTTTTCTTTTATGTTTTTACGAGATTTTTTTTTTTGTTTTTTTTTTTTCTTTAAATCTTACTTAGGAAAACTTTGCCTAACCTGAGGTCATAGAGTCCTTCTTCTGTATTTTCTGTTAGAGGATGCTCAGTAAAAGAGTTCACATTTAAGTCTAAGCTCATTTCTAAACAGAGAAGCCTGGGGAAGCCCTACGTTTTTCAGAGTTCTGCCTTTGTCAGGCTGTGTTTTTTTCTACCCTTTGTTGCCTGTCAGTAGAGAATCGTTACACTTTGCTTGGCTGACAGGTTCCACTTGGGCAGTGTGCTGTATGCTGTATATGTAATGTGTGTGTTTGGGGGGTGATCTCCTCCTCCTCGATTAACTGCCTCTGAAAACCCAGCGGAAGAGGCTCAGCTTTGGGTCAGTTCCACTTCTGCGGTACACCAATAACAACAACAGCAGCAGCAACAGCAACAATTGCCAAAGGAGTTCCGGTGGCCTTGTGGTAAGGAGCAGCACTGCCAACCCAAAGGCGTGTGGTTCAAGTCCACCAGCTGCTCTGTGGAAGAAGGATGGGCAGTCACCTCCTGTGCCGTTTACTGAAAATCCACTGGAGAGTCAGCTATGAATTGGATCCGCCTAATAGGCACATAACAACTGCCGGAAGAATAAACGAGTATGTGTTGAAGATGCAGTCGAGGTGCTCGTTAGAGACAAGGATGGTGAAAATTTGTCTCACGTACCTTGGGCATTTGTTTAGAGGTTCCAGTCCTTGGAAAGAGATGTCACGCTTGGAAAGTTGGAGTCAGAGATAGACCCTCAATGGGATGGATGGACAGAGTGACTGTAACAGTGGCCTGGAGTGTGTCAGAGATGATGAGGACGGCACAGGAGAGGGCAGGGTCAGGGTGTCATAGGTGAGGACGGCACAGGAGAGGGCAGGGCTCAGAGCTGTTGCTCTTGGGGTTACTGTGAGTCATAGGATGGTCAGCAGCACCTGACAACAGCAACAACACTTGTCTCAGCATCACTGCAGAGCTTCCTGGGCAGCTCGCTGCCCCGTGCGTCCTGTGTGGCCCCTGTGCTCTGACGAGTCAAGAACCTGGGGGATGATGTGGGTTACTCACCTTTGTCAGGGTTTGGAACAACTCCCCGACCTGCAGCCTACTACACCCTCAGCAAAGCAGAAGGGAGCTCTGGGGGCGGAGTAATGGGAGTCAGTGCCATCCCACAGGTGGATGGTTCAAATCCACACGCAGCCCTGGTGGCAGAGGGCATGGGGGAGTGAATGCCAGCCCACAGGTGAGCCTCTGGGATGGTTCACATCCTCACACAGCCCTGGTGGCAGAGGGCATGGGGGGTGAATGCCAGCCCACAGGCGAGCCTCTCGGATAGTTCACATCCACATGAAGCTCTTGGGGAGAAAGACGGGCAGTTTGCTGCCTTGGACACCCAGTGGAGAATCAGCCGTGAGCCGGCAGGATTCAAAGGCATTGAGTTTGAGTTTACCTACTTTAAATGAACACAAATACATATATAAAAGAATCCTAACTTGAGTTGAAAGGAGTTGTCTTCATTCTACACTGGATGGTATCTTAAGGGAACATCTCTGTCCGCGCCCCTGGCCTTGCCCTCGTCCGCCCCACGCAGTGACCCTGTGGGCAGTTGCCATGGCGGCTTCCGTGGACTCTTGTCTGGCCCCCTGCTCTCTCCTGTTGACTCTGCTGGGGGAATGGGCTTGTTCTTAGCCGCCACACACTGCTTCCCCCATCTGTCCCTGGTCACAGCGGAATGGGATCAGTTGTTTGTCTTTCTCTACCCTCTTCAGCCGCTCTCCTGGTAGGAGGTTTCACTGAATAAGCCTTTCTAGCCGGACTGCTGAGCTTTCCCTGGGGCTGTTGGAGCCGCCTGGGACTTCAAGAGTGTTTTTGTCCGAGGACAGAATCGACTTTCTGTGCTTTTGATTAGATTCCTGAGAGGCCTCGACTCCCCTCCCCAAACAGAAAGAGTCCAATTTCTCATCCATTCTCCTGGGTCTGTGTCTATCGAGCGAGGTCCAGCAAACAAAGAGAATGCCTTGCTTCCTTCTCCCATAAGTGGCAGCAAATGAATAGTTGGGTTTCTTTTCTAATTGTGTGTTATTTCAAAAAGAAATGTGATTTAAGAATGTTGGCTACTTTGTAGTGATTCAGATGGGTTTTGAGGCCGCAGGGAGGCATAGTCCATTGAAGAACTTTGATTTGGCCTTAATTCCAGCATTGGACCTGATGATGACGATGGTACCCCACAGCATTTTATAAGGAAAGTAAAACCCTCCAGAGCTGACCCTCCAAATTTGCAATGTTACCTGAAAATCCATGCTTGCTTTTTATTGTGAAAAAGCTTTCTGAGGTTTCAAGTACAGCTCCCCCGAATCAGGTGTGATTCAAGCCCACATCGGCTGAGTCACTGGGGCATGAGTTGTGACGTGACGCCCCCTCACTTCCTCACTCGTACGTGCACGGTCCTGACAAACCAGGGGTTCCTGCCTCCTCAGACCTGGACACTTGTGCCTGCACGGTGGCCTCCATCTGCCCTGTGGCTTTGCCGTTCCTCCTGGTCATGCTCTTCTTAAACGCAGCCATTCTTCTAGCGGCCGGCGTGACCTTTGCCTCGTTCTGGCTGGGAGCCGTCCCCAGTCTTCCCTGGCCTCCTGTAGGTTGTTCTGAGTGTGAGCCCGGCCTCTTTGGCAGTGTGTTATGGGAGAGATCTTGATGTTGGCAGGTGACCTGTGACTTTGGTCGCTCCCGTTACTGGTGAAGCGACTCTTCTGTCAGGTGACTAGGTTGTTGCCTGCTGGAATTCTTCACTGTGAGGCTGCCCTTGCCCTTCATGGTTGGGCAGGACTTGGGAGGATGTGCATTCCTCGCCAAGCTTCCAGTTTCTTTATCTTGAACTTAGTCTCTGTCTTAATTCTCTAGTACTGCTATCACAGAGATCCAGCAGACGGATAGCTAAAGAGACAGAAGCGTATGCTGCTACAGCTTGTTAGAGGCCGTCCGGCGGAGTACGGCCCTGCGCGCCACAGAGCTGGGCTCTGTTCCATCTGCGCCAACCTTGTCATCGCAGCACGCTCGAGCCCGTGGCTGCAGTCACTTCTCAGCCCACCTTGGTGGGAGTCTGTCCCTCTTTGCTGACCATCCACTCCAAGGATGTCCCTTTCCAAGGAGGAGCCTCTCCAGCTGTGTGGGTCATAGCAAACCTTGGCTTTGAGCGGAATGGGAATCCCAGAACACTTAACTGTGCTCATATGACGTCTCTAACGAGACCAGGAATCTGTTGTCTGAATGGAGCAAGGGAACACCGGATGGTTTAAAATCAGCAAGAGTGTGCACCAGGGATAGCCCCTCTCCCTACCTATTCAGTCTGTGTGCGGAACAGATCATTTCACCCTGAATTCTCTTGTAAACAGAATTATCTTGGTTTATCAAATCTGGGGAGGACCATAGCTTCCACATTTTGGGGACACACCCTCCCACACCCCAATTCATGACAGCTCACTTTGTTCAGTGGACGGAACCCGCGTTTTCGCTTGTCCCCCCTTGGCCACTCCACTTGGCTCTGTGCTCTTGTCCTGCTCTGGTTGTGTGTCATGCATTGAGTACTTCTTTCTTTTCTCGCCTGACAATTTGTCTCAAGCTCGTCCTGTTCTTTCTCCGTTTCATTCCTGGAATCAGCCATTTCCCCGAGGAGCCTCTGTTCCTGCTGGTAGTGGAATATTCAGAAACTGAGAGCTGGGCTCTGCATGTTCCTATTGGAGGTGGTGTGCTGCCAAACCCCGTGAGAAGAGTGTGGGGCGTGTGTGGAGCGTGGACACCATGCATGTGTGCCTTGACCTCTCTCAACATGAACTTGACCGGACCTTCCCCTGCCTGAGGCGAACCTGCTGTTGAGGAAGAGGGCCTCAGAGGGCTCAAGGCCTCCTGGTGACATTTACAGCGTCTTCCTGCTGGGTCTTACATATGCCGTGTCACCGTAAACCAGAAGCCTCTGCAGCCGGAGACAGAGCACTTGATCTGGACTTTCCCTCGTGTCGAGTGGAGCTGATGGTGGGGATACAGAGATGAGGCTATGTGAGACCTCACTTGTCAGAGACGGCGCGTGCTGAGCACCTCCACGGCCCTGCACCACCCTCACAGTGCCCGGCCATCTCCCGGAGGCCCTCTTCCTGAGTCGGCCCTGCTCTCTCTGCTTCTCTGAAATGCCCCGCATCAGAGCCGGGCGTCTCTAGTCTCTGACAGCACAATGCAAGCAGTTTCGGACTTTGTTTTCTGAGTGCAATAGTCACTATGTCAAGTGACTGTCCCCAGTGGCTTGAGTCTGCGCATGGGAGTCCACTGTTTCTGTGCGGAATTACAAGCTTGACTGAGAGGTGCTTCACATGCTGTACGACTCAGCCATTCAGAGGGAGCACGTGGGCTAAAGTGACTCTTGGTATATGCACGTGTGTGTACAAGCCAGTGCTAGCTAAGCCTAGAACACAGCCCATCGCTCTAGCAACAAACCTCTTACATTTCAGACCCGAGCTGCCCTGCGCACGGGCCCAGGCAACCGCTGACCTGCTGTCTGAATTTGACGGGTGGTCGTATTGTGAGGTCGTTGGGAGCTGACTTGCGTTCAGTACAGTGCTTATCCGTGAGGCAGCACGTGCCAGCGCTTTGTGCCCATTTAGGCTTAAGAATGCTCGCCGTGTCGATGGCCCACCTTTTTTATTTCTCCACGTCTTGATGGAATGTTGGATTACTGCTGCCTCTTGGCTTTTGTGACAAATGCTCCTGTGAACACGAGTATACACATTTCTGTGTAGATTGTTGCTTTAATCTGTCTGGGCTCTAGATTTTGGAGTGGAATGGTGGTTTGGTGAGGAATACTGAACACGCCTCGGGCTGCCTCAGCAAGAGACGGTTCGGACCTGGAAGAAGTGTGGCTCCTGTGCCCCTCAAAGCACGAGCATGAGACTTGGTCTCACGTAACTTGTGCATGTGGTCAGGAGGGCCCGGTGGAGGAGACAACAAGAGAAGGAGGAAGCCCTACTCGTTGGGCAATGGTCGGAGAGGAGAATTGATGCTTTGGAACTGTGGTCTTGGTGGGAGTGTCAGGTGCTCAGTGAACTACCAAAAGAACAAAGAGATCTGTCTGGAAGAAAGTGCAGGCTGCGCCCTAGACTCAGGGGCGGGGAGCGCTGCCTCTTGTTCTTTGGGTATACAGCCAGGAGTTGCTGTCCTCGGTCGGAAGAGGATGTCATGCTTGGAAGAGTGAAGGGTCAGTCCAAGAGAGTCGAGATGGCCCGTGTCGAGCCACATTGACCGGTTACTGCCAGCAGTGGGCTTGAGCAGGTGGTGGTGCTGAGGCTGGTGCACGTCAGGGCGTGGCGTTGGTGGTAGCTGTGACACAGTGGTGGCCGCAGTGTCAGTGGTGGTCACAGCATCGGTGGTGGCTGTGGCATCGGTGGCGGCCGTGGGTTCCTGTGGTGTCAGTGGTGGCCGCGGCGTGTAGTTGATGTGACCACCCCTGACAGCAGCACTCAGTGACATGTGGTGGCACAGAGCCTGCACCGTGGACCGGGAGCCGGCACAGGGTGGTGCAGGCCTCACTCTCTTGTTCTTGTTCGGCTGCGCTGGAGTTGAGCTGGCTCCGTGGGACCTACGGCAACAGCATGCCAGCTCGGGTACTGCCGACCAAGGGGCGGCCGGCTCTTCTCAGGCTGTGGCCTCTTCTGTGTCCCCCGCCACCGTGTGTGAGGGCTCCCACTTCTCGTCCTCGCCAACACTTGTTGCTTCGCAGCCGATTTCCCTGGTCAGCAGACCCATTTCAGCCTCAGACAGTCTGACTGGCCCGCAGCTGCTCTGTCCTCGGAGAGGAGGCCGAGGGAGCGTTACACACAGGCAGGTGCTTGCTCTTCCATCTGCGTGTGCGTGTCTCTGCGTACATTACCGCGCTCCGCACACAGATGCACACACGTGCTGCCGATGATTCTGCTTCCAGCGGCACCGAGGGAGTGTTTGTGTTTGTAAAGGGACCCTGCAGATTTCCCTGTGGTGACAAGCAGCTTTGTTGCCAGAATAAAGAAGCGAAGATGGATTGTAGCAGTCTGCAGTGGCTGTGCCCTCGCTGACAGAGCCGGCCCCCTGTCGCCATTGTCCCGACAGGAAGGCTGAGGGGCACGAGTACGGCCTGTGGGGTGGGTGCCGGGCCTCCTCGCTCAGCTGCTTCCCCCCTGCTCCCCGCTTCCTCCAGGAAACGAGATGCAGGTTTACTTCATGTAAACGACACTGTCTCTTTCAGAGAAGCGGGGAGAGGCTGTCCTGTTTTATGGCCTGATGTTAAAGCCGCAGCCGTCATCGCATCGCCGCCCCGTTGGCGGGAGCGCCGCGGTCGGCAGCTGGAGAGGGGCTGGATGCTGGGCAGGAGCAAGTGTATCTAATCCCGCGGGAATCGCTTTCCATCCCGGCTGACGGCGGCTGTGTGTCACAGGAGGTGATAATGGTGAAGGTTCCACGCATGCAGCACGCTCGCCTCCTGGGCAGCGATGGAAGGCCTGTGCTCCCCTGACAAACACTGTCATGTCCTGCCTGCAGCTCTGTCCTGGGGCTCCGAGTGTGAAGCCCTGGCTTCTCTGTTGGTTACATGGTCTTCCCTGTCCCCGTCCCCTCCGAGGAGAAATGCCTTCTGGAAATCTCTGAGTTGTGCGTGAACACAGCCAGCAGGCCCTGCAGTCCACGATCAGCCGTCTCCAGGGGGTAGAAGTGACCCAGGTGCCATGATGAGGGGGGTGAAGGGGTGGCAGCAGAGAGTGTAGGGGAGCCCGGCCAACCACTGGTGAGGGCTGTGGCCACACTCAGCTTTGCCCTTGAGCTTGAGAAGAAGACACGCCTCTCCCTCTGTTCACCCCTAATTGTACAATATGTGTGGGTGGCATTATGGGGAATGGAACACAGAGTCGTTAAAACCCATTTCTCATCAAAGTTGCCCCTTTGCCATCCCTCATTTTCTCTATCAAAAATTAGTTGTTTGAGGTTGTATAACTAATTAGTGGTGAAGTTCTTGAAAGGCACACAAAGAAATGTACACTTGATCTAGTAGGCAGTGCTCAGTTAATAAGTCAATTAGCAAATATTTATTCAGTGTCTACCAAACTCAAGGAACAGAGATTCTTGGAGCAGAGAGTTTTGGAGGCTTTGAACTTGCACTTTTTATTGCAGTACTTCCTGCAGACGGAGGACGTCTATAGTCTATGCATCTACTTCCCAGACAGGCCACTGCACTGGCTCACTTCCGACTCATGGTAACCCCTGTGACAGCACAGGTGCCCCCTGGGTGGGCAAGGCTGTATCACTAAGGACGCAGGCCACCACCTCGTTCTCTTGTGACTTTGATCAGCTGAGATACTTGACCCATGAGCCCAGTGCAGAAACTTACTTTTTAAAACCAGCAGCCTAGAAGCCGCAGTCTCATCCCTTTGTCAGGGCTCTCTCCCCTCGGTCCGCTTCTGGTGCTGCCTCTGGTCTGTGCCCTACAAAGCAGCTAGACTGCCCAAAGGGCTTCTCAGGCTGTGGTCTTCCCGGGAGTGGATGGCCAGGCCTGGTCGCCCACGGAGCCTCTGGTAGATCCAGACCACCGAGCAGTTAGCATGAGCGCTGAAGGGAGGAGCCAGTGCTCGAAGAGGTGGACTGGCCCCCATGTCCAGTGCACAAGCAGGTGCAGGAGCCCCGTTCAGGGGAGAGCAGCAGGGGTCCTCAGGGGGGTGATGTTGGGGAGGGAGCAGTTGGAAGTGTCAGGACGTGTGGTGGGCATGCCGGGGGGGGGGGCAAGATGGGAGGGGACATGTGCTCTTGGCTCCAGTGGCAGCATTAGGGGTCGACAGCCTTTGTGACCTTGAGCGAAGTCACTGGACCGTCTCAGAGGCAACGCGGTTGGCCAGGCCCAGCACTTCCTCAGGCCTCTGCCTGGGGGAAGTCCTCCGACTTTGGAAGGCAGAGGGGTTTGCAGACAACAGCAGAGTAGGGAAAGCTAAAAGGCTGAGACGCGTGCCGTTCCCCCCCACCCCTCCTCCCACCCCCTCCCTTCACTAATGTCCTCACACACTCAGTCCCCGGAAGTTCTGTTAGATCTTTTCCAGACTCCCCTAAAACCACGAAGAGATGAAAGGGTCCCTGGAGAAGTTTTATTGCAGCACAACTGTTGTTTTAAATGTCCCCTCTGTCCACACCCCACACAGCGGTGGTGACGCTGGGGGAACCAGCCGTCCGGGAATGCACTTCTGTCCTCAGGCTCCCTACCTTCTCCCTCTCCTACCTGCCCCTCCTACTCACTGTCATATTCTTGGGAGGCGAGCTGAACACTAATTGCTCACAGGGATTCCCAGTGGATGGGACGTGACAGCCCACCGGCTTGAGCACACTTGATGGATGGTGAGGAGCTGCCCGTGGCCCTCACGTGGGTGGGCAGGTAGTTTGATCCGAGAGCAGAAGGCGGAGGGCGGTGCTGCTGTCAGGCTGCCTGTGCTAATGAGGCCCTGGGCCTCTGCGGAGGTGCTGGTGTCATCCACGCCGCAAAGTGTGGCTGCAGCCGTGCCCGCAGCCGTGCCCGGCTCTCCTGCACCTGCACCTGCGCCTGCAGCCGGGAGACCCTGCCAGAGCGGAGTGCGAGCCAGCGCTTCGGCTGTCCTCCCTTCCCTGTTTTACAAGTGCGGAGATGGGGTTGCGTCCTCCCTCTAACCTTTAGCCCCTCGAGGCTCCCCCTTTCTGTAGGGGCACTGCAGCCCTGTCCTAACCATACGGAGGACCACCACCCTGTCTGGACCACTCCACCACGTGCTTGTTGCCAGGTACCATCAAGTTGGCTGTGACTCACGGTGACCTGGTGTGCAACAGGACACACCCTGCCTTCCCGTCTCTGCTGTGCTGGCATCGCTCTTCCAAGTGTGATGTCCTGCTGCCCCTCCTGACAATGCCCCCAACTGTGGAGACGAAGTCTCACCAACCTTGTCTGCACCTCGTTCAGCGCAGATCTGATTGTTAGTTTGGCAGTCAGTGCTCTGTTTCTCACCGTGCTGTTGTTAGGTGCAGCTGAGAACGACCCATAGCGATCCTCTGAACGACAGATCCGAACCTGTCCTGTCCTCTGCCGTCCTCACCGCCTCTGACTCACTCAAGCCCATTGCTGCGGTCACTGTGTCATTTCACCTGGTTGGAGGTCCTCCTCTCCTTCACCATCCCCCCCTCCCACTTGTCAAAGCAAAATGACCCTCTCCAAGGAATAGCCTCTCCTTGCAACATGCCAAAATATGCAAGATGAAGCTTCGCTATCCTTGGCTTCAAGAAGTACTCTGACTGCACCTTTTCCAAGATATCTGTTTGATTTTTGGCAGTCCATGGGATATTCAGTACACTTCTCCAACACCACAGCTCAATGGCATCAATTTTTTACTGTTGTCTTAATTCATTGTTTAGCTCTCATCAGCAAAGCAAGCGATTGAAAAGGCCACGGTCAGAGTCAGGCTCCCCCTAGTCCTGAGACTAACAGTGCTCCTCAGTAATTTGTAGAAGTCCCGACTGCAGACTTCTCTGTGTAGTAGGTATTCTGATCTCCTCACTGCTGGTACCAAGGGTATTGATTGTGGAACCAAGAAAGATGAAATCATTGACTGACTCAATCTTTCTAGCATAGAGATATAACACAGGAAACAGGACTGGAGGAACAGGATTGGAGGAAGAATCATTAACAACCTGAATTGTTGTTGCGTTGTACTGTTGACCCATAGTGACCTCAGCAGGTTTTCAGAGGCAGTTAATTGCACGGGGGGGGGGGGGGGAGGAATTGCCCATCCTTCCCCCATGGAGCAATTGGTGGATTCAGACTGTGGATTGCAGTGTAGCTCCTTGCCGCCAGAGCGCCTTAAAACCTGGAATAGACGGGTGAGAATTGTCCTGGCTTGTAATGAAGGAAGACTTGAGGTATTTGCCGATAAATATTAAAAACTGCAGCCAGCAGAATAGATACAACCCAATGTAATGAAAGCGAAAATCCACACAGTAAACTGTTATAGATTTCAGTGTGTCCCTTCTGGAAGATGTGTCGGTTTAGCTAAGCCTTGTAGGGAGTCAGTATTCGGTAATTACCTAGTATTTTGTGATTTGATGAATTTTCCGTAAATCCTAACCTTTGGGATGTTAATGAGGCGGGATTAGTGGCATTTATGCTAATGAGGCAGGATACAATCTACAGGGTTAGGTTGTAGCCTGCTTCACTGTCTTTGAGATAGAAAAGAAATTGATGGACTAAGCTGAGAGGCCACAGTGCCACCAGGAAAGCCGAGTTGAGGATGGAGCTGGTGTGCAGTGTGGTGAGCCTGCCAGGTCCAGGGCTGACCCACGACACTCAGACGTCTGAGGAACGCTGGGCTACAGATGCCGCGAGGAGACGAGGACTGTGCTCCAGATCGGACCCGGAGGAGCCTTTCCTAGTGGAGCACCTCCCTCCCGGGTTCTCCCACCTTCCACGCTGCGGGAGAGCACGTTTCTGGGGGTGGGGGTTTTGTTACAGCAGCGCTGGGGAACACGCACCACAAGCATCTTGACGAATGGAGATGGGAGAGAAGTCAAGGGTTTCATCTGACTTGATCCCTAGTCAGCATCCTCGGAGGCAGCAGTCAGGAGGACAAGCTGTGTGTTCCTTTGGGCAGAGGAGCTGCAAAAGTGTTAAAAAGCAAAGCCGTCCACACTCCGCGGACTGAGGTGGGCCTGAAGCAAGCAGGTTTCCAGTCCTGCACAAGAGAGAAGGGAGAGTAAGGAATCGATGCCTGTGGGTGATGGTTTGGGAGAAGAGTGCTGGGTAGACCATGACCTGCTGGGAAGAGTTAACAATCTGCGTGGAGACTTACTGCCAGACTGCTTCTTAGAAGAGTGGGCGACGAGGCGTACCTCATACACTGGGCTCTCAGGAAGGGCCCTTCTTGGAGGACAGTGTGCTTGGTAAAGTGGAGGATTATTGATAAAGAAGACATTCAACCAGAGGTACTACCACAGTGATTGCACGAGTGGGCTCAGACGGAGCAGTGCTTATGAGAGGGGCGCAGGGCTGGGCCGTGTGGCCCCTGTTCACACAGAACCAGTGGTGGCACCTGACAGCAGCAGTCATACCCGTGAGCCCTGACCACGTGGGGCGGTGACTTGCTCCAGGGCAGTGATGAAATGTGCTTACACCTGCTCTGACCATTGTACCCACCCCCAGCACACAGTCATTGAGTGGGTCCCAGTTTCCCTACTTTCTTGGCTTGTTTGTGTACGTGGCAGTGGTCCCTGAATCACTTCCGAGTCACTGACGCTGCAGAGGCACAGTGGGGCTGCTGCAAAGCCCTCCCCACATGGATGGGTGGTGGGCGTGGACCCACTAACCTGCTGCAGCATCGCATCGGGTCATTTCCTTCTTGTGACCACCCTCTTTTGGGTTTCTGAGGTGGTATATCTTTGTGGAGGAGATTACTAATCTTTCTACTTTGGAGTCCCGAGTAGATTTGAACCTCTGACCAGAGGTCAGCAGTGCGACATGCCAATGCACTGTCCTACCAGGGCTCCTTGAGGCACTAGACATACAGCAGTGATGTCGTTGCTGGACAAGACGCCTTGGATGACGATTGTGTGTGACACGCTCAGCTGCGGGGTGCAGAACCGCACTCCCGGGGCCTGGGCTCCGGTCGCGTTAGTTACTGTGTTTCCAGTGTCCAGCCAGTCCAGAGTAATGTCATCATTTGTAATAAGGAGTTACGGTGAATCAACAGATACGCCAGGCAGAAGCCCACGCTCCCCAGGTTCCCTCAGCCGGGGCTCTCCTCAGAGGGGAACCTCCCCCGGGGCTGAGGGTGTGTCAACAAGTTCTCGGGAGATTCTGATGTCCTCGTGTTCAAAGTCCCCTTTCAATTCTAAAACGTTGTCATCCAACTTTATGATGATGCTTCATTTTGAATCCCAGTTACGTGAGTACGTCATCTGAGTGTCGTGTAACACGAGGGAGCTCTGGTGCTTTAGTCTTAGAGGGTGTGTTAAGTCAGGCTGTGTTGTGTGTCTGTGCTCTGCTTTCCCCAGCAGTGCACTTGTCTGTGTGTGTGCCCACTCGTCAGTACACACGCACACGTGTACACACACGTTCACACAGCAGCCCCCTCGAGATTACACGTTCACGGCTTCATTTTTCCTAGGCTGCATTAATTGGCCTGTTTGCAGTGTCCCCATAGTTGGCCGGGTTTTGTCTGTAGCAGTCCGCGGGCTCTGCGTGGACGCCTCGCCCTCTGCCCTGGGCTGTGGGTGGCTCCTAGGTCCAGTGCTCTCTGCAGAAGGAGCGGGCATTTGGTGGTGCTGGCGTTCCTCAGACGCCTTCGCATCCCTCTGTCTTGCTTGTCAGGTTGGGATTGGCCCACGTGAGCGTTTCGATGGCACGCTCTGCTGTGGAGCTTGTGGTGTTTCAGGGAAATGAGTACTTCTCCTGTGGCCTTTCCTCAGTGTGCCGGTGATTCTTCTCTGGACGTGCTTCTGTGTTGTCAGCTTGTGGGGTTTGATGGGCGTCTGTCTAGAGGTGGACTTTTTTGGTCTGGCCTGTCTGAGATTCTCTGAGCTCACGAGTCTCTAAGCCCAGTGACTTTCACCTAATCTGTGATGACCACCAGGGAAGGACATTGTGCTTAGAGTGGACTTAACGCTGCGTGCGTGACAAAGTGGCAGACCCTTTGGACACGAGAAGCAGGATCCCAGCAGAATGAAGACCTGCTGTGGTGACCGCATAAGGGCCTCTGCACGCGGTGTTCCGGGGCACGGTGGGTGACAGACGGGCCTGCGGAACTGTGGCACTTACTGAGGAAGGAAAAACCAAGAAAAGGCTGTAGATGCGAAGGGCTAAGAGCAGTCTGGACTCTTCTCGCAGAGTTGAGTCCTCCGCCCCTTCCTAAAGATGAAATTGTGCCTGAGTTTTCCTTCAGTGGACATTTTGCTCCCCTGCTTCTAAGTACCCTGGCGCTTTGCGACCTGGCTCTTGCAAATTTGGAACATTTTTCTGCCATCATATTTTAAATATTCTCGTTCAGCTCCACACTTGTCTCGTTTTGAGACTCTGATGACACTGACACTGCTGTCCTCTGGGTCCTTTCCGGCCCACTGCCTTGGAGCCACACAGCTTGTACAAAGTGGACTCTTGTGTCCTTCCTCCAAGGCACCATGGCAGCGGGCTGCTCTGCGAGAAGCCGGGCCTCACACGGGAGGCCTGACTCCCTCACACCCTGACTCCCGCGATGCCTGTGTCCCGAGGGGGGAGTCCTCAACTTAGTTTTTCCAGGAATTAGATGACTATCAGGAAGGGGCGGGGGAGGGCTTTCATCTGATGCTTGGCATCAGGGAGGGCACCTGGCCGTCTAGCTGTCCTGTCTAGACTTGTAAACAGTTCCTCTCTCTCTCTTACGCCTGCCAGCTCCGGTTTGTCTGTGAGACCTGTCCCTCTGTAAACATTGGAATTTATGTCCCTGTGTCTTGCCAAGCTGGCTTCAGCTGCTCCCTTTCCATTCTGTCTTCTAAAGATTTGTTCTTATAGCTCCTGTTCTCCTTGTCCGTGCAGATTTAGAACTCGTACCAAAATTCTTGCAATGCCATTTAAATGTGCTCTTGTGAGGGAGCGGAGAGAAATGAGCCCTGCGCGTGTAACTGGCAGCCTTTATGGCTCTGGTGGCGTGTGAGCAGCAGAGGCCGGCTCTTGATGGAACACGTGATGGGCTGGCCGGGCCAGGCGCTCTGGGGAGAGAGTGGAGCTGTGCCTGAAGGGAATGTGAAGTTTCGGTTCCTGGGGCAGGTCAGGGGTGTCTGGACATGGCAGGCAGGCCCACGCGGCGTCTCACAGGCATCATCGAAGAGCATGGTGGAAGCCGGCCTGGGAGCGGGAGTGGGTCCCGTCCTCCAGTCCCTGTAGAGAGTGCAGGGACCTTCCTCCAGTGCTGGCGTTGGCTGCCCAGCCTTCCTCCTGTCCCATCAGCACCCTCCATGTGTCACGGCAATGGGGACAGTACTTACAGCTTCCAGAACAATTGTGCTAAGAGCTTGCAGGTGCAGTGCCCTGGCCCAGTGACTCAGTTCCGGTCTGATGTTTCCAAGAACTGACTCCTGCTCCAGTGAGCTGGGCAAGAGTCAGACTACATCGTTTGGCTCCTGAGTGCTGCTCTGGGGCACCCCCAGAGGCCTGGCCATCACAGGCCACCCCCAGAGGCGTGGGCGTCTCAGGCCACCCCCAGAGGTGTGGGCATTGCAGGCCATCCCCAGAGGCCTGGCCATCACAGGCCGCCCCCAGAGGCGTGGGCGTCTCAGGCCGCCCCCAGAGGTGTGGGCGTCTCAGGCCATCTCCAGAGGTGTGGGCGTCTCAGGCCATCCCCAGAGGTGTGGGCATCGCAGGCCGCCCACCTCCAGCCTTTCCCGACACCACTGTCACTCCCCTGGGCTCTTTCAGTTGCCTGCTCTCAGACACAGCCTCGCCGGCTCACCTCTGGAGCCATTGCCCTGACCTCCGCCGGCTCTGTCCCTCTCCATCGGTGCTGGCGCTTTACCGGATGCACGAGGGCCATTGGCTGCACGTCAGTCTTGCAGGTAGGCCACACCTTGTCACCTCCTGCTCTTTGTATCTCTGCAGCATCGGTGTGGGCCTAGCTATGTGTGAGGTTGGGTCCTGTCCGTCCATCGTGACGTTGGTGACTGGCCATGGGCCCTAGGCTTGTGGTCACTATGTGTGTCTGTTGCTGCACAGGTAGGGGGGCCTGAGCAGCGGCTCTTGACTGAGGATGGTGGGAGATGGCTTGGTTGGGTTTTCTCCAATTACGTTTCCCTTTACAATCGTGTTAGTCTCGGGGAGCTACGTGCCTGCTCCCGAGATCCTGTACATGCCGCTGCCTATTTCCCAGTGTGCGCCTCACTCAGGTGCATTTGCCGGTTCACTGCCGTCCAATAAGAGCAGACGCACAGCTCGCCTCCCGCAGGTTTTGGAGGCTGTAAATCACATGTGAAGAGATTATCTGTCTTTCCCTGTGGAGCAGCTGGTGGATTTGAACCGCCAGGCGGGCACCACCTTTGTGTTAGTAAGGCATCTCCCTACAAACTCCACCTCCAGGGGCTCCGGGCTGAGTGGGAGAAGCTGCAACCCTACAGCCACATGATTGAGTCCCCAAGCTGCAGTCCGAGCAGAGGATGGGCACTTCTCCCGTGGGATTTACTGCCTCTGAAAGCCCACCACAGGGTGATCTGTGGGCTGCTTCCAACTCGACAGCGCACAACAACGACGACCACTGCTCACTGAAGTCCACGCTTCATCCTGATTGCCTTTGCTTTTACCTGATGCCTGGATCCCTTCTGGGACACCAGACATTAGTCTCCTCTGGTTCCTGTTGCCGTGACCTTTGCTCTTCATGCTGCTGAGAATTCTGAAGACGGCGGGTCAGATAGGGAGCTCGCAAGGTGTGGGCCGGTGGGGGTTGTTCTGCTGAGCTCTCTGGTGCTTCGAAACGCCGGTGGCTCCTGTCCCCTCCTGCACAGCTCGCAGCCTCGGCCCCTCAGCAGTGACTGGAGTCGAGTTGCTGGCTGGTCCCGGGTTTCGCAGAATGCCCGAGGTGGGGGTACTGGGTGGGGTTTTGTGGAATGCCTGAGGTGAAGAGGTATCAGGAGTTTGCTCGTGGGTAGACTGGGTCGGTGCTTTCTGAGGAGGTCATAGGGGGAGGGCCTCTCTCCTGACGTCATGTCACATCGGCATGACCTCTCGCTGTGCACTGGCCGCACCTTGAGGTGGGGACCTGGGCTTCACCTGGAGGGCCGAGCGTCTATGTTAATTCCTAGTGATGTGGAATCCTTCCAGATGGATTTCTCAGCCTCACGCATGACTCATCACACAGCCTTTGCTTTGTGTCATTGTGGACACTTGGATTTCTATGTGCACTTGGGTTGTAATTCGACCTGAGTTCTTTCTTGTGTAGGCTGTGCTGGTTCTGGTCATTGGGAGCCCCCTCAGCTGCTGCCTCTTGTGTCCCTGTCACCTGTCCTGGTGGCCGGGTTTGCATTCGGGGCTCTGATTACTTTCTAACACCACAAGACAGCAGATGGAGCTTTTACTATTCCTCCTTGGATGTCTGTCCTGTAGCCGTGTGAAAGATGCACACATGCTTTCAGAGTGCGTGATTTGAGATAGCGTGTGCAGTCCGTGGTGGATCGTCTGAACGGTCTGCATGCGGATGTTGGGAGGTGCCGTTGGTCGGCACTGCCTCACTGTACAGGACCGACGAGGTGTGCTCCCAGGCCGGCCTCGCAGTCTCACGCAGGACCGTGTGAGGCTGGCACACAGCCAGTTGTTTGTCTCTCTGAAGGCCCACCTGGGGGCTGTTTGTCTCAGCTCTCGAGGCTGCCACGTGACAGAGCAGAGCGGCTCACACCTTGGCGGGCGCAGACTGCTGCTGGGGGATTTTAAACTGTTAGTGTTCCTGCCTGCAGCCGAAGGCTTGGCCATCACAGTGCCTGGGGTTCTCGAGTGGACCCTGTCCATTCCTTCTTGCCAGCCCTGAATAGAGCCAGCAGCCATGTGGAGTCACATCTGGGCTCCGAGGGGCAGTCGGTGGCACCCAAGATGAGGACGAAGAGGAAGCAGACAAAATATCTAGCTTAGGACGACGGAGGTGGAGTTGAAGTAGCCGCTGGCCCTGGCCCCGACCGCAGCTTGTGGGGAGTGGGTCTTGGGGGTGCTGCTTTTGTTGTAACTGTTGGGCCTCAGAGAGGCTGATGTGTTTACAAGATGCAGAGGAGAGGCACCAATTGGGAGGGAGGGGCCGGGGCCACTAGAGACGAAGGGATGTTGTCAAAGACTGAGGGTTCCGAGGAAGCCCGATCTGGGGCCCAGCACTGGGAGGGGCTAGGGTTAGCTAAAGTTAGGAGGTTCACATCAGAGCCCACAGGCCTTCCCTAACCCTAAACCCCCTCCCTCCCAATAGCTGCTTTCAGGATGCCTGGGGGGGGTCTTCAGGGTCCTTTCAGAAGCCTGTGTGGCTGGAACAATCTGTGAGAATCCAACGATGCTTGTGGGGTGGCAGTGCCCACAGTGACGCTGCAAAGTTCCGGGTGTGTGTGAATTGAGGCCGCTGGTGGCTGCAAGAAATGGCACGTGAGCCCCCTAACCCCAGCTGGCCCAGCTCTAGTTCCCTGCACTCTGGTGTGCAGTGAAGCTTGCCACCCTTGTTAACCTTGGCTGCCACCTGCCCACCTTCCATGGTGAAACCGGGGTCTGCACACACCCGGGATGCTGAGCTGTGCTCTGTCACAGAAGGTACTGGAACGGACCACAGCTGGCCAGTATATACTGCCTCTGCCACCTGAAGCCAGACACCAGTGATAAAAATGGAGATGAAAAAGGAAAAAAAAAAGATTAGCTTGAAATCTCATGTCCGTCACATCCCACCACCTCACTGTTCCAGAGCGTGTGGTGAGGCCGTGGCAACAGTACCGCCCGTGCTGGGGTGGGGCTGGGGTCTGTCTCATCAGTGAGGCGGGGGGGGAAGGGGTCTGTCTCTGGCTGCGGGTGTAGGACGGGGTCGGGGGGTGTGGATTGGGTTCTGTCTCTGGCTGCGGGTGTAGGACGGGCTGTGGAAAGTGCATGCCCCGCAGTGGTTTTCCAGGTGAGTGATTCCCATGGTCCAGGTGCAGGTGGGCCTAGCGGGCTTTAACGTCAGAGCAGCACAAGGCTGCACATCGGGTCAGGTGCTCAGTGCAAGTGACCCCTGACTTAGAGAAACTGCCCTGTGGCGGTTTCGGGTTTTATTAAAGATAAAGATCTGTTGCTATGCAGTGGGTCTGCCCTGGTGCCCCGTGTGTGCCAGCACTGAGCCCCGTTCCCTTGCCCCGCTGGGGAAGCAGGTCACCAGGCCTTTCTTCTGTGACGCTGGTGGCCTCCTGCTGCCGACCTTCACTGCAGGTTATAAAACCCTCAACAACCAGACCCCTGTTGTCGAGTCGATCCCTTGCACCCCTCCGTCAGGCGTCTGAGGCTGCGAATCTTTACAGGATGAGGATTTCTTTCTTTCTTTTTCAGTTGGAGTAATTGATGCATTTGAACTGCTGACCTTTGATTAATAGTGCAACACATAAATCCAGGCCACCAGAGTTCACTTGGCAGTTCTAATAGCCATGGTTATGTGAGAAAGCTATTCAAATTCCTGGGTTTTTCTTTTTCCCCCATTGATTTTCATTATGTGTCTTGGTGAGGCCCCTCAGCCACTGCAGCATGTCATGAGGTCTGAGAGTCAGACCATCTTCCGTTCAGCAAGACGGAAACGGGTTTTAAAAATACTAAAAGAACTGCGGTGGGGGGAGAGGGCTGGGCAGGTAGAGAAGTGCAGCAGTGAATGAATGGAAATCCAAATTCTCTGTAAACGTTCATTAAAATTATTAAAAATACTAAAAGAGACAACAACAATAAACATTTGAAATTAATATGTCAGGGAAAAATAATAAAAAAGAACTATTTTCATCACTAAGGAAAAGCTGATTTTGTTGTTAAATTTATGTTAACATATTTTGAGATTTTAAAGAACTGAATAAAAAAATATTTTAAAAATGGTCTCAGTTTAATGTCTAGTTTGATGGAAACAATCGCAGAACAGAAGCTGTGTGTGGACCACAGTTATGAGGGGCGCGCCATGCTGAGACCAGGCCATTGTGGGACCCGCTGGTCCAAGCAGTGCTCCGGAAGTAACGGGTGATCTGTGGACGTGTGTATGTTGATAAGGTGGAGGTTTTTGTGGAGAAGATGACGTGACCTGGGCCGCCTCATTGTCTCTACCTCGTTGGCATGTACCTCCCCTGCTCCTCCGCCTGGGAGCTGCGGTTGGAACCCGAGGAGGGAGCTCTTGCTCTGACGTGGGCCTCAGCACACACTGTCTCTGATGGAGACGCAGCTCCCTGCCTTTTCCTCGGAAGAGAGAGTAAGACAGTAGGATGTGGGCCAAGACGTGCACGGTGGGATTGTAGTCAGTGGCACGGAAGAAAACGTGGACAGTCTGCCGAACCTAAAACACATTTGCTCAGTAAACCTTCCCCAAATCACAGTGACTATAAGTGAGAATGGAGCTGAGCTGCAGCTACTGACACACAAGCCAGCACGGGCAGAAGGGCGACATTACTGTCTCAGTGGTTTTAATAAAGCCTGTCCTCCCAGGCAGGACGGCCATTGGGTGTTTAACAGCATTGGGATGTATTAGCAGCCTGTGAATCCAGTTACACAGATCAGCCTCCGGCCATGCTGTGAGGCCTTCGGTCAGCGGTGCTCGAGTGAATTATGTGAGGGGAGTACTGAGATCGGGTCAGCGGCGAGGAAGTGTGTAGTAAAATCTTTCTCTTCTTCCTTGCTTCCTCAGATCCTCTGTCAATGGGTCCTCAGAAAGCTCTGGAAACCATTGGTGCGAACTTACAGAAGCAGTATGAAAACTGGCAGCCCCGGGTAAGCGCTACCGGCCACCCCCTTTCCTTCTCCAGGGACACAGGACGCTTGCACAGGCCCTCACCTCCTGTCACCGAGGGTCGGAGTCCCCCTACTCTGAGGCCCTTTACTCTCTGCTGACTTCCCCCCAGCCAATAGGGACTGGGGAGCCTGTAAGTTGTTTTACTCTCTGCAAAATCAACAGAAAAGAGAAGGACCCCCACATCGCTCCAAAATCTTGGTCTTGGTTTTGCACAAGACATGAGTTTTCTTTTGCGACTTTTTTGTCTCCCGTGGATGGAGCCGCCCCTTCCATCTCTTCTGTTTTTAGAGTCAAGGCAAAGGGAGTGCCCGCTTCGAAAGGAGGCACCTGTTATGTGCTTCCTCTCTGATTCAAAGATAGGCATTTTACTAATTAATGTGCTCATGTATTTTCTGTTTTTATCAAGAAAAGTGGCGTGGATTGTAACGGTGTCAGGTTGCCTTTAAAATCTTAAATTATCTGTAAGCTGCCTAAGGGTGTGGCCTTGCTCATTAACTTTGGGGGTTTAACAGAAAACAGAACTTGAGGTGTTCATGGAGGCCTCCTGTCACCCACCCTAGGGGGCACTCTGTGCACCTGGCTGCAATGTGACACCAGGGCAGGCTGGACGGTGGCCTTGCTGGGTGACTCTGATGAGGTTCATGCCTCCGTCCTGGAATCCAGGTCTGATGGGAGCAAATGGTGCATGGAACCTGGTGGTCCTGCTTGAGCCTCAGTGTGGATGAGGGACTTGAGCAGAGCCAGGAAGGAAGATTCACCTTTGCCCCGTGTTCCAGCTGGGCTGGTGTGAAACATCCATGTCTTGTCTCCCGATGTAGCTCTGTGCCTGCTGCCTGCCTGTCAAGTCGGGGCGTGCTTGTACTCTTTCCAAGGTGCGTTCTGAGTGGTTGCTTTGATATGCACCTTTAGGCTCCGCCTTTGCCTCCCTCACATCTGGTAATCTCTAGGTGGTTTTCTTGAGAGTACAGTGTGCCTGTTTGGGTGCTGGATAAGGACTGGAGAGATCTTTTGATGGTGTGTGTTCTTGTTCCGTCCCTTAGCGTTGACCGGGACCCCACATACAAAACATTGTTGCAGCCACAGTGTCAGTCCATGTCCATCGCGGGTGATCGGCTGGCACTGGACAGGGCAGGTGGAGATCTGCTGTTCCCAGGATCGCACGAGTCGTTTGACGGCACCTGTAACAGCGACAGCCAGCACTTTACCGAGTACAGGGTCTTTCTCCAGGGACCGTCCACTTCTGATGAAACACTCAGTGTCCTTGCTTCCAAAGAGCATTCTGACATTGTTCTTCCTGGGACTGACCAGTTACTCTTCGGGCCCTTTGCCAGCATCACAACTCACTGGTGTTAATTCTTCTTTGGTCTTCCTTCCACATAGGTGTGAGGCAACTGAAAATACACGGCTTGGGCCAAGTGCACCTTGCTCCTCAAAGTGCTCTCCTTGTTCTTTTGCATTTTAAAGAGCATCCCCGTGTCAGGTTTACCTAATGCAGGGTGACTTCCGGGCTGCTCCTTCCAGCGGTGCTGATCCTGAACCAGATGTCATGACATCCTGATGCCTTTACTCTCCTCTCTTTGTCATGACGAGCTTTGATCCAGTTGAGAGGATTTTGTTTGCTTTCAGTTAAAGTCTCATATTTGTCATCAGGTGCCACTGAGTCTGTGGTGGCTCCTAACAAGCCTGTGAGCAGCACATGTGAGCCTCGCTCCTTCCTGTCCCACCTTCACGCTGTCAGCCATGCTTGAGCCCATGCTGACAGACCCTGTGCCAGAGCATCTTGTTGAGGGTAGTTTGATCTTTATTTGACACCACCCCCCCACCCCGTTTTCCCAGATTGGTGTCCTTTTCAGAGGACTGGCCTCTCTTGACAGCACGGCCAACGTCTGTGAGGTTACGTTTTCTCATCCTTCTGTCTGAGGAACATTCTGGCTGCACTTTGTTCAGGACAGATTTACTTTGTTGTTCTGGCAGTTCAGGGGATGTTCCATAGTCCTCGCCAGCACTGCAGTTCGAAAGCATTGGTGGTCCTGTGTCGTCATTATTCATTGCCCTATTTCAGATGCACAGGCAATTGAAAACATCATGGCTTAGGTCAGGCGTGCCTTGAACTTTAAACTGACATCTTCACTCTTTAGCACTTTAGGAAGGTCCTTGACAGCCTCACGTTCCCCAGAGTCGCACATCTTTTGATTTCTTGGGGACTGATTGAGAATCCGAGTAAGATGAAATTGTTGATAACTTCAGTCTTTTCTCTATTGGTCCCTTGATGAGGATTTATTTTATTGTTACTGTTTCTCTGGCTACATGTTTATTCAACACAGAACAGGTTTCCTCCAAGTTTACCGAGGTGGCTGACCACGTCCACCACCAAATCTACCTCTAAACGGAATTCACTTACCAAGCCTCAGCTTCCGCTTTCTTGTTGGCACGAGGAGGCCCTGTGCTTTGTGTGTATGTGTCTCTGTTAGCCTCCCCTCAGGTCAGTCTTGTAGGTGTTCACCTTCCAGACGTTGAGATCGTGGCCTGCTGGTCTCAGGACAGCCGCAGTGTGCGGTGACAGGCATTATCGTGGGAGGCAGGTGGTCTCAGGAGAGCCACAGTGCCTAGTGACGGGCGCTATTGTGGGAGGCAGGTGGGGGCCTGGATATCCTCATTGGAAGGAGCCTGTAGAAGTGACTCCGGACAAACTGTTCCTTCACGTGGCTTCATGACTGAGACTCTGCATGGCCTTCATGACATCAAGGTCCGCATGTTCTTGTCTGCCCACTCAGTGTGCTTTGCAAGTGGACATCCTTCATGACCACCATCACCCCCTCCTTAAAAAGGAGTCCGTCTATGGTAATCCCGTTCTTTTTGGACATCAACCCTGTGATTGTGGCTGCCTTTGAAGCGGGAACTGGAAAGTTTGGTGAGGAATTTTGTTTCCTCGGTGTTAAGATGTTACATGTTGAAGGCTGTAGTCTTTGATCTTCAGTATGTTCTTCAAGTCTCCTTCACTTACAAGCAAGGTTGTCTGTCCTGATGCCACATTCCTCTTCATATAGTCTAGTGTCTTGAATTACTTTTTACCACACAGATTGAATAGGTCTAGGAAAGGATACAGCCCTGATACATACCTCTCTTCATTTTAAACCATGCTGTGTTCTCTTGTTCTGTTCAGACAACTGCTTCTTGATCTGTTTTGCATGAGCACAATCAAGTGTCCTGGGATTTCTGGTTTTCCGAATGTTATTCATAACTTGTCATACTGGCTGGCAGTCCACGGACACTTCTGAATTAGCATCCAGACTTTTGCTTAAGAGGAAGGAAGTCCCTGTGGCAGCTGGATGAGGCACCAGGATGTCAGTGACGTTGACTTTCAGGCATTGACGATGGAGGCAAAGATGGGAGTAAAGAGATGCTCATGGGATGACGTAGTTCTCCTCCCAGGGTCCCAGGAGAGCTGTCCTGTGGCGGCGAGCACAGTGTGACTAGGTGCCACCAGGGAGAGACACCGTGTAGCCTGCAATTACTTGTTCAAGTCATAGGACTTTAAGAATGGATTTCCCAGACAGTTTTCTGGATGAGAAGAGGTTCAGAGGACCGAGAGGTGGGCCATGCCCTGCCTCTAGGCACTTAGAAAAGACATTAATGGGCCTGGTGGGGCTCCAGCTGGGTCTGCCGGAAGTGGAATGTTGGGGGAGTCAGCTGCAGCCGCTGCAGACAGACAGATCTTTGCACTCGGAGGCAGAACCACAGCAATGAATGCTTAATGCTGCTTCCTGAGTGCCAAGACTATTGCATTCATTTTTGAGTGCGGCAAAAGTATTTCCACGTTTCCTGCTCCAGACCATTAGTGAGCCTTGCTGCTTCCAGAAAAGAGCCCAAGGAGCCACAGTTGAGGGAGACCTCTGAGCACTGGAGCCCACAGAACACTCTAGGCCCCATCACCTAACAGAGGCCGGGGGGCCAGAGTGACCAGGGAGGCCCGGTGTCCAGCACAGCGGTTCTCTGAGCGACCAGGCTTCCCGCTACCTTCTAGGGTTTGCACAGAGCTTGAGGCAGTTCCCAGGCTCAGATGTTTGTGTGCTGGGTGTCGGCTTCTCAGCAGTAAATCAGGGTCCTTTGAAACATTGCAGAGCTCAACGCGTCCCACTTTATTGCTCTCTCCAGGGCTCTTGAGCTTCCTGCAGTAATAAAGAGTGGTTGGTGTGCCATCTGCCATAAAGCAATGGGAGCATTATTGCATTTCCCAGACCTTTGAGTAAATAAGGAGCCTGGTGCTCGGTTAAGCGCTAGCCTCTAACTGAAAGGTCAGCAGTTCAAACCCAACCACTGTCCTCCCCAGGAGGATGAGGCAGTCTGATGGGGGGCTTACCACCTGAGACCTAGGGCAGCTCCGCTCGGTCCTGCAGGGCCGCTGCGGCTTGGAACTGACTGCCAGTGTTCACTGGGTCTCTGTGTCGGTCCCCTGCACCTGGTTTTCCATTTCTCGTGTCTTTCATTGCAAGATCCACAAGGTTGGGCAATTTGAAATCGAGGTATCCTCAGGAGCGTGTGCTGGACGTGTCGCATGAAGCCCTGCTGGTGTGGATGAGCATGGGGGAGGGTCTGTTGTCTCGCCGGCTGCTCTCCACCCTGCTGTGTGGACCGCTGACCGCGAGGCCCTGCCCACCTGAACACTGGGAGATTCGGTGCCCTCCTCGCGGGGCTGTCCGATCCTGCTCATGCCCCTGCCTTTCTCACTTCCAGCCAACACAGGTAGATCTTTGGGAAAGGTGGATATAATGAAAGAAGTGGAAAGCAGCCCTAACCGGTGGCTTTTTCCTGGTGGCTAGCTGACTGTGTGGCCCATATTTCCTTGTCAGACTGACTGAGCCCTTTCCGAAATAACTGATCAATCTGCCACTGGTGAGGTATTTCTTCTGATTGAATTTATGACTTTATCTTATTGCCTGTAGGTACATAAATTTGCATTCTGCAGGATATTGAAGGGGGGGAAAGCCAAATGTTTCCACTGGAAATACTGCAGTTAAATAAACCTCTGTCATTTCATCATAAGTCTAAAATGAAAGTTTTATTGGGAGGGGTTAGTAGATTGCAAGGCTGGGGATGCTGGGTGCGGAAATCATCTTTTCAGGAATTTTCTCGCAAACGCCAGCCTCCGGTAATTGGGCACAGATAGGATGGTGACATCTGAACCAGTAGAAAAGCAAATGGGAGGAGCGTCAGTTGGCTGTGCTTTGTCCACGACTCCTGCAGCAGCAGTCGAGTTCCCTGTCTCCGTTCCCGCATCTAGCTTTCACCCTCCTTCCTGGCTTGCAAAGACATTCCACTGGGGATAATTGTAATTTATCCAAGTAGATGAAGACACCTGGGGAAAGATTAATAATTATTAGCAGGTTCTGAAGTGACCCACTGACTATCCATTTTGATCCTGTGAGTGTCCGGAAGGGGACAGAAACTGCCCCTTGATGGTAATGCTGTGAAAGCTCCGGCCCGTCACCTCCCGATGTCTGAGTTAAGAGGGGCCCGTTCTCTCTCACACTCTCACAGTGGAAGCTGAATTGTAAGCAGGAGTCAGAAAATGATGGACAATTCTGAGTTAATCTGTACGTGCCAGTCCTGAGTTACCCAAACACAACTGTGCTTTGTGGATCAGCTTTTGCAAACGTTAAATTTTAGTCTGCCCTTCACTTCATGCCTCTCAGAGTCGTCACAATTGGCATGTGGTCATGTAATGAAAATTGGTTTTCATATCAGAAAGGTTTGATTTGCGTCATACTAGGCAGAGGATGCGTGGGGAGCAAAGTGCCCACGCCTGGTCCACCTGCCACGTGGACGTGGCGGACCCGCGCTGTCCTAAGTCATGGTTGTCCGTCCTTTGCTGTCTGGAATACACTGGATTACACTCTGTGTGGTCACACTTTGCATGACCTCGAGCTGATGGTTTCCCCTCGTGGTGGGAGGAGACAGTTTGGGGGGTGGGAAGGAAATGGGTGATTCCTTCTGCGTGGACAGTTGCAGGTCCATCCTTCAGTTTGCGGACGCAGGTGTTTGTGGAGCGCAGGGTCACCTGGACTGGGGTGGTCTCCGGTGGCCTATAGCTGTGCAGTTTGGGGTTTCAGTTCCTCCTTGTCTTCCTGTGAGATGCAGATGTAGAGCTGATCACTCCTTACCCAGCTCTAGTGAGACTCTGGTGGACGTGCTGGCAGCGGTGCCATGATTGTTTCTTGGTGCTGCCGTTCCTGTTCAGACTGTGATGCTCTCAGGCTGTTGGCTTCGGGGGAGGGGCCCCCTCAGTCCCGGCGTGAGGTCGGAGGTGGGGTGCGCTGTAGGTCCAGCCTGTGCTTTAGGCGGGATTAGGGGTATAACAGTCAGTACAGATGGTGTGTCTTACCTGCTCCCCAGGCCCCCCCAAACCCAGTCTATGAGTGTACTTCATAATGACCGGTAAGAACATGGCCTCTGCCTCTTCTTAAGGGTTTCAGAATTACAGTGTCTAATTCGGGGTGGAGCCGGGCTCAGCGCATGCTCAGGGCTGTGTCTGTGCTGTGGGCTCAGTACGTGCTTTGGTCTTGGCCTGTGCTTTGACTCCCTCGCTGTTGGACTCCGTCAGTGCCTATGTAGATGTTTTAATTACTTTGCACTTTGGCTCAGTGCTTCCATATCTCATGCCCCTCGTTGTTGTGTGCTGTAAAATTGACTCCAACTCATGGCGACCTTATGCCCAGTACCTCTGAAATCTGCTGTATCCAGAGCCAATCTCACTGTCTCTGACACAACTATTCTCATTTCCCCAGTCACTGAGTCAGTCCATCTCATCCAGGGTCTTCCTCTCCTAAGCTGTCCCTCCACCCTCCCAAGCCTGATGTCTCTCTCCAAGGACTGGTCCCTCCTTGCAAAATGCCCAAAATATGTCAGATGAAGCCTCAGAATCCTTGCCTCCAAGGCAAGAGCCACGTGTATGACAGTTCCTTGAAGGTCATATTCGTGTTCAGTGATGCTGGCCAGTCATCTGTCCTAAAGCACATGCACCATATATTGGATTTTCAGTTAGAAATTTTTATATGATGAAAACTCTTAGCTGAATAGAAATAAAACCCAAGGAAGCAGCACAGATACACAAAATTAGAACTTCTCAAGAGAGAATAACCCAAGATGCAGGAAATAAGTCATTGAAGAATGCCTTGTGGTTCTTGGCACAAAAACTGGAAAACCTGTGGGAGCCAGATAATTTTCTAGGAAACTACGAATGACCTCAGCTTCAGAAATGAGAGAAAATAAAGTATCAAACACAGAAGACGTTGAGAATGTTATCAAAACGATTTCTCATTCCTTGATTTAAAACATTGAGGAGCATAGCTATTGAACTGCTACTTGTGGAAAGATATCCTGTGTTGTTTAAAAATCAAGTTTTAGGACAATTTCTGTTTGTATACAGGCATATTCTGGAAACCCAGCTGTTGCTGCAGGTCATGTGACTGCGGGGTTACGCAGCCTCCGTGCCTCTGTGTGTGTGTGTACGGTAGGTGATGTGTCCATCGGCTTGCATACCACCCTGCTCCTGTGCTCACAGATGCCCTGGAGAGTGTCCAGTGGAGTGCAGGCCCATGCCGCCCTCGTGTCTCCCAGTGTCCGCCTGCGAGTGCCCCGTGCTGTCCAGCCTCGCTCCGGAAGGCATCACATTTGTATCTTCTGTACTGACTTGGGGTCACACTGCCTTTAAAGTAAAATGTGTTTTTCCCATTGAGAGAAGCCAGAGCCCCAAGTGTACCCCATACTCACACACAGTGGGGACACGTGCAGGAGCAGGCTGCTACCTCCATGCTTGGTCCTCTGTGCCTCCCGTTTGGGGTTCATCACTCTTTATCTCCTTCCTTACATACAGTGGGTTAGAGGCCTGTGCTTTGTGTGAGCATGAATTAGGAGGGGGTGTGGGAGGAGGACCACTGGAGTTAGGAGGGGGTGTAGGAGGACCACTGGGGTTAGGAGAGGGTGTAGGAGGACCACTGGGGTTAGGAGGAGGTGTAGCGGAGGACCACTGGAGTTAGGACGGGGTGTGGGAGGAGGACCACTGGAGTTAGGAGGAGGTGTAGGAGGAGGACCACTGGGTTAGGAGGGGGTGTAGCAGAGGACCACTGGGTTAGGAGGGGGTGTGGGAGGACCACTGGAGTTAGGAGGAAGACCACTGGGGTTAGGAGGTGGGTGTAGGAAGAGGACCACTGGGTTAGGAGGGGGTGTAGCAGAGGACCACTGGGTTAGGAGGGGGTGTAAGAGGAGGACCACTGGAGTTAGGAGGAGGTGTGGAAGGAGGACCACTGGGTTAGGAGGGGGTGTGGAAGGAGGAGGAAGCACCATGCATTTGGGCAGCAATGTGGAAGGAGGGGACCATGGGGATGTTAGATACAGTTTTCCGCTTTTCCCCATGCCCCTCTGGACCTGTACTGTGAGTGACATGAGGAGCTAGAAAGGATGTCAGGCGGGCCCTCCCACTGCCCACAGGGCTGGGAGCTGTGGCTGGACGTGCGCTGTGGAAGCATCTCAGGGATGCCAGTTCTGCCTCGGGAAGTCCAGTGTTACATCAGCGGAGCAGCGCGGACATGCCGGGTGGCAGCTGGGACTGAGCAGGGTCTCTGTTCACACTGCCCTTTGATTTGATAGCCTTTATCAGCATAAAGCTTGGAAGCAGCTGTGCTTTTAGCGTATCAGTCTAGAGAAGAACAGATGGTAAGGAATGCCTGCCTGGGCTCACTGTTACACTGTCTTAGTAGAAAAAAGTTCTCTGTGAATTTTGGTTCAATTGATGGTCTTATAGAAGGAAGCGAATTGTCTGAACTTTGAATCAAACAGCATTTAAACCCTGCAGTTCTAGAAGTCTTTGGGGTGGGGTGTAGGGGTGAAAGAGAAATGTCTTAAAAAAATTAACATTGATCATGATTGTACCCCACGAGTTTAATGTGAGGAACTGTAGTAAGCTGGAGACCCTATCTGACAGGGGTTTACAACCCGAAGAGTGGAAATGACTAATTGTTTTAAAATAAGCTGTAATCCATCATTGTCTAAGAAATGACTATTTTAAAATTACGCTGTGTCTGGACTTGCCAAGTGGTATAAAGGTGCTTAGGTGGCAGGTGACCAGGGTTCATTTCGTTAGTCACGCCGCTGAAATCAGAAGCCTTCTCCCTTTGACACTCAGAGATGGCTTCGTGTTAATGTCACGTTGCTGCTTCACACGTGTGCACCTGGTGAAATGACCACACAGGCCTTCTGTGTTTCAGCCAAGTCACCAGTAGGGCAGCTGGGGGAAGAATGCTCAGATCCTGCAATGGGCCTAGCGGGAAGCCCCTCTGCCAGGGCCCACTGCTGAGAGCCTATAGGCGACACCAGGTCCCCTTGTAGTCCTTGGTGGCTCCGAGAGGGAGACTGGTTCAGAAGAGGAATGCTGGGAATACCTTAACCCAGTCGTGTGGTTTTCCTTCCTCTGTTCCCGCACAAGTGCTCACTGATAGGCAGGCCCGGTAAGTGGAGAGCAGCTGCGTTGTGTACGTGAACCTGTACTTGATGAGAAGCAGCGTTTCCCCCTAAGTGACACATAAAATAAGGGTGCATCTCACAGTCCGTGGCATCAGAGTCCATGCAGAAGTAGCTCACGCTCGTTACGGAACGAGGGGACGTTGCAGCCTCACTTGCAGTGGTTCAGAGCTGGAGCAGAGCAGAGACCCCGAGGGGCTTACCGGCTCCTTGTCCTTGAAGGCTCTGCGGCCTGGCCGGCCGTCTCCACCCGAGCCGTGTGCCCCCCCACGCACTCAGGCCAGGAGCTTTACCTACAGTCAGATGTACTCACTTGGAGTAGTTGTTTGATGAGTTTTGACAACTGTTCCAATCACAAGATTAGAAACTCTCACCGCTGGAACGTCTACTCGTGTTCCTTCTGGCCTTCTGTCTTCTGTCACCATGGGCTTGGCTTTGGCAGAACTCCTGGTGGGGCCACCGTTAAGGCATGCAGCTACTAACCAGAGGGTCATGGATTCAGGTCTGTCAGCTGCTCTGGGGAGAAGGACTGGACAGTGTGTTTCCCTAAAGGCTGGCCGTGGAGGACCTGTGGGCACTTCTTCTCTCTGCAGAGTCACTAGTCAGATCAACTCGACCGCCATCCTGCTTGTGGGCTGCCCGCAGCGTGCCTTCCCGTGCGGGCACTTGCCGTCAACCTGCATGTGTGCCTTCTCGTGTGGGCACCCGCGGCCAGCCTGCGTGTGTGTGCCTTCCCGTGCGGGCACCCGCGGCCAGCCTGCGTGTGTGTGCCTTCCCGTGCGGGCACACATTGCCAACCTGTGTATATGCCTTCCTGTGTGGCACATATCTCCAGCCTGCATGGGTGCTGTTCTGTGTGGACACATGTCTCCAAGCACATGTGTCCCATCCTCTGTGTGTGCTGCTCTGCATGTATGGAGTCTCACACGTTGCCAGCCGTGTAGACATACTTGAGCAGCCTGCGTGGGTGCCATCCCATGTGGACATACTTCAGCAGCCTGCACGTGGGCTCCTGTGAGGACACACGTCTCCATTTCTCTAGCAGCACTGAGGAGTGTGACAGCGGCCACGAGATGTTGTACCTTTTCATTCATCCTTTGTGAGCAGCTCTGACTTAACAAGTTGACTGTGTCACCAGCTTCCACTTGGGATGTCAGGATGCCCATTGAGAGATCCATCGTACAGCGTCTCTGTGCGCCCTGAGGCACATGTCGTGAGCAGAAAGAAGCTAGGACAGTGTGAGTTGCCTCGGAGCACGTTCTCCGTGAGACACGGGGCATTATTTTCCTGTCAGGTGCTGTGCCTCTAGCACTGTGGGGTCTTGTGGGCATGTTTGCTTTTGAGACTTTTAGAGGAGACAGCGTATAAAAATGCACGCACCGTGTGGAGAATGAGAAACCCGTTCTTAGGCTTTTCATTCAGCTTGAGAAAGAGATGAGATGGCTGTGTGAGCTCAGCTCCCCGGGGCTCCGTGACCCCCAGCCTCTGCGTCTCCTTGGTGACGGGTGCCCTTTGCTGCCCCTTGCTTTCCTTGAGGGGCATGTGTGGATCTGTGTCTTTGTCTCTCTGTCTGTGTGTGCCTCAGTTTCCATAAACACATCACTTGGTTTGACCTTTGTGTTCATAAAGAGGCCGGCCAGTGTTCACTAAGCCCCTCAATGATGGGGCCCCAGGCTGTGGCTAGATAGGAGTGCCTGTGCACAGCAGCTGATCACAAGACAGACCGTTTCCAGTAATCTGGGCTGTGAACGGTGAAATGCCAGGTGTAAATTTATTTAGTTCATTTGTTTGAAAAGAGCCTGGATTTTCTCATACAAGGTGAAATAATGCTTTTATAAGTTTTATGTCCATAATATCGATGTAATTTTAATCTGTATTTCTCCTGCAAAGGAATAAAAATTTCTGAGTTTAGAGACCCAAACTTCCCCCTCTCATCTGTTCTTCTGAAGGGTACCCTGGTGACAATGCACTGCTGATTTCATCAGTGGATGGAATTGTCAGCATTGACTGGGAGGCAATGGACTTGGTTTCCATCCTTGTGTGTGTGTGTGTGTGTGTGTGTGTCCTCTCTCTCTTTCCCTCCCCCCCTTCCCTCCCTTCCTCTCTCTCTTTCGCTCTTTTTAATGGAAACACTTGGAAGGAGATCCCTGACACGCTCAAGACACAATCATTGCCCCTTTGCCGGTGTGGACGGTGGCCAGGTAGTTCTTTGCACTCCGCTCTGGAGTGCATCCTGAGGCTTTACTGCACTTCCTCCTCGGACGTCTGAGAGAAACCCCCTAGGTGATGTGGGGAAGGCCCAGAGCTAACGGACACACAGTTCAGTTTCTGGGCTGCATCCCTCTTCCTGTTGAGAAAGTTCCCTTTCGGAATCCTTCCTGATCCTCAGAACCTTGGGGACACGGGCTTCCCTTCCTGACTGCTGCTCCCAGGGCCGTCGGTGGCTCTTCCACGTGAGAGCGAGTCTGAAAGCGAGTTCTCGACAGCTCCGGTGCCTCCCTGCTTGTCATGGCGCTGCTGAAGGATCCAGTTGTGAGGACGTTGCTTGGCTTCCTGCCGCGGTGTGATCCATACTTGAAAGCTGTGCTCCGTTGGAGAAGGACACATGGACAGGTCACGCAACCCTCCTGCTGACCCTCCTGTGTCCCCTCACTCCAGGGAAGGGAAGATATGGCCGTGTTTCCAGATGCCACGGCAGCGGGTCTTCGTTGCTGGTGACTGTTACATCAGCTCCAACTTGTGCAGAGGGAAGGGGGATGCATGGCCATTACTTTGTCCGTCACTGGGACCTTTGAGTCCCTCGCCACAGTCCCTGTGCCACTCCATCAGAGGGGGCTTCTTCCTCAGTCCCACCGCCCCTCCACTCTGCCACCAGGGGTGTCTTGATGAACTGTCCAAGTGAGCAGGCTGTCGCTCTCTGTGACCAGATGTGTACAAGGCGAGTACATGCTGGACAAGGTGGGCATGTGGCCAGGCTGCCCATTCTGCTCAGGTGGACAGCCAAGCAGTGCTTCTGCAAGGCCACGAGTACTGGAGGTTCTGGGGGGCCAGTCTGGAGCTGACCCCTTCTAATGTCCTCTCCAAGAATCCTGTGCTCATTCAGTCCTCGAAGCAACCAGCTCCAGTGGTCTCGACCAACTGCTGCTGGTCCCCAGCCCCTCCAGCATGGTGCTTCCTAAAACGCCCTCTGCTCTGGCCTGCCCCATGGCCCTGCCCCCTCCAGAGAGGCCTCAGGACCCTACCTGCAGGTCCTCTGTTGTGCCCCCTCACCGCGGCCTCGCCCTCGGCTGGCCGCATTCTCTGCTCTTGGGCCTGCCTTGGCCAGAGCTTCGCATTTCCCAGCTGCAGCATCTCAGTTCTGCTGTGATAAGTTCATTGCCACTGCCAGCTGTTAAGGCTCCCGCAGCAGCACTTCAGATGTCTGCAGGTTCTTCGTGGCTAATGACACCCCCTGATGCTAGAACGCTTTACATCTAGAAGGGACCCAAATTGTGATCTAAAGCACATGCAGACTGGTGGCTAAGCCCTCCACTGCAGAGCACCCTGCAGCTCGGGGAGGAGCTCCGCGGAGGGGCTCGATGGAGGGGTTCGATGGAGGGGTTCAGTGGAGGAGCTCCGTGGAGGGGCTCAATGGAGGGGTTCAGTGGGGGAGCTCAATGGAGGAGATTGATGGAGGAAGGGTGTGGCTGTGCTCTGTCATACACGCTCCCTGTAGGGACACCCATCCTCACCCCTACCCAGCTAGACCGGGAAGGAAAACATATGTGAGGGGGGCTCCCCAAGAGGGGAGCTCTGGTTCCCTGAGGGCCGTTCTACCCCAGGTCTTTGTACTCAAGACCCAGTTTCTCCTGTTTTTGTCCACTTGATTTTTCTGCTCCTGACACTCTGTCCTCTCAAGAGGCCCTGAACTCTAATGCCAGCACCCAGCTGGTGACAATGAGCCTTCTGTGTGCACTTCCCTTGGCCTCTGCCTGCGGCTCCAGCACTGGACCCCGGTCATTTACCATGTTTAGTGTCCCTTTCTCCGCACTGGTGACTGTGAGTGCCACAGGACAAGAGGGACTGTCCATCCGGAGGCCCAGCCCTCGATGGGTGTTTGTGCTCTGGCTGGAAGTCTGTGGGGAGAGTCTCCTGTGGGATCCCAAGCACATCCCCCACAAACATCCCCGACTCCCCTACTTGGAAAGGCGGAGGGTCAGTCAAAGAGAGGAAAACCTCCAAAGTGGGTTGACATGGTCACTGCTGTAACGGGCTCTAGTGCAGCAGAGCTGTGAGGATGGCACAGGATCTCTTATTTAACGGGCCCTTGTGAGTCGTGCTTAACAACAGCAGCAGAGTGGGTGCGGCTGGGGTGTGGGTATTTGCGTTTTATACAGTCACTGAGCACAGAAGTCCACATTAAGGTTTGTGACTTGTCACATGCATTCTGTCCTAATTACTTCCATCTGAAGTACATTCTTTAGGGTTTTAGTTTGTGTGTATGTGTGTATATGAATTATATGCCTCTGTGTGTGTATTTTTGTTGAACTTTCTCAGTTTCTATCAGTTAAATATATTTTCATCTCACTCTTGCTGTAGAAAGTTGTTTTTACGGAGTAGCTTGACATTTTCTCTCAGTACATTGAAAAGATATTTCATATTTTTTGGTTTCTAGTATTATTTTAAAGAAGTCGGCTGTCAATCTAACTGGTCCTCCTTTGAAAGTAATTAATTTTTTCTACCTGTTTCTTGTGGAGACTTTATTGCCTGTTGTTGTTGATAGAGGCTGTTGTGTCAATCCCAACTCATGTTCACCTCCCCATCTCCACAGTGCACCTCACTGTCCTCTGTTGTCAGGTTACAGCCATTGTACCCTTGTCAGTCCACCGAAGGCTGCCTTCTCTCTCATTGACCCTCGACCAGGCGAGTGTCCTTTAAGGTCCCTCCTGATCACGTGTGCAGAGCAGATGAGAGGGAGCCTCTTGTCCTGCTCCTAAGAAACCGTCTGCTTGTACTTCCTCCAAGATAGAGTTGTTCCTCTCTCTGCCTAGTTGTGGTATTTTCTGTATTCTTTCTTCTCCAGCCCCGGATTCAAAGGCATCATTTCTCTGGTCTTCCTTATGCATTGTCCAGTTTTCACAGGCATATGAAGCAATTGAAAATACCGTGGTTTGTGCTACACACACTTTGTTCTCAAAAATGACATTTTTACTTTTTAGCACTTTAAAGAGATCTTTTGCAGCAGATCTGCCCGATGTTGATTTGTTGCTGCTCCTTCTGTGGCCTTGATTGATCCAAGTAAAATGAAATTATCAACAGCGTGAATCTTCTCTGTTCCATGATGCTGCGCCCTGGTCCAGTTGTGAGGAATTTCGCCGGTTTATATGGAAGCATAAGTGTAACCCATCCTAAAGATTAGCCCTTCATGTTATCAGAGAGGCTTCAAATACTCTTCACCTGTTCAAACAAGCCTTGAACGTCCGTCCCTCCTCTTAATCTGCTGAGATTCCGTCATTTTCTGCAGGCGACTTGAGCCTTTCCTCAGTTCTGTGACTTCAGTCATCAGATGACTTTGATATGTGTTTATTGTCACCTCCTATCTCCGGGAACTGGCCGCTTGCATTCCTGCGTCAAGGGCTTGCCGCCTCTTCAGATGACACCTGGCACCTTTGCTTACATGTCTGGGTTCCCAGCTTGATTTGTAGCCTGTGGTTCTTCACTCTTATCCCAGCATATCTGGGTGTCTTGGAGGGGGGCACCCTGCCTGCTCACGGTGTGGCCAGCCTCCCACCCGGTGCAGCGTTGGGGGCTGTTCTCGCCCGAGTCCCCCACACTGCTGGCTGCTTCTGATCTATGGTCTTTTTGCCTGCAGGTGTGGTTTCTGTACTTGCTTCTTCAAGGAACCTGATGATTCCAGGCTACTGATCTTAACAGCGAGAGGGAGGGGGAAATATTTTTGAGACTCTGAATTGCACTAAATCACAGAATCTGAATGGCACAGCTTGACAGTTCTGAAAGAAATAGGAAATGTAGCTGAGCACCTAATATCAAGCACAGTCATTTTCCATGACAAATGGTCACACGTGGCGGGTGGATAGTATTAAGTTCACCTAAGAATTGAAGGTAATTCAGTAAATTTATAGGCCTTTGAGCCATACTTTAGTGTAAGGCAGAGAAGTTTGTCTTGTTTATACAAACTTGTAATGTCTTTGTGGATATGGAAAGTTCCAGTAGACAGGAAGTGGTGGGCAAAGGCAGAATGGTGAGTAGAATTTTATTAAATTTTACTTAAAGGTTTCTTGGGCAAAGAAATCATTGTGGAGATGGGGCACCGCCAGCTGTTAATTTTAATGATAGTTGGGGAAAGTGTCAAAAGAAAGACCTTCACCAAGATGGGTTGTCACGTGCCTACAGCAGTGGGCTTGAGCGCGCACAGGTGTGGGGGGCGGTGCAGGAGGCGCATGACTGCTGTGGTGGGCACGGCCCTGGGGGTCGGAACCAGCTGAAAGACGAGAGCAACGGCCACCGAGCGGGCAGGCAGCCAACTCGAAGGCCAGGCGGTCCTCCAGCGGGGTCCCCCATACCATCCGTGTCCCTCAGACCGCCCAAGTCCTCCAGTGGGGTCCCCCATACTGTCCGTGTCCCTCAGACCGCCCAGGTCCTCCAGCGGGGTCCCCCACACCGTTCACCCCATCTGTGTCCCTCAGACCAACGAGGTCCTCCAGAGGGGTTTCCCACACTGTCCTCCGTCTGGGACCTCAAAGGCTGGCTGAAACCTGACAAGATGCAGAAATCAGTTTTTGAAGGTCTGGTGAAAAACAGGATAGTTGAGTAGACCCAAAAACCTATGCTCAAAAAAATTCTTGATAATTAAAGAGAAAATAGTAATCCCACCATAGTCAGGCGATCACTCACCACTTCCAATCATAAGATTTTCAGGTCCACCTGCTGTTCCCTGAAGCACACTAACCTTACCCCTCCCACTTGGTGTGGTCAGGTGTCCTCAAGTCTGACCCGTGTAGTACAGAACTGGCACTGCCCGGCCGGCCCCAGCCTCCCCATCCTTGCTGTGTTGCAGTCACTGTATCCATCCATTTTACTGGGGACTAAACCTTTTACCAAGCAGGATGTCCTTTTCCAGGACTGGTCCCTCCCGGTGCCATGCCCAGAGCATTGACGGTGAAGGCTTGCTGCCTCTCCTCCAAGGAGCATGCTGGCTGCGCTCCCAGGACGGGCTCGGTTCTCCTCTCTCTCATCCACGGTGTATTCCGTACTCTAATGCCATGGGACAAGGGCTTCGTTCTTTGGTCTTATCTGTTGTCCAGCATTTATGTATCTGAGATGATTAAAATATTATGGCTTGGGTGGGGACATCTCAGTCCTCCAAGTGGCCTCTTTCTTTTTATTGCTTTATTTGCACGGTCAGGGCGTTTATTAGGAAAGTGATCACGCCTGAGTGCACAGCAGCTCCCCACACATCCACGCCACCTTGGGACGGTCCTCTCTGCCCCATCACAACAGCCTCCTTTCAGTCCAAGAGCGGCTTAAATGCCCGCCAGATAGTTATGACACATTTTGACCACAAGGTTCACAGACTCACGTGACAGTGCCAATACAGCAAACTTAATTGTGGGTAAATCATGTGGCCCCTCAAGTGACTGTGCAGTAACTTACTGCCTCAGCGAATGTGGTGGATCTGTGCTTGATGCTGCATCTGAGGGCAGTTCATTATCCACACAGCGGAGGTGCCATCCACGGATCTGGGCTGCCACGCGTGAAGTTCCGTCCACATGCACATGGCAGACAGCTCCGCCATGCAGCTTCCATAGACCCGGTCTGAGCATAGCCTGTGGGCTGAGAGCTGTGGTTTCCTCCTGAAGAGGAAATGGGCACTGGGTCTTCACCATGGTTACCCTTCAGTCCAGCACAGCAGAGGCCCAGGAGAAGGTGAAGCTCTGGCCCAGGGAATGCTGATGTCCACCAGGCCTGTGGCTTGTGTGGCCAAGAGACTGACCCTGGACTTGAAGCTTTAGAGGGGGCCAGACAGACACAAGGCTGGTGTATCTTCTTTATGATGCCTGTTACGTGCTTCGTGGAGCTGATAGTAGTGCCCTGGTGAGAAGCGGATGAATACTTGGCTGCTGACCACCCCGGGGAGGACAGAGGGCTGAGGGAGGAGGGCCATGGGAAATCAAGCCTGCAGCTGGGAATCCCTCCGGGTGTCAGGACGGTTGACACGGGGGCTTGGCGGTCTTTTTATGTAGTTTCTGGCTGCTAGCAGTTGTTACTATGTGCTGGCAGTACAGAACTAATTTCCTTTTTTATTCCGTTTGATAATGTTTTAGGAAAAGAACGTCTTTAAGAGTTGTATTAAACGGCATGAAAACCCAAAGCCTGCTTGTGGAAATGCAGTCCACCCCCGGGCCTGCGGCAGGAGGGTCAGCCGAGCTTCCTCTCTGTTTCTGACACTTAGCCAGTGTGGTGGTCCAACTTCTATGACTGCTCTACACTAGTGACGTCCCAAAAGCGCGACAAGGCTCTTAACAGCCTGTTAACAGGTCCTGCTTAGACTACGTCCACGTGAGAAACACCAAAGCAGAGGTGAAGAAGAATGGATGCCTTGGCGCTGTGGTGTTGGAGGAGAGGATACAGCCCATGGACTGCCAAAAGGACAAACAACCATGCCTTGGAGGAAGTGCAGCCAGAGTGCTCCTTGGAGGCAGATGACCAAGCTTTGTCTCACATGCTTTGGGCCCGTCGCTAGGAGAGGTTCCTCCTTGGAGAGGGCCACGAAGCTTGCAGAGGCTGAGGGTCTCGGAGAGGAAGACCTTCAACCAGGTGAATTGCCACCGTGTGTCAGCACGTGTGAGGACGGCACCGGCCAGGCCAGGGTGTTCCGATCTGTTGTCCACAGCGTCGCTGTGAGCTGTCCTCAACAGGACCTAACAACAGCAGCATGTGAGAAGCAGGTTGTCAGGGCGGCTGCCAGCCAAAGCCAGTCAGAAACACTGGTATATGTGTGTGTTAACATTTCCGGTAAAGAGATTGTAGTGGTTGGTTGCCCTCGAGCCCAGCACGACTCACAGCGGCCCTGTGAACAAAAGGCCTCAAGCCCCTCTACAACTGTCAACATTTCTCAGAATTCATAGAGTTTCCAGAGGCAAGTTGTTTAGGATGTGGATGCCACTCCTGCTTCCAAACCTGTCATAGTAAGACTCGGGAAATTCATTGATGTCTTGGTGGGGTTAAATATGGTTTTATTCACTTGAATAGTTGGTCACATGGACAGAAAAAAAATCTGCCATAATTGTGATCTTCCTTGTGTTATATGCAAGGCAGAGTGTCATGGATCCAGCTGCAGACTGAAAGGCCAATGATCAGAGCTCCGCAGGAAGACAGGGCAGTTTGCTTCTGGAGAGAGTCACAGCAGTGGAACTGTGGGGCTGCTTTCTGTCCTGGGGGTCTCTCTGTGTGGGGATCCACAGAGTTCTGCTCTGTACTGGGCGGGAGGGAGGAATCCCTCTGGATGGGGAGCCACTTGGCATTTCCACTCCATCCTGGGCGGGGTGTCCCTCTGGGTGGGGAGCCACTTGGTAGCAGTGTGTTGGCTTTTAGTTTTGGTTTCTTGTTAGGAATATGAGCCAAAAGGAATAAATTTGTCTGAATGTGTCACTGTATTAAAACCCTGATGAGTGATGTAAGTGTTTCTATATGTGATATGACACAGTTGATCAGTCATTTACTATGGTGTTGTGGGATAATTGGGAACCCCCCACTCCCACCCCAAGAGATTTGTCGGTGTCCCAACCACTAGAACTTGTGGATATTACCTTATGGGGGGGGGGGGGAATAATCATTATTGTGCTGTGTGTCAAAATGTGTGATCAGGTAAAAAACCGTGTGAGGAGGGGTTTGTCCCCCATAGTCTGTACCATCCTCAAATACTGTCCTGGTGTGACAGGGACACACAAGGTGTTTAGAGACGGCGGAGCCTCCTGAAGATGAGGTGTGTGTGTGTGTGTGTGTGTGTGTGTGTTGCAGATGTTGTGTTGTGGAGGGGACATCTTGAATTCCGTGGTGGTGGTTCTGCCTGTGGGGATGAGGAGTAGGCTGTGACAGGTGGGACTGGGGCTCTCTGCGCACACCTGGTGGATACTCTGCACAGACCTGGGTCTGCTTAAGGAACAGGGACCCCTGTGGGTGTCCAGGGCTTGAGGGATGGGTGCTCTGCCTGTAGGAGGATGGTGAGGGGGACGTAGGGACACGGAGCACAGCTGGGGCTGCCAGGTGTCGTGATGTCTGACGCACAGGGCACTGAGGCTCGTGTCTGAGTCACGGCAAACGACAGCCCCCTAAGCAGCCGCAGCTTTGCTCTGGGAAGTGATGAGGCCCCACCATGACTCATGTGATACCAGGAAGCATTGTATTTGGAGGTGAGGGGACCCTGGTGGGCGAGGGCTGCTTTCTGAGAAGCCTTTCACTCCATGTTCTGCGTCACATCCTTCACGGAGGATCGTGAGGTCTTTGCATGGATAGCATCGGCCCTGGCGGGTAGCAGCCCTGCGTGTGAACGGTGTTGTGTCGGGGACACCTTACTGTCTCCTGTCTCTCACCCGCTGTCACTGTCGCTGTGGCAGTGGTCTGGTCCAGCTCCTCCCCTCATGCTCTGGAGGGGCTCTCCTTCCCCCACCCCCTTCTCCATCCCCTGGCTGGCTGCTTCTCCCTGCTTCTTCCTCCCTCCCTCCCTCTGCGCCTTCTCTCTGCTCCTCTGTCCCCTCCCGCCCTCCGTTTCTGGCTTGGTGGAGTAGATGACTTATTGTTGCCGGAGCACTGACTTTCACAATTAGCTGTTACATGTTTCACAAGAAAATTTCATTTCCAAAGAACAGACCGCAGAGAGCTCTTTCTGTAGGGAAAAGGGAAGAGGCAGGGAGCTTCCGGAAAGTGCTTCCTGGAAGTGTGTGAGCGTGAGCTAAGGGTCTGTTCTCTTGTCTAAGACCGGGTCCTGCTTTTCCTGTTTCTCCACCCTCCCCTCACCCCATATCACCGGCTGTCTCAGGGTCTCACGTGCTCACTGGCCATGCCGGCTCTCTGGTTTTTGCCTCCCCTTTGCTGCCTCTTTGAGGACCTGTACCCCTGCCATCTTCATTCTGTGTGGGCAGGTCCTTGGGTCCGCTGCCCTGGGCTGTGGTCCCTCCTCCTGTTCACAGTGCTTGTGGTTGCTGTCCAGGAGTCCTGGTGACACAGTGCATGACGGATCGGGCTGAAAGTTTGGTAGTTCGAATCCTCCAGTTGCCCAAGGAATAAAGATGGGCAGTCTCCTGTGAGATGTACAGCCTCGGACCCTCAGTGGTGTCAGCCTGTGTCGGCCGATGGGTGGACTTGGAGATGAGTCCTGTTAATGAGCTCAGCTGCTGCCTAGCCCACCCCAGAGGCACCTCAGAAGAGAGGCCTGGTGGTCAGCTGCTGAAAAGTCAGCCCGTGGAGCCCCCAGAGCACAGTCTCCGCAGCCCACGTCCACTCGAGGACAGCTGCCTGGCCGCACAGCCTTCCTGCCATCCGTGGAGTAAGTTCACGGCCTCCCGTGCTGTCTGGCCTCGGCTGCACAGACCCTTCTCACTCAGGTCAACTGGCAACTGGAACCCTGCCCAGC
>NW_006399798.1:1887809-1899742 GCF_000299155.1 Elephantulus edwardii | reverse complement strand
GTCCCCTTGTTATCTTTGATAGTGTCTTCCTTGTCTGCTATAACCAGTCAAGGTGTGTGGTGTTCATCTTGCATCTACTTAGTCCCCCACACCTGGTCAGTCCCCCACACCTGGTCAGTCCAGGGCTCCCCACTGCTGTTCTCGGGAAGTTGAGAGAGTGAAGGCCAGATGCTGGGGTGCTCTCTGCTGTGTGAGGGTGAGGACTCCTATCACATGGGGTGTCAGGACAACAGTGGGGTGCTCTCTGCTGTGTGTGGACGGGTGAGGACTCTTAGCACACGGGGTATCGTGACACCGTGTTTAAGCCGTCTCATGGGCCTTCCCGTTGTCCCATTGTCACACTTGTGCCCACGAGCTGCGATCTTTTCAGAACAGACTGCCACATTTTTCTCCCGTGGGGCAGCTGGTGGGCTCTGACTGTTGGCTGCTTGTTGCTTGGCAGCTGGGCACTAGCCACGGCACCACCTGGGCTCCTGGGCCCTCCTGTTGTTGTCAGGTGCCACTGAGTCAACCTCTACTCATAGCAGCTCTCTGAGCCACGGATCCGAGCCCTGTGCTGTCCTGCCCTGCGCGGCCTCGCCATGTCTCACGTGCTTGAGCCCCCGGTGACTGTGTGGAAGGTCTTCCTCTCCCCTGCTGACCCTCCACCTTTCCCAGCGCCCTGCCTTTTTCAAGGACCAGCCCCTCAAATCATGCTCAGTGCATGAGGGGTGCAGCGCCACCACCCCGGCCTCCGGGGAGCACCTCACTTCCTCTCCCACCGCTTGCTCTCAGCAGTGCTCTTTCCAGCGCCATAGCTTCAAGGTCATGTTTCATTCACTGTCCTCTTTATTCATTGTCCAGCTGTAGAACGTACAGGAAGTGGTTGAGAAGACTTGGATCAGGCACCTCTGACCTCAGGTCTTAGCGTGTTAGTAGCTGATCTAGGTTTCAGGTTGTCTGTGGAGATGTGGGTCTCATGGACAACAGTTGACCTCATAGCTGCCCTCCAGCCCAACTGAACAGAAAGATAGAAATGGGAAGAAACCCCAGACTCCTGGCTTCACTCCCTCTGCGGCGCTCACAGCCTTGACAGCAAGTAGGAAGCGGGTCATTTTCACTTGGGGTGTGTGTGTGTGTGCACATGTGTGCATTCACGAGCTCAGCAGTGTGCCTGGCATTGGTCACCTGAGGACCCAGGGGGATCAGGGAAGTGCTGCCCACCCATCACAGACTCTGTCATGAGCCCTCTGGTGCCACCTTCCTCCAAGGTCCTCGAGCCTGGGCAGAAGCCACAACTGCTCGGCCGAAGGCCCTCTCTCCTAACCGCTGCTGCTCCCTCACCCCCAGATCTGCTTTGTACTGATGAGGGGACCAAAGAGAATTCATCATCAGCTGCTGTCCCTGTCAGCTCCCACATTGGCCCCATGTCCATCAAGACAGGACCACTGGACTCGGGACTTTTCTGTTTTAACTTGTGTTTTTGAGAATGTCCATGGCAGAACCTGCCCCTTGGATGACATCTCAGGTACGATTCAGGGACGTTGATGATTCTCTGAGCTGTGCGGCCATTCCTTTGCTCACTGCCCCCAAGGCTCCCATCTGACCTTTCGAGTTGCCCTTCTCTATTTGACCCCTTAGAACTAGAGTGTAAAGGAGCGTGGTGATCTAGGACGGCACCCACTCCTGGTCAAGCTAAAGCGAAGGGTGGCCCAGGCAGATGTTTGGCAGTTGACCACCAATCCTTTCTCCTGGAAAGTGATGCCAGGGGGTGCAGGGTCATGGTGAGGACATAGCCTGACCACATGAGCATGCAGAGCTGCCACGCACTAATGTGTCCTTGAGGTGCAGGTGACATAGGACCCTCTTCTCTCTCTTGTGCCAGCATGGTGTCCATCTTTCCCTCCCACGGTCACACCTCCTACCTGCTCACCCCGTCCTCCTGCATCCCCTGCCTGTGTCGCCACCTGCCTGAGACCAGGCCTGGCTCGAGCAGCGGCCGATTTGCCCTCATGTCCACCCAGCTGTGTCCCCACAGTGCTCCTCGCTCACAGCCCTCACCCCTGGCATTCTCATCCCGAAACAAAACTTGAACATGGCGTGGTGACATTTAATTCAGTGTTTCTCATTTCAAAGCCTTACACACGTTAATTAATTCCCACCAAGCCCCAGGAGGCACATTATTAATGCCGGCGGCGCCTTTCATGCTGCTCCACCGAGGGAGCCCTCCACTCTGTGCCGGGCGAGGGAAGGAGACTCATTGTGACCATCCCGGGGACGCGACCTCAGCGGGGACGAGGTCGGCGATAATGAGTGCCCGCCAGCCAGCGTCTTGGAGCGCCCTCACCCCTGCGGTCGTGCGCCCTGGACAAGCAGTGCGCATGCCCCCCTGGGGCCTGCACCCGACTGACTTCCCTGTGTGGGCCTCACCAGCCTGCCTGACTCTGAGCGCCCCACTCCCCAGTGTTTCAGAAGGCAGCCAGCATCTCTCCCCGGCGGGTGGACTGGACTGTGGCAAGGCTGGCTGTGGTCCGTCCTGTGAGTGTGAGGGTCTCCGCACCCCCCGAGGCAGCCTCACACAGAGTGGGCCCCTGCCTCGTGCTGAGAGCTGGCCGCTGTGAGCACTGTCCCTGTGGGGGCTTTGTAAACCACTAAGCCTACAGGTCAGTGGTTCCAGCCCTCCAGAGAAAGAAGTACACCCATCAGCCCCCCTCAGGACTAGCAGGAGGCGTTGCGGGCAGCTCTGCTCTGTCCTGGGGGTCCTGACTCCCTCCAAGCAACTCAAAGGTGCCCCACAGCAGCAAAGACAGCTTGTGTGAGCTGGGTTCCTCTCAGTTCTGACTTTTGCTCCCAGGAGTAGATGGAAGTCTCCCAGCTCTGCCCGCCGGGTCTGGGGGCATCAGGCTGCTTTTAGCACCTGGTGAGGTCTCTGCCCTTGGCGGCCTGAGCACAGCGCTGGCCGAGGCCCTGCCCTCCTCCACCTTCCCTGCAGGCCGGCAGTGGTGGTTCCGGTGTGAAAACGCTCTTCCATTTCCCTGGTTCTGTCTGCCCACGCAGCCGTGACGCATTTTGAAAAGCACTCCTATTAAAAATGCATAGGCATGTGATTTAACATGTAGAGAAGCGTGGACGGGCCTCCGAGCTCTGACTCAGACGAATCTGGACCTCGGCTCAGGCCTGAGCCATCTTGGCCTGCGGGCAGGGCTCACGACCCCTCCTGCCCGAGTCTGCTGACAAGTGGGGCTTTCTGCTGGTGCGGGTGGGGGGCGTGGGTGAGGGTGCCCAGGGCCGCAGCGCCCACAGTGCAGTCTCAGGTTTCCAGTGTTCTTTCCACTCCCTTGGAGGGTCACTGTCCCTGGTCCCCACCTCTGCAGTGTCCTCTTCGTTCCCCACACACCCTGTGTTCACAGCTGCTTCCGCCATGCTTGAGTGGCCTGTGGTTAATGAATCACTCAGCTGGAAACCTAAAGGTTGGAGGTTTGAACCCACCAGTCACTCTGAGGGGAAAAAACCAAGGCAATCACTTCTGTAAAGACTTAACAGCCTTGGAAACCCAAAGGGTCATCTCTGCCGTGTCCCATGGGGCCAGAGTCCTCTCGGTGGCTGTGGGTTTGGCTGTCTTGTTTGATTAACCCAGAAACGAAGTTTACAGCGTCATTCCCAGCCCCGTTGCCATCACAGCAGAGCACAGGTGACAGCTTGTGAGCCAGTGGGAGCTCAGTGCTGCCCCTTCTGTGATGTTCCTGACTCCCAGGTGACGCTGTCTGTGACAGACAGCTCAGTGCTCCTTGTTCCATCGCTTTGTAACGGGGTTGCTGAACTCACCCCGCTGGTCACTTACTCACTTCATCGTTTTTATTCTTTTCTTTTTTTTTTAATTTTGTGTACATGTACCGTCAAATCAGATCTGACTGGTACAGGAGGATATTGCGCCTCCTTCTCCGGCAGAGCGTCTGGTGGATTCGAACCATGTTCCTCTGGGATTGCAGTGCAGTTTCTTGCCACTAGGCCACCAGAGCTCCCCTGTTTTTATTCTTTTCTGTTTGTCACGGATACAGAGTCGGTAGCTCAGAGTCCCGAGGGCAGAGACGTCGCTCCTGCCCGTGGTCAAGGGAGGGTATGTGCCGCAGAGCTGGCCTTGTCAGGTGGCCAGCTCAGGTGGGGCCCTTCCGGAGTCCACTCGTTGGCTGTGGGTTTGGCTGTCTTGTTTGATTAACCCTGTGTGACCGAGAGGGAGTGCAGTGCTCATAGGAATGGTGGTGGTCTTCCGCCGCCCCAGACCCCTTCTGGATACTCTTGGCTTATCAGGTGCTCCCAGGTCTCCAGCTCTCTGGGAGCCCATCTGCCCTAGTGTCCAGCGATGGGATGGCACCCAGAGGCCACTCCCCAGCCCTTCTGATGGCTGATGCACACTGCCTGGCTGATGGTGTTGCCAGCAAACCCCCCAGCGTGTGGCTCTGAGAGGACCCAGCAGAGGAGACCTGGGAGGGAAGACTGGGATGAGAGTGGGGCTGGACCCTGAGCCAACGACACCCAGGATGGGGTTCGGACAGGACTGCTGGGGGTGGGGCCTGGGTCGATGGCCTTGTAATAGTCAAGGCTGTGCAAGGGACTTAGGGGACTTGTCAAAGCGTGTTGGTTTCCCTTTTCAAGTTCATCAGGCCAGGGCCTTCCGTGTCCATCCAGCACCTCCAGGTTTCGGGCTCCAGTCAGTGTAGAGCGTGCCGGCAGGGTTCTCTGTCACTGGAGCTGCATTTCCGCGTGTACTGGCTCAGACGAGGCCACATAACAGGTGCCAGCCCCACAGGACCCCACAGGGACTGGGCTCCTCTCCCAATGCGAGGGGCTCTGCTTTCTCTTGAAGACATCTGAGCGCTCCCACGTCGGCAGCTGCTGTCCTGTGTTCTTCTGTACCTGCCGCTGCGCTCTGCTCGTTCTCTCCTGTTTTTACTGGGGTGACGCCACCTCCGGGACGATGCCTGGCGATGCTGTGCAGCCTCCAGCTCTGTCCGGTCCCACGGTGTTCCTGCCCCTAAAGGAGATCCCACACTCGTTCAGCACGGTACCCCCGGTTCACCTCCCCAGTTCCTCACAGCCCCTCCTTGGGGCGCCTTCAGTGGGTTTACCCTGTCGAGACGTGTCATGGGGACAGAGGCAGCATGTGGCCTGGGGTCTGTGTTGGGCTGTGTCGGTGCTGAGCTGCTGGTGACGGCCAACTGCACACCCCTCCTGTGGCACACTGCGGTTCTGACACTCCTGGGCCCCTTTGTGGGCGTGTTGTGGTGCCCTGTTCTGACTGCTGTGAGGAGGGCGGCCATGACCCTTCCTGTGCGAGCAGTTTTTGTCACTTCTTTGGGGAGATGCTCAGGAATGGGGTCGTGGGGCCCAGTGATGACCGTCTGTTGGAGGGACAGGTCATTTTCAGTCTGCCTTATCTGTAACCAGCAGCAGCGGATGTTTCCTGAGCATGTGGTCACACGTGCGCCTGGCACCGGTGCGCCCTGCATGGGTCTCCCGCTCGCCACGCTGCTTCCATCCAGCCACGTCTTGGCATCGGCTGCACTTGCTTCACTTTAGAAAGGAAATGGAGAAAGCTGGTCTGAGTAACAGCGTGTGTAGAATTTCTCAAGTCAAAGCATGATCCCCGGCCGGAAGCGGAGCTGGTGGCCTCTCTCCTGAGTGCTGCTGCTGTGTTGTTTCGAGGCAGTGTTTATGCACCTTTTATTGATTTCTTGATTTTAGCCGGTGTTCTTGACTTCCTGGTGCCCCAGTGCTGTCAGAGTCATTCAGTGTGGTGGAGAATCCAGCGTCGGGTGCATCCCGTCTGCTCCGCCGGTGGTCACAGGCCCGCTCTTGCCGCTCTTTGTTGCTGGGAGCGGGCACGAGCCGTTCACGTCGTCTCCTTCCAGGTTAGCTCGATGTGCAGCTGACTTGGATCAACTAGAGACCAGCCCTCACGATTCTGTAACCATGGAAACAGTTCAATAGATTCCAAGCAGCATGTGTGGGTCTGGCTCCGATCCCTCTGTCCGAGGCCCCCGTGTGCCCAGCCCCAGGCCTGTCCAGTCCATTGGGAGCTCTCAGGCGATGGTCACAGGCAGGCCTGGGCCCGGGCACGTCCTCTGCACTTGTGTCCTGGCTGCTGCCCTTGCTCTGTGGTCCTGTGAACCAGAGAAGACCTGTCTCACTCCATGGGCCGCTGGCTGGTGTGTTCCTGCCAGTGCTGGTACCTGGGGTGGCAGCCACCGAAAGTCTGACCTCCAACCTGATGACCTCTGCCCACGCCGGGCACCTGCCCGCATGTCCAGTTCTGCTGCCGTGAAGCTCAGGCAGATGGCTCAGGAGCTGCCTTTGTCTGGGTTTCTCGTCCATTTCCTCTTACGTTTTAGGAGACCTGGTGGTGCAGTATTTAAGTACTTGGCTGAGAAGCATGATTCAAGCCCGCCGGCAGCTTCACGGAGAAACACAAGGCAGAATTGGCTTCTGAGGGTGGGCAGTGTGTGGACAGTACGTGGGCAGTGTGTGGGTAGTGTATGGGCCAGCATGTCGGCAGTGTGGGGGATGAGGTCTGGGAGTGAGGGTGGGCAGCATAGGGGCAGTGTGTAGACAGTGTGTGGGCAGCATGTGGAGTAATGTCTGGGAGAGTGTGTGGGCAGTGTGGTGGCCATGGCTTCCCCAGCTCTCGACCTTCACGTTGTTCTCATGGATTTTCTTTCACATGCACGGTCTCTGTGTTGTGTGTGTTACATTGTGGATTTTGAGGTTAGCCTGAAGCCCTGCCAACCTGAATCCCTTTGCTGCTTGAATCAGCTGTGTCACTGATCCGCTGAACCAGGCGTAGGTTCAGTCCGTGTAAGATTCCTAAGAAGGCAGAACTCTGGGGACCCCCCTGTGGTCAGAATCGAGGGCTGAGGGGCCACCTGCAGCGGAGCGCTAGGTGTTTTGGGGGTCTGGAGAGGCCTGTCAGAACTATATGCATTTGTTGAAAATCATCAAAACACTTGAAACAGGTGAATTTAACTGGGTGTAACCTGGACTGCAACACAAGTGCATCCTCGGGGGGCGTGGTGGGGGTGGAGGAGGAGGGAGACCGGTGGAGGGGGAGCAGAGCGGGGAGGGGGTGCCAGCACCTGTTGTGCTCAGGCCTGGGCAGCTGCCGCCTTTTTATCTGTTTATGTTGGTTTGCGTGCAGAATGTCGATATCTTGTATTTCATTGTGTTTCATGCATTCCTCTATTCACATTGTTTCACATTATCGTCCCATACATGGTGTTTTAAACAATTAATCCGCATTAGTCCATGCCCACCATTACCTCACCTTCTCAGGTCCTCACTGGATCTTTCCTAATCCTTCACCCCCTGCCTCTGCCCACCAAACTGCAGCTTCATGATCCCCGCTTCCCCCTTCAGCCCCCTCTTCTGTCCCCTTCCCCCTTTGGAGTTTTGTACACATCTTACTACTGATCTTTCTGCTTTCACAGTAATGGTCCTATCAGACTGAGTTAGTTCACACAACGTAATGCTCTCCAGCGTCTCCCACGTTGTACAGTATTATTCTAAATCACTGCTCCTGTGTGCTGCATAGTATTCCGTCACACCAGTGCGCCAGTTTTTCAGTCCATTTGTTTGTTGGTGGATCTTTACGCTGTTTCCATTTTCTTGCTACTGTGAACATCAGTGTTCAGTGGGAGAGAGACCTTCCATGCTGTTACTTTGGTGAATTGAGGGCTGGACATCGGTCAGTGGGCTCTCCCCAGCAGTCTCTGGTGGTCTCCCCCAAGTGCTGTCCTGGACACAGCGCTGTTGGCAGCTCCTGAGAGAGAACAGCACCAGACAGGAGAGCTCGTCTGGGGGTTCCAGCAGGAGAATGCGGCCACTCAGAGCCGCTTGACAGGACAGAGCTCTTCTGTCAGCTCGCAGCTCCGTGAGGCAGGAAGAGGATACGTGCTAGACGGCCAGCTCAGCTCGCCTGGTCAGCGGGGAACAGGTTTCTCAGCCAGACCATCTCCACTGAATCAAATGTACTGAGCTTGGGCACGTGTATTTGGGAAGTTACTGTCAGTGGGCATAGAATTGTAGTGAGGACTTTGGGGGAATTGGGGTTCAGAGTGGGCTTTTGTTGGTTGGAGGACAGCAGTGTGCCTGAGTGCTGGTGGGATGGGCAGGGGAGGGAGGTCAGTACAAGAGGACAGGGCTGAGGACGGGGTCTGTGAGCAGAATGTGGGCGTGGGCCTCAGTGGGATCGGGGCCTTGTCTGGCCGAGAGGGTGGGGTCAGACACAGGGCACACCAGGTCAAACTGCAGGATTGGGGCCTGGCGCTCTGTTCAGTTGGGCGGGCGGACAGCAGGTCATCCTGACAGCGAGCTGAGGGAGGGAGCTGAAGGCACGGGTGACTGAGACCTGGAGAGGGGCCACGGGGCAGGTAACCCTGACCGCTGTGGCGTGGCCAGTCCACGTGGTACCTTCCTACAGTCCTTTCGTCAGGGAGCTGGCGGAGGGACAGTTTGCTTCCTTCCCCTGACTCGTGTTCTACCTCCGTCTGTCCATCCACACGGTTTGCAGTGGTGCTGTGCCCTCCACGAGCTCTGTTAGTTAGCCAGATTATCGCTTTCCTGCATTTCAGATCATATTTTCGAAAAAGATGTTTTTTCCTCATAATTTTTTTATACGTTATTGTGATCTTGATGGACGTTTACAGAACAACTTCATTTTCCATTTAACAATCTGTATACATTTGTTTTCTGACATTTCGTGTCAATGCCCTCTGTGACAGCACTCTCCCCACTCCCTCCCTGTGGTCCCTGTTTCTACTCACCTGCCTTTTCTGCCCCTTCCTGCCTTCTGAGCTTTGGCTTGGGCAATGCTGTCTTTTCAGTTCTGTGTGGCTGGCTGTGCGGCACGTTCTCACAGTGGTGTCCTCCGGAAGCCTCTCGTCTGCGTGGCTCATCCTGCAAGTGGGTTTGCTTCCAGGGTGGAAGGTGTTGGAGGGCTACAGTGTTGGGGTCCCCCCCCAGTCTCTGCTGGTCCAGTAAGTCTGGTCTTGTGTGTGTGATCTTGAATATTCCCCCCATTTTCCTTCCCCTCAGTCGGGGCCCTTATGTTGGTATGGAGACCAGTGTAACGTTGGTAGCTGGGCACCATCTAGTCCTTCCGGTCCTGGGTGAATGGACACGGGTCCATGTGCCCAGTCATCCTTTAGACAACTTATTTCCTAGTCTCTGGTTGTTTCACTCTTCTTTGTATCATAGATGGCTGCTCATAAATAAACTATTGACACCAGAGTCGCGCCTGACTGAAGGAGGGCCCTGGCGTTCGCTTTATGGACTTGACCCTGGGACTGGCCCGAAGCCCCGGGGCCCAGGAGCTCTTTCTTGAGTGTTTGGCTATAGCTTAGTAGCACTTTGCGTCTCTGTGCCTCTTGTGTGCTACGTCTCTGTGGAGCTCCTTGGGCTTGCTGCCTCGTACGCTCCTTTTCTCAGTTGCTTCTTGTGTTGCTCGTGTGTGTGTGTCCTCAGGTTGACCTTGTGTCAGTTGCACTTTTTGACACGATCACTGCATGTGTGAGACAGGGCCACCGCCTGGCCTGCACCACCGTCATGATCATTTCTTTGTGGGAGCCTGCAGTTCTGGCTTTCGTGGCATTCTGTCTTGTGGGCACTGCCCCGCTTCACATTGAGCTGACCCTACGATGTCCTTTTCTAGAGAGCGGCTCCTCCTCAGTCTGCCCATGGCAAGAAAGACCAAGGGCCACGTGGGCTTGCATCTCTTCCCAGGGTGTCCTGTGTCTCAGAAAATGTGTGTCACCTTATAAAGTAGTCATTATTCCAGTTAGAAAAACCTGGAGGTGAAGTTCTCATCACTGAAAAGAAACAGCTTAAAGTGAGCCCTTAGTGGCATTTCCTGGACTCCTGTAGAGTCCCTCGTCTAGGGTCACCAGGTGTAAGTTCAGACTTGGAGAGCATAGGGGGTATTCCAGGTGTTCCCATAACTCCGTTGTAAATGTGCCCCTTCCTTCTGCAGGCCCGCTACAAGCAGAGCCTTGACCCGACCGTGGATGAAGTCAAGAAGCTTTGCACGTCTCTACGCCGCAACGCCAAGGAGGAACGAGTTCTCTTCCACTACAACGGCCATGGGGTGCCCCGGCCCACCGTCAACGGCGAGATCTGGGTCTTCAACAAGGTGGGCATGCCTGGGGTCCCAGCGGCCAAGTGCTTTCTCCTGCTGGGAAGTTCTCTGGTGGGTGGTCACCGGCAGGCCCTCACCGTACGTCCATTTTGGTGGCCACATGTTAGCATGCGCTCATGCGTAACCTTTGCCACAGACCATCCACAGTGTCGGCAGACAAGCGTGCTTTCTTCCCCGGTGGGAAGTTGTGGAATCCTTTCCACTTCATTGATGAACGTTGCGGAAGAAGCGGGCTTAGCGTTGTTTCTGCTGTGGAACGGCTGATGGATGACGGGCGCCACGGGGTCTGGCCTGAGCGATTTCATTTCTCTTTGGGAACGAGCTGTGTGTAGTTCTTTGAGGAAAGACCTCAGAATATCTGCCTTTTAGTGTGAATAATTGGAAGGTTTTCCTATTTTGTCAGAATTGTCCTTTGAGAATCATGGGTTATCAATGAAAAGAAAATCCTTTCTGTGTACTAAAGAGTAGTGCTGAGTGCTCCAACAGACACAGATGCAGCCAGACCCTCCCCCGGGGCAGCTGGACCCTCCCCCGGGGCAGCTGGACCCTCCCCTGGGGCAGCGGGGCCCTCCCCTGGGGCAGCTGGGTCCTCCCCCGGGCCCTTACCTGAAGCAGCTGGGTCCTCCCCCGGGCCCTCACCTGGGGTAGCTGGGTCCTCCCCCGGGGCAGCTGGACCCTCCCCTGGGGCAGCTGGGCTCTCACCCGGGGCAGCAGGGCCCTCACCCAGGGCAGCCGGTCCCTCACCTCGACCCTCACCCGGGGCACTTGGTACTCACACGGGGCAGCCTGGCTGGAATTTTTCTTAGTTCTCTAGCAAAAGGCTGCAAGTGAGGGTGACAGGAGGTGACATCCTTGTACTTTGCTCATTGTGACTGGCAACATCTGCCTTGTCCCAGCCTGGGAGCGCATCCACCTCCACCTCACTCATTGTGGCCTGTTTCCCCCTTGGTCATAATGTATTCTGCTCTGAGATCTTAAGAAATTCCCTGTTTTCATCTAAAACTATTTTGGCTTTAATCCATGTAGAACTGGGGGTTGGGTCTAGTGTTAGTTAGAAATCCAAATTCATTTTCTTTCCGCGGAGACTGCCTCTTCCGTTACTGTGACACCAGCCTTGAAGGGAAGTGCGTGCCTGTGCTGTGTGGTTCTGGCCACCAGTGCTCTGGCCCCGCCAGTGCAATGAGCGCGTGAATCGCTGTTGCTTTGCAGTCATTCTTGTGTCAGAGACGGTGAGGACCCCATCTTTGTTACACCTTAGTGCTATCCCAGCTGTTCTCAGCCCCTAAGCTGCCATGAAAAGATTGACTCTGTGGTTAAGGTCTAGCAGAATGCCTCTGGAGTTATGTTTCATTGAGGACATAATGGGGCATCAGTTGTTCTTGTGTGCTCTTGAATCGGAACTGACCCATAGCTGACCCTCCAGCAAGTTTTGAGACACAGGTAATTGCACGGGAGGAAATGACCCATCCTCTCCCACGGAGCGGCTGGTAGAGTCTAACTGTGTGCCTTTTGAGTTTTGTTCTTAGGTAAATGTATGCCAGTACAGTTTGCTAATTTCTTAATGAAGGTTTGTGCATTATTTTTAGAGTTAATCCCAGCTAGTTCATATTTTGAAGTTGCTATAATTGTTTATTACAATTCTAATATAATTACAATATTACAATGAAATGTGCAAGGAGTTGGAGTCGGAAAATCAAAAGGGCTGAACTCGCTCAGCATATCTTAAGCTCAGGGAACTGAAGAACAAATTCAAACCTCGAGTTGCTAT
>NW_006399798.1:1878213-1885424 GCF_000299155.1 Elephantulus edwardii | reverse complement strand
GGTACACACAGCAACAACATTGACGGTACCAACTTAATGGTACTCACAACAACAGCATTGATGGTACCACTCAACGGTACACACAGCAACAACATTGACGGTACCAACTTAATGGTACGCACAACAACAGCATTGATGGTACCACTCAACGGTACACACAGCAACAGCATTGATGATGCCAACTCAACGGTACACACAACAACAGCATTGATGGTACCACTCAACGGTACACACAGCAACAACATTGATGATACCAACTCAACGGTACACACAGTAACAACATTGACGGTACCAACTCAACGGTACACACAACAACAACCTTGGCATGTACATAAGTCAGTTAATGGATTCCCTTTATTGCAGTGTGAGTTGGCACTTACAAACACGGCTGTTTTCTGTTCCTACACGTTTTGTTTTGCTGCTTTAACGACAGGGCTCACCCTGTGACTGCGCGCCCCCATCCCTCCCTGGGTTCTCCCATTCGTCCCTCTGGCTTACCCTTTTCTGCCTTCTGAGCATTGATTTGGGTAAATGCTGGTCTCCGACCATATGCAGTTGGTTGGTCTGAGAATGAGTGCCTCCCTGCTGTTAGGGTTCACCTTACAGCCTTGTCTGTTGTTTGCTTGAGAGCTAAGCCATTGGAGTGAGTTTTAGTTCAGGTTAGAAGGATGACTAAAAGTCATAGTGTCAGGGTCCCACCAGTCTCTGTTGGAGCAGTAAGCCTGGCCTTTTTTTTAATGGTTTCTGAGTTTTAGTCCACATTTTCCTCCACCTTATCCAGAAGCTTCTCCTGTGATCTCTTTCAGAGTGGTTGGCAGTGGTAGCCGGGCCCCACCAAGTCCTCTGCTCCAGAGTTGTGGAGGGTGAGGTATGAACGGTCCAGTAGGCCTGTGGACTAATGATTTCTGTGCATCTTTACTGTCTGGTGGCCTAGTGGGAAAGAGCTGCACTGCCAACCTGAAGGCACGTGGTTTGAATCTACCAGCTGCTTTGCGGGAGAAAAACAGGCAGTCTCTTCCCTTGTGATTTACGGCCTTTGGAAACCTGCTGGAGGGCCTGCTCGGAGTCCCTTCTGACTTGCTGGTACACAACTTGGTTCTGGACAGAGAGTCTGGGTTTCTGCACACATACCTCGTACCTGCCAGTCATGGCCACATGCCTTTCCAGTTCCCACCTGTAAGCACTTTGGAGTTGTCTTCACAATAGACTGCAGAGGCTTCCCTCCCTGCCCAGTCTTGTCACTTTGTTCATTGACTCTGCTGTGGAGTCAAGTGAGAGTCGTCCAGCCTGGCCACATCTTCACAGAGATGCGAGCGGTCTCAGATTCTCAAGGCGCGCACGTGTGTGTGTGTGTGTGTGTGTGTGTGTGTGTGTAAGTGTGTGTAAAGGATTCCTTGCAGCCTGGCCACATGCATCTTCACAGGGACGTGAGTGCTCTCAGACTCTCAAGGCCTCTGTGTGTGTGTGTGTGTGTGTGTGTGTGTGTGTGTGCGCGCGCGCGCGCGTGTGCATGCTTGTTTTACCACTCATGGATAAATGTGTTTTCTCCCGGTGTCCCTGTGTGTGTGAATCTGCTGAGGTGACTACATGATGTTTGCCCTTTAAATGAGCAGTTCACAAAATGATACTACATGAGTGTTTTATAATTTCATATACCTTTAATTCTTGAAAGAACCAATTTGCCATCACAGACCGCCTGTTTAAGCTGTTGTTTGTTTCCGCTTGCTGGCATTTTGCTTTGCTGCTGTGTCTGTGGTCCTGAGTGGAGTGGCCCTGGAAGCTTCCTTGCTCTCACTGTCTGCGTTTGCTGTGAGTAATCACTGACCTTGACCTCTGATGTATTTAGGGATGTTTCTACTCTTCATGAACTCTAGATGGTTCCCGTAAGGCCTGAAGCCCTCTTCTCTGGCCGTTTGGGGGACGTGTGGCTAAAGCTGTCGGAGTTGATATTTTGTTGTGGGGGTCCATCCTCTGATGGCCTGGAGCCACTTGGCTAGCCTGCTTGTGGAAGAGTGCGCCCACGTCGGCCAAGTCTTCAGAGCTATCACCACAGGGTACTGTCGTCCTGCCATCTCGTGACTGTGGCGGGGCCGGGTGTCTGTGCCACATTCTTCCTTCATCTTCGCTCTCAGTGTTAGTGTCTTGTCCCTTCGTTTTGCTCACTTCTGTGCAACTCCTTAATTTTGACTGGGCTCTGTTCCTCCGTCACAGAGGTCAGCAGACACTGTTTTCTCCCCCGGCAGCTGGCAGCTGCGGTACTTGCTTCGCTTCCTACCCCCAAGTCTCCTGAGCCTGAGTCCCAGGCACCGTAACCTGAGAAGGGGGCGTCATTGAGTGGCGAGGAGACCAGCACCTCCGCAGGCTTTCTGAGGTTGATTGTCTCCAAAGCTGATTGTTCCTGCTCCTCCTGCAGAGAGGCTGCTGGACTGGAACCACGGAGCTTTTGGTTCGCCCCGCAGCACGTCCCACTCCGTGTCAGCAGAGCTCCGTGTTTGAGGTGGAGTCCCCCCTCGACCTTCCATCCGCCTCCCCGCCTGCTCACACAAGCATTGTGTGCTCTCTGCTCCAGGTTCCTGTTGTCTCCTCTGGGGCTCCGCCCCTTCCCGGCCTCTGTGGAGCCCTAGGTCTTAGTTTAATGTCGTTGCTTCTTGATAGACGTCAGACTGCAAAGCAGGATCGGACTTTGTGCTGACCACAGCGATGCACTTTAAACGACGACATCGAAAGATGAAAGGAGAGGCTAGTCCTTCAGACACTAAAGCGGGAGAGACCTGGGGGGCCGTGCTCGTGGTCACCCAGACTGCAAGGCGAGCACTGACGTCAGCGGGTCAAGGGACGCTGGCCAGTGGTGCACGCACCACTCACCAGGAGGATGGCCTTTCTGCAAGTGCTGACCACAGCACAGAACACAGACGTGGGGATCCTGAGGTCAGGCGGTAGCCTCCTGCCTGGAGACCTGAGGAGCCCATTGCTCTCAGTAACGGATATGGTAAAGCAGGTAAAGAGCTAGAAGGTTCTCACAGAGAAGACTCCAGGAATAGTGTGTATTTCTTCTATTTTAAAGAAATCAGTAGTGATAGAATAGACTTGAATGATAGCATAAGTCACTTTGACTTCATGAACAATTCAAACTGAATAATAATGAAAATATCACCTATCAAAACTTAAGTGCATAGCTAAGGCTGTGCTTAATATGAATTGTGTAACTTTAAATTCTTTGAAAGAAAAAAACAAGTGCTTACAATTAAAATCACATCTTTTACCTTAAGAAACCAGGAAATGATGACCAAATCAAACCCAGAGTAAGGAAGAAAACAGACACACACAAGCAGAAATCAAGCAGAATATGTCGACTGGGCCCTGAGAAAGCCAAGATTGTTAGAACTTGGTTCTTTGAAGAAGTCCGTGAATCTGACAAATCTCTAGTTAAATCAAGAGGGAGACAGAAGACACGGTTTGTTACTATTAGGAATGAAAGATGGAACCCTGAGGGCATATACGACAGCTATGAAAAAACATATGAGCCAGCAACTTCTAATAGACAAACATCTTAGAAAAGACAGCTTACCAAAACTGACCCAAAGTGAAATAAAAAATTTAAATGACTCTTCTTCAACCAATAAATTTGTAGTTAAAAACTTAGCAGACTCCAGCATGTCATGACCTCTCTTGTTTCTCTCGACAGAGCACAAGGCCCAGGGGGCTGGACACCTTTTCTCTGACTTACATGTAGCTTTACATCTTAAAATAGCTCTGTCACGTTAGTGGGTGAGTGGCTGAATGACGGGAAGGTGTTCCTCCTGAAATGTGTGTTGACCTTTTACAAGGGAACTCAGGTGGTGGTGGTGTTACGTGCTGTTGAACCAGCTATAGCTCATAGGGACCCTGTGAACGACGGCTCCGAACCATGCCCTGTCCTGAGCTCACCTCACCGTCTCTGACACACCTGGCACCATTGTCACAGTCATTGTGTCATCTTTCTCATCCAGGATCTTCCCCTCCTGTCTTGACCCTACCCCCTTCCAACCATGATGTCCTCTCCAGGGTCCATCCTGGAAGCATGCTCCAAGTATGTGAGACAGACCGCAGTCCATAGCAGATTGCCATCTGAGCATCTGACAGGTCACATCCACCAGTGTTTGCATTTACGGTTTCATAACCCTGGTCAGAGGGTTGCACGGTTGGAACCAGCACCCTGACAGAAGTGAGTTCCGTGTTACTCGCATGCTTCAAGAAGTGTTTCATGATCCCCTTATGTGGAATACACCCACTCCCTTCTAGTGGTGGCTTACGATAACTCCCCTCTCTGCCGTATTACGTGTTTGCAGTCTCTAATTCCCCCTGAGACACAAGTTCTGTGACAGCAGGAGTCCGGTCTGTTTTATGAACTGCTGTGTAACCAAATGCCTAAAAGTGTCTGGAATGTGCTAGATGGTGCGTCAGTGCTTGTGACTAAGCGCGTGAAGATGGACCGTGCCGTGCACTGTCAGAGCCAGATTTCCTTTTGTCTGGGGTACCCCCTCCCCTCGTTATATTATTAGCCGGCACCTTCATGGATTTTTCTTCCCATCACCCTCTTCCTTTCTACATGGTATCCCACCAGAAATAGGCCAGGATGCTTTTAGGGTCCACACAGTGACATTGACCACACACAGTGCACACGTCACCCTGAGGCTGCAGTCATAGCGTGCGGCCCTGCAGCCGGGCCTCTGCAGGAGGCCTGGTGAGTGACTATGTGGGAGAGGTACGATTTCAAGGGGAGCGCACCGGCTCTGGCTCTGTGATTCTCTCGTGGTTCGATAGCCTGTTATTCTGTCCTGTGTCTGTTCTCTCCACCGCAGAGAAAAGCTAGGCTCAGGCTTGCACGTGTCCTTGGCCTCCCACCTTGGCCCTGAGTCTGTCTCAGGCAATTGAAACTGGCAGCTTTACACTAGCCGCTGAGAATTCACTTAGCAGAACATTTGTGGTGGAGAGGAATGACCCGCTGCTTGGGCACTCCCAACTAACTGCCCCTCACAGCAGGACACACAGGGGCATTTCCACCCAACGCCTTCCTTCTCCTTCTCCCCTGCCCTGTACACATCCCCATCCATCATGGCTGGAGGCAGCCCATCCCGTGGGTGCACTCCGTGCAAAACCGGCCAGTGCCCGTCTGCCCACCTGCCGGGGCCTTGCCCACATTCACTTGCTTCTGCTTGGGTCATTGAATGTGAGGCTGGACCTTGTTGCTTTCCAGTTTTGGTATAAAAATGTGTAAATCTTCTCCCAGTCTTCCTGCCGGTGCACAACCTAAAGCCACCCTGCCAAGAATGTCTTCACAGGCCCAGCCTTTCCTTGCCCAGTGGTTCAGTTTTCCAGATGTTAGAGAGAACCAGCTAACCCCGCCTGGGGGCTGTCGAGCTGAGCTCAGAAGAGTTTCCTAGACTCTAGTCTATCAGGCAGCGGATTGCCAGCCCTTTCTTCCACTGTGCAGCAGGTGGATTTGAAGCCTCAGCCTTGCAGGTGGTAGCTGAATGGAAGCCCTTGGCACCACCAGGCCAGATGCTGTCTAGCAGCGTGCATTCAGCAGCCTCTGGTGGGCCCCTGCCCGGTCCTATGGTGTCCATGTCGTGGAGGGTCTCCTACTTTACCAAGCATGATGTGCTTCTCCAGGGACGGGTTGCTCCTGAGAACATGTCTGGAGTTGGGACAGACCTTGGTTCACGACATGGTGATAGATGGAAAGTCCCAACTGCTTTTTTCTGGCAGTTTTGGTCATGAGCTTGGGAAGACAAACTGATGGCTATTGGCTGTAGCACAGTGTGCAGAGAAGCAGGGCCTCTTCCAGAAATGGAGGGAGGCCCAGCACAGCAGGGACAGGCAGGCAAAGGCCAGTCCCACTGGAGAGAAGACGCTGCTTCTGGAGGGAGGGTCCTGGGGGCGTGACTTCTGCTCCCAGGAACACAGGCTTTTGTGGGAGACTCCTCACCGCTCTGTCAGCACTGTGAGATGTGGCCTGAGGTAGGATAGGCAGGGAGGGCACGCTAGGCTGGTCAGAAAACACTGTCCACGCCTTGTTCAGGTGTGTGGGCTCCTCTGTAGGAGGGTGAGGGAGTGCTGTGCTGACTGCCAGGAGGGAGGCTGGTTGGGAGGCTGTTCTGTCCCAGGAGAGAAAGTCCAAAGCCCCAGTTTAGGGCAGTGAGAGGAGAGGACAGGAGGGCAGGTGGCTGGCTGTCGAGTGGGTGTGCAGAGAGCTCGGAGAGGGAGCAGTAAGACCTGAGTTGGTGACAGAGAGAAGCTGCCAAGTAGGGAAGGAAGGTGACCAGCAGACTTGGGCCAAGTGAGGGCCAGGTGCGGTGATCACTGGTGCCCAGGGAGCTGGGTGGAGTGCCCAGTCTCACTAGAGCTACACTGAGCTAGTAGGCAGTACAGAGAGGTTCTGCTGAGGGAGGGCAGCGTCAGAGCACCCGGAAGACTGGCTAGTGGCCAGTGACCACACTGGGCTGGTGGTTTCGGCCAGGGGTTTGCTCCTTCGGTGAACACTGGTACTTCACTCTGGTTATGAAGACACACGGCTCTGAGAGGGCGCTGAACCATCTGCTGCAGGAACCCAGATGTGCCCCAGGGCTCGTGGCCCTATGGCTGGAGTTCTGCAGGGAGGTGGCAGTCTCACCTCAGAGGGGCCTCAGAGCGGCACCTGGTTTCCCACCAGTGCTTGAATTTTACAGAGGGGTACATGGGGTGTGGGCCGAGAGACCTGGATTATCTAGATTGCATGGTCTGAACACACAGACCAGAGCAGGAGGCGAAGTCCTGGACATGCAAGGGTTGACCACACGCAGAATGCCGGCCAGCACAACCCCAGGGAGAGACGCTTCAGCCCTCAAGGTCCCCAAAGCCTTGTGGTTTGGGGCCTTCTCTGCCTCTCCTTCACAGCAGCTCACTAATTATTTACCCCGTGCACACCATACAGTGTTTAACTGACAGAACTTAGTTGATTTTAAAACTTAAGTTGCCACAACCTATCACATACAATGGTGACCCATCACCACCAAGAGACTGACTCCCAGTGACACTGCAGGGCGGGGCAGAACTGGCCGAGCGTTTCCAAGGGGCATCTTCTCAGGAGCGGCCGGTGGGTCTGAGTCACCAGGCTGTGGGGAGTCACCCTCTGCTTCCTCTGTGCAGCAGCGATCCACGTGTGGAGCGGGTGACTCTTGCTCCTTGGTGAG
>NW_006399798.1:1868223-1878103 GCF_000299155.1 Elephantulus edwardii | reverse complement strand
GGGTCTGAGTCACCAGGCTGTGGGGAGTCACCCTCTGCTTCCTCTGTGCAGCAGCGATCCACGTGTGGAGCGGGTGACTCTTGCTCCTTGGTGAGCACCCCGCTCCTCCCTCCTCCCTCAGCGAGCAGCTGCTCCTCCCTCCTCCCTCAGCGAGTAGCTGCTCCTCCCTCCTCCCTCAGCGAGCAGCTGCTCCTCCCTCCTCCCTCGGTGAGCACCCCGCTCCTCCCTGCTCCTCCCTCCGCCCTCCTCCCTCGGCGAGCAGCCAGCTCCTCCCTCCTCCCTCGGTGAGCAGCTGCTCCTCCCTCCTCCCTGGGTGAGCAGCTGCTCCTCCCTCCTCCCTGGGTGAGCAGCCCGTCACTGCACTTGCGGCTCATTGCGGTATCACCAATAGTCTTAGAAAAAGAGTACGTATGGTTTTTAAAAGCAGTGTGTGTGCCAGACTACCACTCTGAAAGGAAGCATTACCCTGTTTGTATTAAGAATTTGACAGCATGGAAAGAAGCCTGCCCATTTCTGGGACCCAGTGCTCCCTTTCTGGACGCGTGTGCATGCGCGCTGAGAGGAGCCTTAGGCCCTTGGCCGGTGCTCTTTTTCTTTGCACTCTCTGAAAGTGTTGTTTTCTCCCTTGATGCTAAGGGAAGTGAAGCCTTAGCTACGTCCTGATTGATTTCTTCCCTGGGTTCAGGTCACGTTTACAGACCTGTGTCTCACTGAGCCTGTGCTGGTCTCGGGCCTGGCGCTGGTAGCTGCCCCTGGGCTGCCTCCCACTCATGGACGCGCCCTGTTTGCAAATGCGGTCAAGGTACCCAGGGCTTTTCTCAGCTGCGACTTCTGAGAATGAAATGACCAGGCCTTTCTTCTGAGGCACTGCTGAGTGGGCGCAGGTGGCCAGCCTCTCATCTTAACCGTTTGTGTCACCAGCAAGGATCCAGCCCAGTCCCTGCTTTTGTAGTCCTGGCTGGGCCCTGCGGACTGCCTCGCACAGGTTTCAGGATACTGGTGCTGACCTGAGGGCTCGTGCCCAGGAGAGATCTAAACCCTGCACTGGGGGGTCCTGTGGCCAGGCGATGCAGTGGGTGAAGCCCACAGCTGCTAAGTGAACGGTCCACGGGAGGAGAGTGAGGAGACAGGATTACAGCCTTCTCAGTACTGGGGGGCGGTGCTTCCATACGATTCCTATAAAAACAGCAGGGGCCCAGAGGGGCCTTTTGCTTCTGACCTGACTTCACCAGGGGGAGGGACCACCACCAGCGTCTGCACAGCGTTGACTGCTCTGAGCTCGGACGTGCCTTCACTCTCCAGGCTGCACCAGCCCCAGCGCTGGCCGTCCCTCCCGCAGCGCTGCCCCCTGCAGGCTGGGTACAGCAGCCGTGGGGGTGTAACAGACAAGGGAAGGGTCTGACTCGGGATATTATGACTCTTCAGTCAGAGCACCCTCTGCCCACTTTGTCTGAAGCACCTTAAAGCCCTTTCTTAGCCTTGTCTGAACAGAGGCCTCACCGGTTCCTCACCTTGCAGACTCTGCACCCCCCTGGCGGTGCCACAAAGCCCTGGTAGTCCTGCTGGTAGTCTGGTGGTGCCCCACAGGCCCCCACTGTGTGGAGCAAGCCAGAGCCTTCAGGCGCCGGGCTCAGCTTTGTGGATCGGCTGCCTGACTAGTGCTGGAAGGCGCCCATTCCATGGGGGTCCCCTGCCAGAGCTCTCTGCTTGTTCACCCCCGCGGCCAGAAGCCCGCAGCACTGCCCCAGCTGTCTCCTGGTGCTGCTGTTTATGCCGCGTCACTCCCCATCACTCTGCTGTCACAGCTCTGTCTCGTGGGTCTTCGCACGGGGATCACAGGTCCAGACACCTCGACTCCTGCCTTGTGGGTTTTGATGGCTGTATGATCGCTTTCCCACCTCCAGTCACCTCACTTTCTGTCTAGCGAGGTTTTCAAATGGACCAGTCTTTGCAGTGGTGTCCTGTGGATGGTGGGGGCACCCGCAAGAATTCACATGAATACCCTTTTGACCTGGTCATCTCGTGTCTGCCCGGTTTTGCCCCGTCTTGTGAGTTACAGTGCCTGTGGCTGCGTGACCAGCAGGAAAGCAGCATGCTGCCGTTTGGGCTGGAGCAGCAGCACTGGGCAGGTTAGGGGCTGGTATACCTTCTGAAGGCGCGCTGACACAGAGCTGTGGACTAAATGACCTCAGGCCTGCCTGCTGCCTGTGCTCCACTCTGCTCTGACTCAGACTCCGCAACGGGTCACTGCCTGATTGAGACCCCCTTCTAGTCCCAGAGCAGCAGCACTTGGCCAGGACCACATACTATTTGGTGAGACCTTGTTCTGAACAGTTACATCTGTCGGCATGGTTCACCATGAACAGCCCCATGAAGTTGGGCCTTTACTGTTAACGGTTTTACAGATATGGAGATGGAGGGCAGAGAGGTTAAGCAATTTGTCCAACCACACAACTTGGCAGGCCCTGTGGTGAAGTCTGCTATCAGATGCCACCATCATGCCCCAAAGGTAGACAGTCTTCCCAATGCCCTGTAGTGATTGACAGACCCCTGGACCCAGGACAGGGCTCAGATAGACCCCCAGGACCCAGGAAAGGGCTCAGATAGACCCCCAGGACCCAGGAAAGGGCTCAAATAGACCCTGGGACCCAGGACAGGGCTCAGATAGACCCCAGGACCCAGGGGGATGGGATAGACCCAGGATCCAGGAAGTGGGTTCGGATAGACCCCAGGAGGCAGGTGGGCCCTGAGAAGCTGGAGGAGACTGGCTTCAGCTGATCTTTGTGGGGTGTGGAGGCCCTACCTGGGGCAGGAGAGAACAGGATGGATGCCAGAATGCTGGGGGGTGCTGGCGATAAGAAGCGGTCCCCATGACCTTGGGGAAGGCAGGCAGTAGTGATGTGGGATTGGGTGCCACCAGCTCACGGGGACCCACATGCCAGGGTCGCGTGTCTGAGGCTATCATCGTTACGGGGTCAGACTGTCTGGTCTTCTGCCTGTGGAGCACTTGGTGGAGTTGAAACACCAACCTTTTGGTTAGCCGCTGACGGCTCAGCTCTCAGGGCTAATCTTCATGCCACCAGGGCTCGTTGTTCAAGGCTGTTGTGCTGTTTCGTGCAGTTGTTTGGGTTCTGACTCAGTGAACTGAAACCTAGCCACGGCCATTTTGTCAGCTCTGGCTTACGGTGACCACTGTCACCCCGTTGAGCAGTGTGATCCTGGTGACCACTGAGGGTAGCCAGGAGGAAGGGGGGGCTGGGTGCTGAGCACCCGCGGGGAAAGCAGGCGTCTTCTCGTCGGTCTGCACCTTCACGGTTTGGGTTTGCGGTCAGCCCAGGCACCGGGCAGCTGTATCCACGCCTCGAGGGTGTGCCAGTGACCTTCCTTTACTGTCACGGGGGGAGGGCCTGCACATACAGTCATTGTTATCGTTGAAGATGAGAAACTCGGCGTGGATTTCTTTGCCCAGTTTTCAGATATTTTACAAAATTTATAATCTTGCCCAATTTAAAACCTGAACCAGCTGAAGCCCCTGCTGCCAGGTGGAGTCCAGCTCATGACAGCCTTCCACTGGGTCTCTGAGGCTGTGACCGACCCTCCAGGTGCAGGCTTCCTCATCGTTCTCCAGGAGAGGCTGGGGGCTTCGAACTGTTGGCCTTTCAGGAGCGGTGCAGCATCTAAACTCTCACACCACCAGGGCTCCTTGTCCAACTTTACAGAAGAGGGTGAAATGGAGGGTGAAAGTCTTCTTCCTCCTCTCCGGTAGGTCCCTGTCCACCTCCCACGTGAGAGGCAAGTTCTGCTTCCTCCTGATCTCCTCCGTTACTGTCCTTGGCAGGTGCTGTCAGGCCGAATACAGCTCAGCACCCTCGGAACAACAGCACCCTGCCCCACACTGCGCCGTCCGCACCGTCTCTCAACACCTGAGCCCACTGCTGCGGTCACTGCGCCAGTCCTCTCGGGTGAGGGTCTTCCTCCTTCACTGACCCTCCGTCTTTCCAAGCATGTTGTCCCTCTGCAAGGAACAGCCTCTCCTAGCAACAGGCCCAGAGTGTGCGGGACAGTTTTCTCTTTGCCTCCAAGGAGCGCTCTGGGCGCACATACTTTTTGTCCGTGGGATGCTCAGTTCCCTTCTCTGATAACCACAGGTCAGTGGCGTCAGTGCTGCTTCTGTCATCCTTCGTCCGGCTCTCAGATTCACAGCAAGTGATGGACAAGACCATGGCCTGAATTGGCGCCCTTTCGTCTTCATGGCTTCTCAGTCAGTGCTCTCGCCCGATCTTCTGCTCCCACCCCACTGGACACACACATGCATACTTCTATGTTTATGTAATTCTTTTTTCATGAGTAAGAATTTCTGGAATTAATGTAGCATTTTAAACACAGTGAGCTTATGACGGCTCTGATGTTCTGCAACTTGCTGCCTTGAATACCTTTTATTTATTCTTTGCATTTCTCACATAGTTTTTGCTTTTTTGGTAAATGTGCCAGGAATGATTTAGTGAGTTCCTGGGGTAACTGGAATCTTGAGGTGAATGTGAGGGTGTTCCCAGGTTTGGTCTTCACAGCCATCGCTCGCCATCTCTGTGGCGTCTTGGCACACATGCATGAATACAGCTGTTGAGTCCAATTGATTCCTGGGACTTGAAGGATAGGTCAGAGCACAGTATGTCTACAGCTAGCATTTTAAAAGGTATTCCCAAAAGACACCCCACCAAGGGTCTCTCAGATTGCACTCCCTCACAGACTGCATTTCTCGAGGTTTCCCTGCCTCTCTGAGTATTTCTCACTTCTCCATTTCTCCCAGGACATGGGCTGACCACGCCATGCCTCTCCTGTGCTCAGGGGCCTACTCCTCCTGCTGCTGTGCCCTTCACCGGCTTCTCTTGTCACCGTGTCCTCTGTCCACTGCTCTCCCGTGTCACAGGAGGGTGCTGTGGACAGTCTCCAGGCATCACACGTAGTCCCTGACTTGTCATTTCTGCAGTAAGAGAATGCCTTTATGATGTCAAACTTACTAATGTTTTCCCATGGAGATTTTGGTTTTGTGGAATAGATTCACCATGTCAAAACTGGTTTTTAAAAATTTACCCATAACTCAGCAGTTTAGCTCCTTGCTGTCGTGTCAGCACTGTCCCATGCCTGACCGCCCGGCTGGCGTTTGGAGGCTGTAAATCACGCAGGAGGAGACTGACCTTCTTTCTCCTGAGAGCAGTGGGTGGACTCAAACTGCCTACCTTTGGGTTGACAGGCAGCTCCCTTCCTACAAGGCCACCATAGAATTCTAGAGAGTACATGTTGTCATTTTTTAAACTATTAGACATTTTATATAAAAAAAATACATGTGTTTGCACATGCACCCTGTGCCCAGGACTGTAATACCGACATCCCAGCAGGGTTGGATCTGTGCTTCCGAATGGCACCTCTGCCCTTTTTTCCTGGCAGGAACGGTGGGATTTTGCACACCGACCATTTGTGTGTCCATCTGCAGCCTTTCTGAGGGGTCCCCACGTGCCCTTTAAAGCTTGTCGTGAGAGATGAGGCTGCCCCTCCCTGTGCCCGTCTGCAGTCCCTCTCCTCTCTACCACGCTGTCTGTGGACAGAAGCCCCTCTGGCTGTTCATTCTCCCTGCTGAATGAGTTTCTCTAAAGGGGTTTGTTTGATCCATTCTTATGTATGCCTAAGAATCGGTCCCCTGAGGGTCTTGGTAGACTGTGGATTCTACCGCTGTGACTCACTGTGTCAGGAGCGGAAATGAAAAGTCTCAGCAGGAACAGAAGCAGAATGACCTTATTTCTGGTCCTGATCTACAGACTCATCAGTTTGGAGTTCATTTGGCCTTAGTTATCCGTGCTGTTGTAACAGATGCCACAGATGGACGCCTTTAACAAATGGAGATTCTTACATTTAAGAGGCTAGAAGTCCAAGTTCAGGACTAGGTCTAGGTAGGGCAGCCCTGTCTCTGTTGGCTGTGGAGTAAAGTCCTTGTTGCTTCAGCCCCGCAGGCCAGGTGTGCCCTGTGGACTCCATCGTGCTGGTCATCCTTGGCCTCCAGAACTTCATCCTGCAGGGCCCAGGCCGAAATGATACACTCCACGGCTGACCATTATTTCTTGGTAGTTCTGAGGTTTGGGCCCTGCCCCCAGCTTTTCTTTCTGGTGATATAAAAGATTCCTTGGGTCAGACACCAGGGGAACTCACTTTGTGTCTGTTTAGGCTTCTGTCGGGATTGGGAGGTATTGCATTTGCCTTTAAATCTTCCTACGACTGTTCACTTTGACAGACCATGGAGGATCATTTCATGTGTAGATTTTAGGGGAACAGTTTACCCTGATGGCTGACCCATGTGCCCTGGAGTTGAGGCTGCTGCCCTCCACTGGAGCCCATCAATGGAGACAGAGAGAGAGTCATACGTGTGTCTCCCATTGGTTGCTTACACAACATAGCAAAACACATTCCTAATGCAAAAGGAGATGCAAGCCCTTTGTACCCATTTTTGTTGGCTCTAAGAAGCAGGCACGCTCTGGTCTTGCACACGCGCCTTTGTTCTCTGTGAGTCACTAAGCAGGAGACTTTGCCTCGGTGGGCTCTCGTGACCCTGGGGGCCGTGCGTCCGAGCCCTCCCCGTGGAGGGGACACTTGCTATGCACATGGTCCTCGGCTGCAAGCCAGTTAAGAGGAATAGGAACTCAACTGTAACAAGTTGGTGTGCGTCCAGCAAGCAGGCACTGAGGCCACCCACACTCAGCATCCTGCCATGTTATGGATAATGTATCATTTACTGTTTATAAAATGGTTTTGCTCTATTATTTTTATAATTAAAAATGAAAGATGTATGAATGATTGCCTGAAAAACCAATATAATTTATAAACCCTCCCTCAAATCACAAACAAATAAAAGGAGGGGAAATATGTGGTAGAGGGAGAGAGGCCATTAGATGAAGAGGGCCTGGTGGCACAGTGGTTATGGCGGCCCCTCGAAAGGGCAGCCAGATGTTCAGACCCACCCTCTGCAGACCATGCTGGGCAGTGCATTCTGAGGAAGACCCCGACTTGGACGCCCCACAGACGGTCTCTGAAAGTCAGAGCTGACGCAGTGGGAGCTTCACCTGGCAGGTGGCACCTTCGAGAAGGGCTGGATCACCGGGAGCGGGCGATAGGTGTGGGTCCCGCTGCCGTGAAGGGATTGCACACAGGGAGCCTGAGGGAGAGGAAGGCACGTGTGTTGACGGCTTTCTTGGTTTTGTCGTTGATGTTCTGCACCCTCATGTGGGAACCGACCTGGAGCTGACCCTAACCCTTATGGATTTTCAGAGGCACTGACCACGTGGGAGGAGACTCCCATCCTTCTCCCATAAAGATGGCTTGGCGAGTGGAATTGAGTTCTGGAAGGGACGAGGCCTGTGACTGGGAGTTCTCTCTTGCATCTGCAGTGGACCCTTGACTCTATGTGGCTAGGAGGCCCCTGCCCCACACAGAGGAGGCCAGTCTGCCACCTGTCCATCTGTCTGTCCTCTGTAGAATGGTCTGAGACAGCAGGGTGGTAATAGAAGCCGCTCTGGGAAGAGAAGGACCGTGGCATGGTTGCTTTGTTCCTCTAGCGGTCCACCCCAAGGACACAGCATCAGGGAGCCACGATTCTTCTCGTTTGGCCACTGTGTCCATGTGGACTGGAGAGTGGGGGCCCAGCTGAGCCATGCACCCGACAGGGAGGGGCAGGCCTCTGCCACACAGGAGATGCTGTTATCCTGGTGCGGCAGAGCCTGGGAGGCAATGAGCTGTCTTTCTTCTCTGTGGTTACAAGGATGGGGTGCCCACGCTCCCCCCCAACAAGCTGGGACTCACCCCACCCCCCACTGGTTCTGTCAGGGCTGTAGCTGTGTGATGGTTGGGCCGCAGGCACCTGCGTGTTCTGGGAGGTGGGGGGAAGAGGCGAGGGGATTGGACCAGCCCACGCTGTCCAAGGAGGCCTGCAGTCGGAGGTATTTAAACTTGAGTGTAGCCTGATATTCACTCCAGATAAATTCTCTGAAGCCCATTTCCGTGCCTTTGTTTGCAGTGGAAGCATGGCCTTGGCTGTTGTTTAGAAGGAGGAGGGCTGCTTTGACGGGGGCTGAGAGGAGGGGCGGGAGGCTGACCATTGCCTGGGCAGCTCCCGGCATCCACGGCCTTCACTGCACACGAGGGCTTTGTGTCCTCGGGCTGTGGAAGTGCTCAGCCGAGAAGCCGTAGGAATATTCCACCGGCAGGAGCTTGCGCTCGCCTCCCTGGCCTTGTGTCTGCCGCTGCTCGTCCTGGTGGGTGTACCTACTGCCGCTCGGGGATGGGGCTGGGCCGGTTGGCAGCTCCCTGTCTCACAAGGGAGGGCGTGTGCTCTTCACAGAGTCCTGTTCCTCTTGAAGAGTGCCGGTGCTTCTCCCTCACCTGCACGCCCTGTGTTGTGTTGTGGTGGTGGTGCTCTGTTGAATGGGATCCGACTGGCACACGAGGAGATTGCACCCTCCTCTTCCAGCAGTGCATCTGGTGGATTCGAACTTCATGCCTTTGGGATTGCAGCACAGCTTCTTGCCACTCGGCCACCAGAGCTCCCTTGCATGCCCTATATTATAAACAAGCCGTCTCCATAGAGGTGACAGGGACCTGATTGTCCTAGCAGGGCAGTGGGACACTGCCATGGAGTGGGGAGAGCCTGGGTGCTCCCAGCCCCCTACAGTGTGCAGCGAGAAGGACGCTGCGGGCATATTGAAGGCATAACCTCGAGGACCCAACACGAAGTCATTCACCCTCGCAGCTCAGTGTCACACAGCTCAAGAGCCATCGCGAAGGCCCGTGGCCTCTGCCCTGGTGCTCGGTGAGTGGGCTCTGGGCCATGTGGAGCCCTGTCGTTAGCCGCAGCCAACCTCAGAGAGTGAGAGACCAGCCATTAGCTCTTCTCCTCGCGTGCTTGCACCCGTTATTCTAATGAATCCCCACTAATTAACTCCGTACTTCAGACAGTACGCACTGGCTTCAGACAGGAGCTAACATTTAGACAGGAGCTAAAATAGATCCCAGCTCACAGACCTGTGGAGGTGGCATTTTAACTACCTTTCTCTGCCTGTTTGCTACCTGAGACCTTCAGGGTTCCTACCTGGCAGATTACAAGGATAGCAGTGCTGCTACACATTCTGTTACTGTGACGTTGACGTGGTTGGGCATCCCAGCATATACACCATCACTCACCACCGGGCACTACACCTCCATACACACACCACCACCGGGCACTACACCTCCATGCACACGCCACCACCGGGCACTACACCTCCATGCACACACAACCACCGGGCACTACACCTCCATGCACATGCCACGACCGTGCACTGCACCTCCATGCACACGCTGCCACCACCGGGAACTACACCTCCATACGCACGCCACCACCGGGCACTACACCTCCATGCACACACAACCACCGGGCACTACACCTCCATACACACACCACCACCGGGCGCTACACCTCCATACACACGCCGCCACCACCGGGCACTACACCTCCATACACACGCCGCCACCACCGGGCACTACACCTCCATGCACACATCACCACCACCGGGCACTACACCTCCATACACACGCCACCACCGGGCACTACACCTCCATGCACACGCCACCACCACCGGGCACTACACCTCCATGCACACGCCACCACCGGGCACTACACCTCCATGCACACGCCACCACCATGCACTACACCTCCATACACACTCCACCACCGGGCACTACACTTCCATGCACACGCCACCACCGTGCACTACACCTCCATGCACACGCCACCACCGTGCACTACACCTCCATGCACACGCCACCACCGGGCACTACACCTCCATGCACACGCCGCCAC
>NW_006399798.1:1852845-1868123 GCF_000299155.1 Elephantulus edwardii | reverse complement strand
CCATGCACACGCCACCACCATGCACTACACCTCCATACACACGCCACCACCGGGCACTACACCTCCATGCACACGCCACCACCGTGCACTACACCTCCATGCACACGCCACCACCGTGCACTACACCTCCATGCACACGCCACCATCGGGCACTACACCTCCATGCACACACAACCACCGGGCACTACACCTCCATGCACAGGCCACCACCGGGCACTACACCTCCATGCACACGCCACCACCGTGCACTCAAGGACACGTGCTGTCACACACACCACTGTGCCCTACACCATCACACGCATAGCCACACACTGACAGTGAGATGGGAACATCTCTGTGCACACACACCACCATGCACACACATCTTCGTGTTCCACACCATCACACAAACAACCACACAGTAGCGGTGAGATGGGGACTTCTCTGTGCATGTGTGGCCTGAACCGTGCAAGCTGTCTTGGATGTTCTTTGTGGAGCCTGCAACACTGTGGGTGGTGAATAAACAGCCATGGAGTGCAGTCATCTTGTGATTCAGTGCTCTCCATGCTGGCACTGGAGGCCCTTCATTGTGGTGCCCGCAACCCTGCCCAGCCAGGTGACCTGTGTCCCTGCTCTCCCACAGACCAGTGGCAGTGGATGAAGGGCACAAGAGACCAGGAGTGGGGAAGCCCTGTCCCTCTGTCAGTCAGCAAGATGTTATTCATGTCCTGCCAGCATTTTAGGAGAAAATACTGTCAAATATGACATTTACTGGGCACTTTCCTTTTTCATTTTGCTGGCTCTGTGTAGTATGTGGGCTCCTGTGACTCTGCAGAGCGTGGGGACACTACAGTGAGCCCCGCAGCTCACCCCAGGCCATGCGCCTCCTCCTGCAGTCTGTGTGTAGTGCGTCTGCTGCTTGTGCAGGTGACTTCTGCCTTAAGAAGTGCAGATGGCTGAAGCCCCGTGCGCCCCCACCTCCCTCACCATGGAAAACACTCTCAGCAGTTTGATCTTCATGTTCTCGCTACCATTGATTAGTCCTTCGCTCAGCTATTATTGATTGTGTTCTCATTACGTGGAAACCTGCCAGGAACATGACACTTTCTGTAGCATAACGTTCCCCATCACGTGTTAATATGCTGTGTGTGGTGTGGACCGTGTGCTGTGTGCGGTATGCACAGTGTCGTGTGTGGTGACATTGTGCTGTGTGCGGTGTGCTGTGTACATGGTACAGTGTGTCCCGACATCCCGCAGTGTGTGGTGTGCACACTGTGTGGTATGTAGTGACATCCTGCTGTATTTTGTTATTTCACAGCAGTGGTCAGCCTCAGGCCTCTTTATCAAGAGGGACAAGAGGTGGGTCTGCTTTCCGTCTGGCTGGGCTTTAGTTCTCTGCAGAGGAAGGTGGGCGAGGTGCCAGCTACAGTAGTTCACTGACAGCAGGGCAGCACCCCGCCCCGGGAACCCTGGTGTCATTTCTCACACCAGTGCACTGTGTATCCTTTCTAACTCTCTCTGTCCCCAGGACTTAGACCTAGGAGCTGGAGGACATGTTTTTATAAATACTGAGCTGTTGCTTTTCTTTATTTTTCAACGTAGAGTGTTATTCATCTTTTCCCAGTTAGTGGACAAAAGTGGGCAAACAGTTGACTCTCATTGTGACCTGCACTCCGGTGACACCCAGGCCTGGGAAGGTGGGCATCCCCACCGGCCCTCGGGCTGCTGTGAGTTGCTGGTTTCTCCTGTTTGCCCACTATTGTGTCTACAGTGGACGCTTGGTTAGCCATGCACATTCTGAGCCTGGGTCCCAGCACCTCACACACTTTTCTGTGGCTCCTGGTAGGTTTTCAGAAATCAGCTATGTCAGTCCTATGTTGTGGCATCAGTGCTCTTCCTTAAGGTTTGTGTGGTGGGACGTGGGAAGGCTTTGTGCTCACCAGGACACGGCGCGCTCCCTTTCCTGCCCCACGGCACCTGTCGCCCACCCTGAACTGTTGGGAGGAGCTGAGCAGCAGCAGTGACCATGGCATTGTTGGTTCCTCCCTCGGGGCGAGCTGCAGTTACGTACACAGCCCCTTGTTGCGGTGATCTGTCTGGCTTGCCCTCCCTCACTAATGCTGTCCTATAATTACCAGAGATTTATAGTCTGTTTAATATCTGCTGGTGCGAGGCCCTGCTCATTATTCTTGATTAAATTCTCTTCCTCTTTGGGAGTGTTTCTCCCCTGTGCTAACTTTGCTTCTGCTTGTCACAGCCCAGGAGAGGAACACCCGCTTAGTGCCGTGATGGGGGAGGCGGGGGCGCTTCATGGAGAAGAGAGCAGAGGTGGGGGCAGTGGACATCATGGAGGGAGGGGTGGACTTCAGATTAAAGAACAGTCAAGACAGGTGGACATCAGAGGGTAGAGAGTAGTCGGGGTGGTCGACTTCATAGAAAGAGAGCGGCCTAGGGTGGGGGATGGGGGCTTTCCCAGGGTCTGCATGCAGGGTGCTGCTTGAGGACAAGCCCCAAGGTCCCATGACTCGGCAGGACAGACGGCCTCCACACCCTGACTTATGCACCCACACACACCCTGTGTGGGCTGGATGTCTCTCTGGGTCTCACTGCCCACTGCCCAGGCCCCACGCTTTTTAACCTCATTGGTCCCCTGCCTCTGTGGGTCTCACTGCCCGCTGCCTGGGCACCACATTGGCCTGGCCTGGCCTGGTTTGGTCCCCTGCCTCTGGGCTTTCTCTCTGAGACATGAGCAAACCTCCAGGCGATTCTAGAGGCACTGTCAGTGATGAGGCTGTTAGGAAAATACCCTTTATTGGAAGTGTGGAATTTGATCTCTGACAGCAGTGGTTTGCCCAAGGACACTGTCTGCCCAAGGAAAGGAACAGGCAGAAGAGCTCCGTAGAAAAGGGCCCATTTCGAGTCCCTACTCAGATGTCGTGTCACTTTCTCTGTTCCCAGCACCCTGTCCAGCCCTCCCCACCCAGGGTTGTGAGTGAAGCTCCCACTGGGGGAGATGAATGAGCCTGGTAGGTCACTTCCCTCCCACCCTCAAGGCCAGTGTTGTAAGCTCTGTGAGGAGGTGGCCCTGTGACCACGCTGTGGGGCCTGATGGTTTGTCGAGAGCACATGTAGGCACAAGGGGGTGCAGGGTGAAATTGAGTGAGATGAAGGCGATGGCAGTGTATGACAAAGGGCTGCTTAGACATTGTCATTCGTTTATAAACACCTGTGAATGATTGTATGGGAAATTAGGATTTGTAAACCTTACTCAAAATAAATTTTTAAAGCACGTCACTCAGTGATTGGAGGCTCTTGGAGGTATGAAGATGGTGCAGGTTGCACATTTCTAGCCGGCAAGGAGTGGGTGCTGGTGCGAGTGACCCGCGTGTCCGAGGTCAGCTGGCTCCACTGCCGTGCGGTGTTGGTGTGCTGATAGATTGCCAGACCGCTCTTCCAAGAGGCTCCCAGTGGCCACTAACAGCCGTCCTTCAGCATAGCTGCTGAGTGTGCTAACCGTCGGACACCCAGGCTCCCCTGCACAAAGGTGAATCGATCAGATGGAAAGCGTTTGCTATACTCTTTCACAACAATTCGGACAGCAATAACTGCTGCCTTCATAGAATCATAAACCAGAAAGTAGCATGTGCTCCAGGATGGGGGTTCAGTGCTGCCTCCCAGTGGGGTGTTGGTCCCGGCTCTGAGTGTGCTGTACAGACACATACACACACACCTCTCCCTCCCTCCCTCCCTCCCTCTCTCCCTCTGTCTCTCTGTCTCTCTCTCTCTCCTGGTCCTGGCTCTGAGCGTGCTGGCCATTGTCAATATCCCCTGTCCCTGATGAGTGCTGGCCTTCTGTCCTCATCCTGCCCTTGGACTAGAGAGACCATGGCCAGTCCCTGTCTGGCTGCACTGGCCGGCCGGTCACCTCTCGCAGGGTCCCAGGCCTGCGGGCTTTCCTGAAGCCGCCTTCCTCCTCTCTTCCATGGGGCAGTTAATGGACTGATGACACCGGCCTGCCCGTGAGCAGCCTTGCACGTGGTGACCCCACCACCAGGGCTCCATCATGGGTGAGAACTCACTTGTAAATAGCGTTTGTGGGAGTTCTCAGGCACGTGGGTACACTTTGTGGTTCAAGGGCATAAACCGTGGCCTCATGGCGGTGGGGCTGCATTCATGAACCTCAGAAATGGATCAGAGGCTCCAAGAAAGCCCACAGAGAAAGACTCTCAAGGAAAAAATAAACCTCTTCATGCCCGCTGAGAAGCAGAAAGCAGCTTTCAAAGCCAGGGTTGTACTAGAAAATGTATGTACTAACTTCTAAATAAAACACTAAGAAAGACCTTGAGCATACTAATTGAAGAGCGGAATATCCACGCTCTCCCTAAATAATGTTGACTGGGGCTTCGGGAGTGACAGTGTCAGAAGGGCAGAGCCCAGGGTGTGTCCCCAAGGCTGTGGGGTCCCCAGGGGAGTGCGTTCTGAGAGGTGTGGGGGTCCCCAGGGACGTGTCTCCCGGAGGCGCGGCTCATGCAGAGGTGAGCGAGGACTCACCTATCGGAGTGACCCTGGACGCTGGTGGTGCTGCTTTGGTCGCGCAGGACCCGGGCCGGGTTAGCAGCCGCTTTGTAAGGGGGACCTGGTAGGTTTGTTGGGGGAACCTCAGTGCGGTCTCAGGGAAGAAATGACCGTGCTCCCGCATTTTATTTTCCAGAACTACACACAGTATATCCCACTGTCCATCTATGACCTGCAGACTTGGATGGGCAGTCCATCCATCTTCGTCTACGACTGCTCCAACGCCGGCCTCATTGTCAAGTCCTTCAAGCAGTTTGCCCTTCAGAGAGAGCAGGAGCTGGAGGTGAGCCCAGGTGGGGGTGCTTCCCAGGCGGGCAGGGGGTGCTGCTTCCCAGAGGCTCATGTCCTTCACTGGGATGGAGACCTGCTCACAGCACTGAGGGTCAGAGGGTGCGCTTGAGGCCAAAGCAGCAGGCAGTGCCCTTTGCCATCTAAGCATCCACTTAGGGATGGCATTGCGAGAGCCAGCTTGTATCTGGCGACGTCCACCTTGGAAGCTAAATGTCAAGGTCAGCAGACACTCAGGTGAGGAGCAGTGGACCAGCCTCTGGTCACTGACTTCAGCCCATCACCATCTCAATCATTGCTCCAGCTGCTTTCTGTGATACTAACGGGGACCCAGGGTGCTAAACGAAAGGGACCTAGTGCCGTGGGGCAGAAGGAGCTGGCCTGGTCAGCGGATCACCCACTGACTGCTCCTGGGAGGAGGATGGACCGGGCTCCCGTGCCGGCTCACAGCCTCGGGAACGAGGCCTCAGTGGAGGGACAGTGAGCTGGAATCGACGGGGTGACAGTGGGTACAGCAGAGCTGTCACAGCCGGGAGAAGCTGTGTGGTGCTCCTCTGGACGTGGTTGTTTTCATGACTATCTGCTGTTTGAGTAAAACAGTGGATTCTAAGGGAACTGTAAGAGGCAGCTTCCGTTCCGGACCTCCATCGTGTGCTCGCTGCACAGGGGTGTGGGTAAGATGAGGCCCCGCGAGGGCTGGCGGGCTGCGAATCGGAGCAGACGAGCCTGGTGCGCGTCTCCTCGGGCCTCCGTGTCGCTGTTCTCTTCGTATTTCATCAGAAGATACTGCTGAAACAATCAACAGTCAAATTTGAAATTCTATTTAGTAGAATATAAAATGAACATTTCTGCAGTTTAATATCTCATGTTTATAAATTAAGTCCTTATGCAGATGACTATCTAAGAGTGACACATAATAAAATGCCTTTTTTCCTAAGAACCAAGCCAAGTACCACAGGTCCCTCTGGTGCTCTCTGGAGGGAAAGGGCCCCTTCTTGCTGTCAGACGTTTCACTGGGCTTGCCCGGGGCAGGTAACCCAAGGGGCCCAGCAGCCTCACAGCAAAGCAGGAACACCTTGCTCAGATCCTCTAAGAACTACTCTGGGGAATCTGCTCTGCGTCTGTGGTCCGAAGAGCCCTGCCTCATTTGTAGACCTGGCCGTAAGCGTACTTCAGCCCTAAGCGTGTCAAGTCCAGTGTGAGTCTGTCCCATGCAAGGAGTTCTAGTTCTGTCGTGCATTACATGGACGTCTGTTTAACCAAAAGGCTGGTGGTTCGAATTTGCCAGCCACTGCCCAAGAGAAAGATGAGGCTGTGGCCTCCTGTAAAGATGCACAGCTGTGAAAACCTGATGGAGGGTGGACTGCGGGGCAGCGAGAGGCTTCCTCCTGGCACTCCACAGCACGTCGACGCACACTGCCCCACGCGCTCCATGGCACGTCCATGCACACTGCCCCCACGCGCTCCATGGCATGTCCACGCACACTGCCCCCACGCGCTCCGCGGCACGTCCACGCACACCTGCCCCCACACGCTCCATGGCACATGCACGCTCATGCTGCCAAGGGTGCATCAGCCAAGATGCTGCTCATTTCACACAATTTGCATAATCTTTTTGCGAGGAATGTGTTGAATTGACTCGCTCAGCTCCTCAGGAGATCACGTGCACAGGAGATGCATGGGTGGCTTCCTGATCAACGTGGTCCTTAACTGCTTCCTTTTCAAAGTGACAGTGTAGATAGGCTTGTGTTTTTCCATTACAGTTGCTCATATTGGCTATTGTTCAGTTGGTCTCTTGCATAAGCAGCGGAAATTAAAATCATGAAATTGGCTCCCAGCTAAGATCTTCAAGTTCGCTTTAGTCATTTCACTATCTGTAGAAGCCTCAACCCTGCACGCCCTCTTAAGTTTGTTCTTTTGAAAGTCCTTTTCCTCTCTGTGGTTCACCAAATTCCTTGTCAGCTTATGTCTCCTGTTAGTGCTTTGGACTGGAAATGGGTGGTGACTGTGCATGGCTCAAAATCGGTCAGTAAATGGTTTAAGGCGTGTGATTAAATGTAAGAATGATTAAATACTGTGCACAGAACAAGAGCTTGGAACAGAAAGCCTGTTTCCCCGATAGAGGCTGCTCGCTGTAGCAGCGATGTGAGTGACAGCAGTCTGCAGAAGCGAGTTCAGCTCCCTGTTCTTGGCAAGTGGCCTTCCTCCCCGCTTCTCCTCCAGGGACGTTGTAGGGAGAACGGAAGGCAGCTTGCAGCTGGCACAGCACCAAGCTAGGGACACTTCTTTGCCACTCTGTCATGTTCTCTATGCTTTTCCTTTTGTCCTGTTATTTTATCGTTAGAAAATTAAGGAAAAGTGATTTGAAAAGTTTTAAGAGAAAATGCTTTCAAAACTTAATATGTTTTTGTTAAATTAGTTTGTGTACCAGATAAGCATGCAGATTGTAGCCTTTCAGTGAATCTACCCCATCCCGGCTGAAGCTCTGTTACTGAAAATGCACCTACAGCCGGGTCTGACCTGGAGCCACCTCCCATCAGTTTTCCAAGGCTGTAAATCTCTAGGGGAAGATCATGCCCACCTTCTCCGAAGATTACCTGGGGGGTTCGAACCACCCACCCTTCACTTAGCAACAGGACACATAAAAAAACTATGCCATCATGTCTCCTGCTGCTGAAGGGAACATACTTTTAACAGCTCAGATCTTCTGGTGAGAATTCTCCTGTCTGTAAGTAATCTGTCTGTACGACTTCTTGACTTTGGTTTTAGATCATCTGTGGATTTTCCGCTGTGATACAGCCGGCACCCACATCTCCCCGTAGAGGCTGCTATGTAAAGACTGCAGGGGCTGTGGGGGCCTGTCAGTGCACACGTGGCACTTGAAGTTCAAGGGAGTATTTGTCTGCAATTATGAATTCTGGAAAAGTTTGCCACTCAGTTATAACTCACTTTATTTGATTTCTCTATATTTTGTAACTTTAAGTAATATTCTTACACATTTTAAAAAATTGTTGAAAATGCACGCAGAAGACCATCCCCACATGACTTAGCTGTATGGCAGTGGTATCAGGGACCCAGGCTCTTGTCATCCCAGGCTACTGGGGGACAGTCGTGTTTTATCCTGACGGTGGCAGTGTGTCCACCGTGGCTCCAGTACTGCCTCCATCTTTGAGAGTAAGGAGGGAGCAGTGCTCACTGTGTCTGTATCTTTTCAGAAGAGCAAATGTGTTCCAGGAAACAGCCCTGCCACCCCCATGGCTACCCCCGTTCTCATGGGAGGGGCCCAGGAGCCTGGAGTGGAATGCTTCCTGGCCCACCTGCTGGTTCGTGTCAGCCCCAGGTCTTCATGATAGCACATCTGGTCAGTCCCGTGGGACTGCAGGTCTGGACTGTTAGCACTGAGCAGTCACCACTCCGACTGCTTATCATGGAAGAGTAGGTGAACTTGACCAGTCTCCCACCTGTTCCGTTGGGTCTGCCACTAGTGTCCCATGAGACCTGCATGCAGACGGGAACCACAGAAGGAATGTGGTCTTAACCCAGGGCCTGTGGACAGTGAGTTGGAGAGAAATGAAACTGTTCTAGAGTATTCATCAGGGGCACTACCCCTCGTCTGCGAACTAGAGGAAGGCTGTCTCATGAACTTTCCCAGAAGTGGTCTTCAAGAAGCGCCGTCCGTCACCTGCCCCCGTGGACATGCCACTTGGACATTACCCTGCTCACCTGCACCAAGACGGCAGGAACCCGGGTGCCGGGGCCGGCATGGACCTGTGCTCTCTCTCAGTGGCAAGCTCAAGTTAATAATGTCTGGAGATCGCGGGCCATGACCCCTTTTCTAGGACAGAGAAAGAGGGGCTCAGCTGTGCCCCAGAGAGGCCCAGGACTAAGGGCAATGCCTGAGTGGACCGTGAATGCGCAGTGGCGACAATGGGGACCTAGGAGGGCACAGGGCCTTGGAAGGGGAGATTACCTCGAGGGCATGAGGGGCTATCTAGCCCCAAGGCCCTAGCTTCATACCCAAGAAAGCAGTTGCTCAGCCAGAGACCAGGACATCTGTCTGTATGCCTCCCATGTCCAGGTCCCAGGGCCCTGCAGGGTGTCTTGTCCACCTCATCTGTGGCCACCTGAGTTTTCCATTTACTCCTCCCTCTGTCTCTGGTGACCGATGTGACCAGGGGCCAGCGTGCACACACAACTAGCCAGGCATTTACTGTGCCGGCCTCACAGGCAGCCCTCTGCCGTGCACACGGGAGGCCGGCAGCTCTCTGCACCCCCTCATCTGATCGTCTGGGTGTGCAAGAAAAAAAGTGATTTCTCTGCGTGAAACATTGAAGAACCCTGGCCACTGCCGACAGGAAATGAAACCCAGAACAAAGTGGCTGTTAACAGACCCCCCCCTTCCCAGACCCGCTCTGCTTCCTTGCAAAGTCTCGCCGCCAGCCTCCTAGAGCCGTCCTTTACCCAATTAATGTGGCGATTAATTATGTTTTGTCTCATAGTCTCTCTTCTGCGCTTGTTGTCGGCTGTAATTTAGGACCTTTCTGTAAACCTGTCACAGCGCCTCTTATGAAGTAGGTGCTCAGGGAATATTTATAGATCTGACTTGATAAATAAGTACACTTCCAGACACCCCACCTCCAGTCATCGTCATTAAGAAGGCCTGTGCTGCATTGAGCAGGTTTGATCTTGTATTGATTTGTATGACAAAGAGCCCCAACTCATGAATAGAACATAGTATTTACAGCCGTAGAAGGCAGAGTGGAGCCTTCCCGGCCGAGTCTGGGAGTGGAATTTTTTCCCCGTTTCATCTGTTTTCAGATGTCTCTAGAATGTACTCGGCACCATGAGATATAGTCGCTGGGGTGGGGTGTCTCAGTGGGGGACCCGCTAGGCGGTGTGTTCTCCAGGAAGCTCAGTCACGCGTGTGTGCACTCATGCACACAGCCCTTCGTGCCCCGTGCCTGCCTGGACACGTGCAGACTCCCATCCACGCTCGCAGCCCTGCACACACATCTGCACACATACGTGCACACTCAGACCTCTGTGTGATGACAATCCCAAAGACCTCTCCTTCTAGGCGTTGCTCTGTGTGGAAAGTCCCCCGGAGAGGGGCCATCCCGGAAACAGAGGCCAGGATGACCTGATGCCTCAGCGGACGGGTGGGGACTGTGGTGCTTCCTGGAGGCTTGCTGAAACCACCCCTGAAATCAGGCTGTGTCCCCTTGCTGCTGCTGCTGGTGCGGAGACCGTGGGTCACCAGGTCCTGTCCGTGCCAGCACTGTCCCTGGTCAGCAGCCCCTTGAGGCCCCCGTCACAGGGTCACGGAGCCAGCTCCGTCGTCAGACTCGGTGGAGTGCCTCACGCCTTGCAGAGCAGCTGATGCCGCAGGAGCACAGCCTCACCCCAGGTTTATACAGCTGGGCTGTTGGGTCGCATCAGCTGCCTTCCTCGGTGTCACCTGTGCGTGCCCGCTGCTCCGTTAGGGGCACTGGACCCCACGGTGGAGTGAGAAAGGCAGCATCACCATCCTCACGCGGTCACTTTTGACAGCCTATGGGTGGCAGGATTCCTGAGTGCCCCGACTTCATGTACTCACTGAGCGTAATTGGCGAGTGGGATCTGGCTATCATTTCTAATTAAACCACATCCCTGAGTTGCAGAACCATTTCAGAGCGTTCTGCGTGCTGTGGAATTGCTAATGGTGAGATGCCTCTCAGATAACAAGCTCTTCCTTTGGCTCAGCTCTGGGGCGGTTGTGCCAGCCTGTCCTTCCAAAGGGCCCTCCAGCCAGCGTCCGTGGGGCAGCTCATCATACACGTCCTCACCTGGTGAGACGAGGCCCTTGTCTCTCGGCCTGGATCACGGAGTCCCCAGTTCCAGGCCTACCTTGCTCCTGCTGTGTGATCTTCGGGGAGCTGGGTGCTAACGGAATGCATCAGCCACCCTGCAGCGAGATGAGGAGGTCCCTTCCTAGGAAGATCTGGCTCCAGGGGCAGTTGTCATGAGCCAGAAGTGGGGTGTCCCTTCTAGAAACACTGTGAGCCCCTGGGGCCAGCCTCACACACAGGCAGTTTTTGAAGAGCAGCATCAATTGAAGGGTCTGAGTTAGGAAGCAACCCAGCCATTAAAATAAATATTTTGTATTTTTGTTTTAACAAATTTAAAAAGCGAGTCATTCATGGAACGCTGTAGCAGGGCGTGTTTCATATGAGCGTCACTGATTTAATTATCCTTGAAGCCTAGCTCTCGCCCACTCTCTCCACCCCGTGGTGTTGAGGAAGAAAGGTGTCCTGCCAGCAGGTGGGCTCTGTCAGTCACGGGGTCATTCTGTAACTGGGGTAATGCCACTGTCGCTCCTCGTCCACCAGCACCAGGCCATGTCCACTAGGCCCATTTGAAGTTAATTTCTAATGGCCATACTTGGGATGCAGTCTGTCTACATCTCTGTCCCATTTTCCTTCTCTGGACGTCCTTGACGTGCCGTACTGGGCCCCATGCCCGGCAGGTTGTGAGTGCAGGTGGAGTGAGGCGGTGTGCAGTTTACAGGGTCAGCCTGCCTCCCTTCGCCGCCTCCTTCTGACCCTGTCCCTCTCTACCTTAGCCCCTGCCTGTGTCCTCCCAGCCCTCCCCCAGCCCCTCCCTCCGTGTCCTCCCAGCCCTCCCCCAGTCCCTCCCTCCCTGTGTCTTCCCAGCCCTCCCTCAGTTCGTCTCTCCTAAAGGTGACCTAGGAGAGGGTGGTCTTGCTGGGAAACTTTCTCTCCAGAGTCACTGGCATTCAGACGCCTGGTGGGAAGGCTAACAGAGAGTGAGAGGTGGAGCGGCAGCCAGGATTGGAACTGACAAGAGCAAGGACTTTTTGATTCCTCCGCTCAGCGCTGTGATGCCTTGGCCTCCATGTGGAGGCCAGAGTGGTCAGCCCTGGACATCTTCCTTTAGGAGGACAGGGGAGTGTGGAGCCTGCCTTTAGCAGAAAGGGCTGATTATTTCTTTTTTAAATCATCTCCACCTTTTCTTAGACCTTGTGTGCTGGATGATGGTCATTCTGTTGTTGAGGTCAGCTGCTGGGGCTGGTCTGAACAGGAGCAAGCCCACTGACCCCAGTCCTGCTCCACGCCATCATGACTGGCACTTGGTCACTGTGTCTGGAGGGTCTTCCCCCCTTGGGGTTCGCCACCCACCCTCCACCCTCAGGGCTCCTTCCACCTCCCACCCTTGCAGCTTGTTCCTCCATCCTTGAGGGTCACCCCACCCTCGGGGCTCGCCCTCTGGGCTCACCTCCCACTCTGAGGGCTCACCTTCTACCCTCGAGGCTCATTCCCTACCCTTGGGGCTCAACACCCCTCCCCCAGGGCTCCCTGTGAGGTGTGTGCCTAATTCCTGGTGCCACCACACAGTCCCCTTGCCCTCCCCGTCCCTAACCCCCTCCCTGAGCACAGACATTTGCCCCCATCAAGCACCTGAGTCCTGTCCACACAAGCCAGGCAGCCCATCCCCAGGCGAGGCCCCTGCTTGCCCTCCTGTCACCTCCAGCAGCTTTCCGTGACTCAGGCTGAAGAGGCCTTGGCAGGACCAGGCTCAGCCCACCTCCAGCCCAGTGGGTCCAAAACTCATTTCCTGTGGAGCTGCTCATCGAGCCGAGGAGTGTGGAGCTGCCTGCCTCGCCGTGCGTTAAAGCGCCCTCCGCCCGAAGCGGCCGTTTTCATTAGAGTTGGAATTGTATTTATTATTAAACATAGTAGAAATGGGTCTGGACCTCTGTCTGATGTTCCTGTCTCAGAATAGGTTATTGAAAATTTGTAACTTAAATACCTTCCCTTTGAGGCACTTTTTTACGTGAAAGCAAGATTTTCTCTGCAGCAGTAATGGCAGCCCGCTGCACAGCGTGCTCAGTCTGTTAGAAAGTGCGTGTGGTGACCGCCGGGGAGGGGCCGGCTGCTGGACATCCCGCATGGCTGCTGACAGAGTCAAGAGCAGGAGAGGAGGGCACTTGGAGATCAGCTCCCTTCTCCAAGGAGGGTCAGTGCTGTGTGAACCCCTGCCTTAACCCAGACGCGCGGTGTTCAAGGGGCTCAGCTCTGCCGGGGTTTTCCTGCTGGGCAAATCATGTCAAGTTCTAGATTAGTAATAAGAACCTCGTCATCCCAAAGCCACCATTGACCCATCAGTGCGGACTCATGGTGACCAGATTTCCCAAGGCCTTGACGCCTAAGGAGAGGAGGTGCCCCTGCTTCCCCCACAGCACAACTGGAGAGTTTGAACAGCCATCCCGTTCAGTTAGCAGTCCAGCGTATAACGATGATGCCAGCCAGGCTCTGAGTGGGGAGAGGGGTCTGTGTGACCCTGTTCTCTGTGTCCCCACATTGCATTTTCATTCTCTTCCCAAGTCATGACTGAGGGTCACTAACTAAGGAAAATCCTGTCACTCTGCCTGTTCCTCGTGCACGTCCCCCTGATGGGGGCAGGCACCTCAGCCAGAAGGACTGGAGGTCCACCTCTGAGACTCCAGTCCTTTAAGGCCCTGTGCGCACAGTTCCACCCTGACGCCATTGGCTCGCCAGGAACCAGCTGGGCTCCGTGGTCAGGTGCCACCCAGCCGCAGCCACAGGGCAGGACCGCAGGGCTGGGGGCCTGGTCCTCAATGAAGCAGGTGGTGACATTGGCTCACGGTTGTCACAGGAGCGGGCGGAGCTGCGTGCAACACTCCCTCCCTGTGCATCACGCTTGTGACATGTTCCCGGTCGAGTGCCAGCAGTTCTTGTGAACCTCCCTCCTTACTGCTCAGAGTGATGGCAGACGGCGTGGGTGACCGAGATGAGCGAGTGAAGCAGCGTGAGGACCGGGTGGTATCAGTGTGTCAATGTCTGCAGTGTGACAGCAGGAGTTTGTGCATGTGAGGCCTTGGGATTTCTTGATGGTCTTTGGGAAAACTAGACAAGCTGGGATTATTCCTGGTGGATTCAGAAGTCTTCTAGCAGACCCAAAACACACACTGTTCAGAAAGCTTTCATTTGGATGAGGTTTTTGTTCCATCGAAGTAGGATTGTGTCTGGGTGCTCCTGATGAGTGGTCATTAGCTAGGGATCGGCCGTCCTCCAGCTTCCCAGCCAGCCCTGTGGAGGCTGGTGGCCCCTGGGTCAGTCCAGCACATGGTGGCCCCATGTGTGCTGAGCGGAGGACACTCTCCAAGCATCGTGGTGGTGCATCTGGCCTCCCATCCCCTCCACAAAGAGGTTTGGGCTAGTAGAAGCAGGAAGACTTCCCTCCCCCAGCCCACAGTGCACACACACCTGAGCAGAGAGCACCTGTGGTCTGTCCCTCTCCGCAGCCCTGGCTGCCTCTCTGTCTCTGTGTTTCCGGGTGATGGGTATGTGGGCTCAGGCTTGCACATGGTTGTGCAGGTGGGGTTCCATCGGGGACCTTTGCTTCGTGTCCTCTGGATACACATCCCTGCTGTTAAATGCTCCGTGTCACCGAGATGGAGTCACACTGGAATAAAGACTGAGGGAAGGGTATGTGAAGTGACTAGAAGAGACCCCTACACAGGGCCCAGGGACACATGTGACACTGGTGTCTTACTAAAGGGGACCATCACCTTGGCCAGCGCTCACCCTCGTCCGTCATCCAGGGTAGTGGAAGGAGGTGCTGTGGCAGATCTGGGGTCACCCTCCAGCTGTGGTTTGAACACGCTGGCTCTCCTGGGACCTGAGAATGCACACGACCCCAGACCACCCACCTTTACGCCTTGTTCTGCAGGTGTGTGAGGTGGGAGTTACTCTCTCTTCCGGCATGTTCTCCCCTAGGTCGCTGCCATTAACCCAAACCATCCGCTTGCCCAGATGCCCTTGCCGCCGTCCATGAAGAACTGCATCCAGCTGGCCGCCTGCGAGGCCACCGAGCTGCTGCCCATGATCCCCGACCTGCCCGCTGACCTCTTCACATCCTGCCTCACCACACCCATCAAGATCGCCCTGCGCTGGTGAGTGTCTGCTGTGCCCCTACACCTGAACGAGGCTTCTTCCCACCCACCTCCCCAGAGCCTCTGGGCCAGGCTCGTCATGTTACCTGGGTCTCTGTGACACTCAGGAGGTCACTTTAAGAGCTAGAGAGGCAGTTCTGCCTGCGGCATCGTGTGTACAGTTGATGGCTTTGTGGGTTCTAGAGCGCCCCCCAAATCCTCGTTCATTCTGCAGTCTGTCCTTGTACTGAGACAGGTTGTTACGCATACGCGACTCTCCTTAGAAACACACAGCTGTTATGGAAAAAGCCGTCCTTTAATTTCTTGCTTGACTATAATCTTTCAACTTATTCTTAATAATAATAGTCTTTCATCAAAACCTTAACAGTGAATAAAGAAAGTGCCTCCTCCTGCTCCTCCTGCTCCTGCTCCTCCTGCTCTTGCTCCTCCTCCTGCTCCTGCTCCTGCTCCTGCTCCTCCT
>NW_006399798.1:1851560-1851939 GCF_000299155.1 Elephantulus edwardii | reverse complement strand
TCCTCCTGCTGCTCCTTATTTTAAAGTATCATCAAATGGAGTGCAGCAGCTGAGTGGTGGATAGCAGGAAGTGGAGGGGAGATGCTGAGCAACAAGCAAGAGTTTAGAACTACATCCGGGCAAGACACTCAGAGGAGCAAAGTGGCACCGTGAGTGCACAGATGCTGTAGTTCTGCTGTAACCCCGGACTGACTGTGACATCCCTAGCAGCACTGAGGAAGTCCTGTCATTCTGCTTCCAAAATCGATACTCTTGAAAACACTGTGCAGTGGAGTCAGATGAGGACAGGGAGTAAAGAGGGTGCAGGGAAGCTGTGCAATAAGGGCACCTCCAGTCCTCCTATTGGGAGTTACATCAGTCACCCAGTGCTGCCGTCACA
>NW_006399798.1:1839997-1850865 GCF_000299155.1 Elephantulus edwardii | reverse complement strand
GTCTCAGTCACCCAGTGCTGCTGTCACAGACACTACAGTGCACCGTCTCAGTCACCCGGTGCTGCTGTCACAGAGACCACAGTGCACTGTCTCAGTCATCCAGTGGCCACGAGGCACTGAGACTGTATTCCTTCTCCTCCTGGCTGCTCCCCGGCCTCTCCAAGCACAGTGACTCTTGAATGGACACAGGGACAGCGCTGCCCTCCTCTCTCCAGGTGCAGCACTCACAGGCTGTTTGTGTACATGTTTAGGCAAGGAAGGGGCTATGCTTGGGAGGTGAGTGAACATGTCTCTGCAACAAAGACTGAGTCTGCTGCATGCCGGGAGCCTTTCTCTGTCCATCTGTCCACCAGCGCTCTGTCTTTCCTTAAAGATTCAGAGAGCTGTCTTGTCCTCCTACAACAGCAGCATCCCTAAGCCAGCCCTCCCTCCCCATTCTACACCAGCCCTACCTCCCGTGTGTAATGTGACTCACCCTGGGAGCGCCTGAAATCCTATTTGGAGTGAGACTATAATGAAATTTTTAAAAATTAAGCATTTAGTAGGAAGAACAGCGAAAAACAAATCAAACTAATGCAGTTAGCATAGATGGACTCTGAAATCAATACCTCGGCCCTGCAGTCTGCCTGCGGCTCTTCAGTTGCCTGGCCGACTTGGCCTCCCCAGCTGGAGTGGGGGTGTGGAGCTTTCTGGAACATGTCCCTCAGGGCGTGGTGTGGTTTCGTGCAGGCCGGCCACTCAGTCTGTGAGTGTCACTGAGGCTGGGTCAGAAAACACTCTCGTTGGGAGAATAATCACCGGCTTCATCAGGCCAACAAGGTAAGACCACCAGATTTTTACACTGGAGAGACCAAGACATTTTTCCAGTAATCTCACCTTGATTCCTTAGGGTTAAAGTTGTACTTTTTCATTTCAGAAAATTGAGTTGTTTTCAGTAGAAAATCATGCAGGCTCTTAACCGTGAGAGGACAGCTGGTGATCGCTCTGGCGTGTTGCCTTTCAGTCTTGTTTTCTGTGCAAGTGAGTTTTGTTTTGGTGGAATTATCTGAAATTTGCCATTTGATATGTGTAAATCTTGGTGTTGTAGCACATTTTCCTAGACCCCAGTTGCTGTTGTGTCCTGTCACGGCAGAACCAGTTCAGCTGATCTTCCCGCAGCCTTTCAGAGGCTGTGATCTCACAGAAGGAGATCGGAAGCTGCCCATCTTTCCCCTGCAGAGCAGCTGGTGGGTTTGAACCATGTGCCTTTGGGTTGGCAGCTCAGCTTCTGACTACCAAGCCACCTGATGCCCTAGAAACCTGCAGAGCCTCCTTTGTCATAGGTGCATGGTGTTCCACTGCACTGATGTGCTCTTTGATGAAACCTACATTTTCCGCTTTAAAACTCAGATTCAGAAATGTGAAGTAGGAAAAATCAGAGTAGCCTAGAATGGTGATGTTCGTATGCAAGTCGACCTCGACTCACAGTGACCTGTGTGACAGAGCAGAGCTCCCATTTGGGGTTTCTGTGACTGTGACCTTGAGGGACAGGTCACTGGGCCTGGCTCCATTGAGTGGGTTCGAACCACCAGCCTCTCCAGTGGCAGCTGGGCTTTTCAGTGCCTCCCACGAGGGCTTCTTCACTCTCAGATAACAAGTAGATGGGCCTTTGCAGGCCCCATGGTCACCACTCTGCCAGTATATCCCCAAAGAGCTGTAGACACCACATGAATAAATGACCATGGCTGCTTTCCAGTAAAACTTTATTTGTGAAAATAGATGGGCAGATGTTGCCTGTGTCCTGTAGTTTGCTGGTTCCTGCCGTAGAAACTGGAACTGGGATCTTAGCTGTGAGCAGTGGCCTCTGTGCTCATGGTCAGTGTGTAAACGGGACACCCCGGGGTGAAGGCGAGGCCGGGGAGGCTGCTGGGCTTTGTGTTTCAGTGGAGGAGGAGGAGTTCCGTGGAAGCCCGATTGCAGCGTCGATCAACAGCTGCTCTCTACATCTGTGAACTGCACATGTGGAGCAGTCGTGTCAGATGACCAGGTGTGGGAGGGACTGTGAAGACCCTGGGCTCTCGTGTCGGCCTCCGTAGTTCTGGTCTCGGACGCCTGTGCTTGCGCTCGCTCTGAGCCCACAGTGGCTCTTGTGTGGAGGCTCCTTGGTGTGCACCAGGCGTTTGCAGAGCCTGAGAACCACCGTCTCCCTCGGGCTCTTTGCTCCTTCTGTGACTGGGTGGCGTAATGGCCTCTGAATGTGTGGTCCTGTTGGCACCTGGAGCTCAGTGGTGCTTACCTGCCCTGGGACGCACTGTCCTCAGTAGCGCGCGGATCTCTGTTAACAGAAGCAGTAGATGTGGTTTGTGGTCGGGTGGAGGTCGGTGGTGGAGGTCAAGAAGCTTGTTCCTGTGCTGAGTGGGAGGGCACACTGAAGCCTGCCTGCCAGCAGAGACCTGTGGCCGTGTCCATTTGCGTCGCCCTGTCAGCTTACTCTGTAGTTGGGCTCACTCTTCATCTTGACCTCTGTGGCAGGTGCTTCCATGCAGACATCTTCACGCAGTAGCCTGAGGTCGCATGTGGCATGTGGCCCTGCTGAGAAACCCCGCGAACCGGGAGCAGGGTGACTTTAGAGGCTTTTCTAATGTCTCTCTGGTCATGTGATTTGGCCTGTGCCCACCGTGAGAAAATGTTTTCTTCCCAAACCAGCCACATGCTTCTGCTGTCCCAGCCCCTGACGTGCACTCAGTGAAGACAGATGTCATTGTGCATCGGACGAGACTTCCTGCTTTCTGAGTGCAGGGGCGTGCAGCAAGCTGATTGGTGCTGGCAGAGACAGTGGAGGCAGATGGATGGCATAGGCTGCTGGCTCCTTCCCTGCACCCCGTTGTCCTTGGGGTGCCACCTGGAGATGGCAAGATTAATGGGTTCCCAAGCGAGGCCACTGGGCACCCTGCCAGAACCCCTGGGACAGCGGCTCCCTACTGGGGATGAGTGGAGCCACAGTGCAGGTGAGGACAGGGGTGCAGTCAGGTATGGGTTGGTGTTTCTGGTTGAGAGGTACCTCCCATCTCTCTTGCTGTACTGAGGGATGGGACGGGGGCAGGCAGGCTGCAGTCCCCCATGTCTGTGGAGTAACTGACCACCCATAAAAAAAGAACATCAGCTTCAGACAGATGTCCTTGGATAATGGTGGAGCCCAGAGCAACGAGCTGGAGAGGCTGAGCTTGGACAAGAGAGCTGACAAGATGAGTTTGGGAGCCGCTCTGGAGCAGAGCGTGTGGACGTTCCAACGAATTCAGGAGTGAGCCGGCGGAGCGGCTCTGGGAGCACCTCAGAGAGGAGAGCAGAGGAGGAGAGAGGGACGGTGAGGCTCAGAAAGACTGAGGTCATATATCACTTCTCGGCCTTTTGGCTAAGATCAAGTGTAGAACGACTGAGTTAATATCTAAGGAAAATTAAGATCACTTAAAATGAATGTAGGTCTAGATCTCCATGTGTTAAAATAATCAAGAGATGAAAAACAGGATGCATCATTTTCCCAGCAGGAGGAATCTTCCTTGTCTCTAAGATAAGGTAGAGAAGAAGAAAAGCTTAACAAGAAAAGTGTGGAGCAACACAGCAGAGGGAGTCTTGTGATAAAAGTGTCCCCACCAGCGAGTGGACTCCCTCTCTCAGCGGGTGGCGATTCTCGTTGAGGACAAAAGCCTCCTGACCACAGGACATGGATTCGGACAACAGACGCCAAAGGGCATCCACGAAAAAATGTAGACCTTTCGAGGGCCAGAGTGATGATTCTAATATGAGCTGAAACAGAACTGAGGTGAAGCTTATTAAAAAGGGACAAAGTTTAGTGACAAGCAGGGCAGGCGAACTGGAGACCTAGCCTCCCAGTGTGCACACGAGCGCCCGTGAGCAAAGCACCCAGATGTGGGCAACCTGGCACTGTGGAGACCCCGGGTACCAGGAATGTGGACACAAGCCTGATGAGCCGTTGAGAACCGCCGCCCCGCTGGGTGATGCCTGTGCCAGGTGGCAGAAGAACCACAGAACCCCCATGGGGACCGGGCTGGTCCCATCCACTCTCTCACCTCTATGGTTGTGGTTCAGCAATGACTGATGGGAGAACCTGGGACTGGACTGCAGCGATGACTGGGCGACACCGGTGTCCTTGCTGTCACTGACTGGTACGTGCTGGAGGCCGGGAGTGTACCAGGAGGTTTTCAATCTGAAAATGCAAAAATCTTGTTGTTCAGATAGCATCTCTGGATTAAGGAAGAAAGACTTCAATAATGAGATAGTCAGAGATGCATGACAGTGATAGGGCAGCCTTTAAAAGCCCTTGCTTATCCCTGGGACAGGTAAGGTTTACTGCTTAAGTCAGAAATACAGACTGAAAAAGAACAGTCCAGTGTCCAGCTTACAGAGCCAGGAGAGTGCAGCAGCAGACAGGCCTGCGAAGGAGGGACGGTGCGTTCTACCTCGAAGTCACATACCTACGTGACGAGGCCACCTGCCCTGCCATAGTGTCTCAGGGCTCGGGGCTTGTGCTCCTCTGCCACATCGTACCCAGGGCCGAAGCTCGGGGACGGAACGAGACCGAGTGTTCCTAGAGCTGCTGCGTATCAGACGTCCTGGACTCCAGACAGGGGGAAGCAACTAGTATCAGAAACAGAAAACATGGTGGTTCTCTGCACATAGTGTGACTCATCTATCAGGCTTCACAGAGTCGAGGTTGCACATTTTCATTTGCTGATGTGTTTGGAAAGTTGGACCATCTCATAATCAGGAATTGTTTCATTTGCCGCACTTTTTTAATTGGCAGACGGCACTTTTTTCTTTCTTAGTAGCCCATCAGACTTACAAAGGCCCACAGAGATGTGCGCCGGAACCTCCGTCCTGGCCATGTCTTGGGATAATCTCATACGTTTTTATCAGTCGGGGGTCACGAGTGAGGTGTCATGTCAGCAACAGTTAAACTGGGCGTACAGACACTGATCACTGTTCTCAAAACACCAGCGTAATTTATAGAGCCAATTACAAAAGTCAGAAGTTTATAGTTTAAGATGTAATGATAGAAAAGAAAAAGACATTAAATACAAAGTAGATGGAAGGAAAGAAATAAAAGAAATGGACTGAGAAAATGAGAAAAACATTGAAACGAGGTGCTAGTGTTTATAATATTGAATTGTTAAAGTGACCCCAAAACACAAAAACAGAGCCTACCAATTCATCACCATCAGAAATGTAAGAAGGAACTTTGGTGAGGTCCCACAGACATGGAGGGGAACGTGGAGAGGAGAGGAGGGAATTCAGTCCAATAGTAACATTTCTGATGACATTATGATTTCCATAGAAAAACTGATATAAGGGGGAAAAATTATTAAGTTGTTATCTTTTCAAGAAATGGAATTTGTAGTTGAAAACCTCATTTAGAAAACTCCAGGCCTAGAAATAATGGCTGCTGAGTTGTGAGAATGGCTAATACTAATATACAGACTCTTTCAGAAAATAGAGGATGGTATGTTTTCTACCTCATTCTTTAAAAAAAATAACTTTATTTGATATTAAAATAAGAACATTGAAAGAAAGGAGAGAAACCCCTCTAAACCAATATCCCTCATGAACCTAAACATTTAACAAAATGTTATGAATGAAAACCCACAGTATATAAAAAGGATGATGTGTTCTTGTCAAGTGAACTTTGTCCCAGAAAGCCAAGATTTGTTAAAAATGTTTAATGTTTCTTATTATTAACAGAATAAAGGAGAAAATATTGATGATTATTTCAGTAGATGCAGAAGATTCACTTGGCAGAATTCAGCATTCCTAACAAATACATTCATTCTGAAAATTAGGAATGGGAGAGAATATTCTCAAATTCATAAAAAAAGTATTCCAAGAAAATGTAAAGCTCATGTTAGTGGTGAAGACTGAACATTTGCACCAGAAGGTGAAGTTAAGATAACACTATCCACTTCTGCTGTTCCACCTACTGTAGTGTCAAAGGGATAGAGAGTGCAGTAAGGCTTTCGGAAAAGGAAAGATGTCGATTGCCAAGGAAAAGGGAAACTTCTGGGTTTTCATAGACAGCATAATTGTGGACTTAGAAAATTGTGGCATGTGAAACCAAACAACAACAAAGAAAAAACCCAAATCAGCCTTGAGAATGAATTATCTGTTGAAGTGAGATTCTTGGATATAAGGTCAAACTGAGCTGCCTCTCAATATACTAGCATCAAACAGTTGAACATTAAAAACAACCACAACTTTCCACTCAAGCATCAAGGTCCTGAAATACTTGAGGATGAATGTAACCGAATGTATCCCAGTGCTGTGCTTCCAAACTGCATACATGGCCGAGAGCAAGCAGAGACCAAAATAAATGGAAAATTAGAAGACTCAGTATTTCAAAATGTCAGTTCTCTTCAACTTGATCTGTAGTTCAGTGTCATCTCAGGCAGAATCCCAGCACTTTATTTTTAAAGAAATTGACAAGTTGACTTTAAAATTTATATAGAAATGCAAAGGTTTTAGAATAAGCAAAACAATTCTGAAAGAAAGTCACAGTGATTTATTTCAAGACTTAATATAAAGCTGTAATAATATGGAAAGATGTGGTGTGGTGTTAAGAATAAAAAGATGGGCCAGTGGAACCAAATAGAACCCAGACTCCCCTGTATTTAAGTGATGATTTGTGACAAGGGTAACATTTTAAAATGTTCTATACACACTTAAAAAGCAAAAAGATGACAACACCCTGGTTGAAAAGATTTATTATATACATACCTAACAAAGAGCTGTATCGAGATGAATGAACAACTTAATCATAAAAAAAACCTTTTTAAAAATGACTAAATTCTCAGAACAGGTAATTGGAAAAGGAAGGTATATGAGCAGATAATACGCCTACAAAAGTTGAAGATGGGGAACAGCTGGAATTTCCATACACTGCTGATGGAAATGCAGAATAGCACAGCCTCTTAAAAGCATACGTTAGCCAGCCGTCTGTATGTAATGAAAACAAAGACACAGCATACATCCCTTTGCTATGTCTTCACCCAAGCCAGAGAGCTGAAAACTAGCTCACACAGACTTACTTGCTCAGGAATGTTCATAGCAGCTCTTCTCATGGTATTCTTCAACTGGTAAACAAGTATCAAAGGGTAATAGAAAAAGACATTGTGGTGGATACAATGTACTGCTCACTAGTAAAGTTAAAGAAGCCGCCATGCTGAACACACACACATCTCAGAAAGACTGTATAGACAGAAGCCAGCACAAAGTGATACATAGTAAATGCTTTACTCAAGTTCTCCAAAAGGAGAGAAAGCAACTCAGATGTTGTCTGAGGCCAAATGGAGAGGCAGGGGCTAAGGACTCAGAGCCAGGCCACTAGACATTTTGGGGGGCTGACGACTGATTTAAGAGCCAAGTCAGTGGACATTTTGGGGGGGCTGAGGACTGACTGAGAGCCAGGCCCGTGCATGTTTTGGGAGACGGGACAAAGAGCCAAGCCAGTCAACGTTTTGAGGCATGGAGTGCTGTGCTGTGGCTGTGGTGATGGGAGATGCACATTTTTGTGCAACAAAATGAAATCGTGAGATGGAAGCGATTCATTGAATGAAAATGACACCTTGTTAACATTGGTTTCTGTTTTTTCATTAATAGCCTGAGTGAAAAAGAAATACTATTTCCAGAACAATACCTTTTTAAACGTAACATACACAAACTGTGGTGTGTGTTTTCAAGATTGTAGTATACCTAAAGACATCTATGGAAGGCCTTTCGTTAAGCAGCTGTGGTTGCCTATGGAGCCTTGAGGAGGGTTGGGGACGTGGGGAGAAAAGTGAAACATAGGGCAGGACCAAGCTTCCCTTCTGGGCACTGGTCACATGTACCACACAGGAGGGACAGGCCCCCTTGACATACCTGTGGTCCAAAATCATGTCTTCTTCTAAATGGCAGCTAGCCCTTTTAAATGCCATTACAATCAATAGTGATGACAATTAATAAATTAGTATTCCAAGGTTTAAAACCACCCCCACTGCTGCTGTGTCCACTCTCTTTCCAGCCGTGTTAGGATGGAGTGGAGCTCTCCGTGGGTCCCTAGGCTGCCAGTCATGGCTGGGGCAGACAACCTCCTCGTGCGTCTGGGGAGTGAGTGCCTGGTGGGTCAAATGCTTAGCTATACTGCCACCAGCACTCCTGTTAGAAAATGGTGCCCAGATTATCTTTTTGCCCAGCTGGCCTTTGGAAAGCCTGCTTATTTCTCTAAGAAGAAATATTTTCTTTAAATAAAAATTTGGAAAGGTCAGCTTGCCCTGTGGTTTTTGATTCTTGTTGAGGCTGGTTACAGCCCCATGTTTCCCGAGGGCAGACTCCTCTCTGGTCGTGTTTGTCCGTGAACCACTGGGTACATGACCTCAGGCGGCTCCTTTCTGAGCCTTTGACGCATCAGCATGGAAGGAGGGTGGAGGACAAGACACACGTACAAATACACACACACTCTCTCTCTCCCCCCACCCCCAGCGTGGGCTGGGCAGGCTCAGCATAAAGGCCGCGTCCATTGGGAATGTGTGATGGTCACTGCACCACAGTGGACTCACGCCCTTGGGTTATTAATCAGTCTGTGAGCGTCCCACTTGCAGATTCTTCTGACTGCTCTGTAAATGTGTGAATGTGCCCACCTTGGAGCTGCTGGGCCAGCCCCTGTTTGGAAGGTGACGTGGGTCTGTTCCTCACAGTTGCCTTCCCATGATGCACATGTGGCTTTGACATCATTAAGGCGCTGGGGCAAGGCTCATGAAAGCCAGCGCACCCTGGCTCACCTACCAGCAGGCCTCCTGTAGCCTCCGCTTTGTGCTGAATGCAATACTGTCCCGCCCTCCTCCCCACTGTGAGCCCTGGCGGTGCCGCAGGAGAGCACGCAGCCCTGCCTGCCAGGGTCTAATCCATCCGCCTCTCCTTGCAGAAAGGGCTGGTGAGCTGCTTCCCACGACGAGTCAACAGGTGTGAGGCCCACATCCTGCCTGCCGGGTGCCCCCTCCTGACCGTCGGGCTGGGTGGCTAGGACTGCGTCCTCCCCGCCCAGGGCCCGGCTGAGGCTGTTCCTAGTCAGGCCTGCAGAGCAGCTAGTCACACCACGATAAGCGGCAGTGCTAACTCTTCTGTGTCTGCTGGACCTGTGGGCTTAGCAAATTTCTAGACTTTAACTTCTTGCCTGTTTAGTGAACAGGTAGGTGTTTGAGAACATGTCGCTGTATCAGATGCATCCTGGATACATTGGTGACGTTTGAGCCACGTTACACCGGAGACTGCCTGCACCTGCACCTGCACCTGCAGCTGACTATCTAGCAGTGGATGCCGTGACCTTATGGAGATTAAAGGAGTCATCCCGTCCTTTATCACATGATAGGCAGTCTGTTGGATAAGCCATTTTCCGCCTCTTGCTCTGAGGTTGACTTTGACGGCCCTGCTGAATGCTAGAACCATGTGCGTGTGGCATCAGGCACCTGGTGGCGTCTTCTTCCCAGCCCTGTCTCAGGTCATGCGGGCTCAGGCTCGCCCTCACCTGTCCTTTGAGCCCACGTCCTTGTCACAGTTTCAGGAGGAGGCAGGGCTGATGCTGGGCCTGGCTGTGGTGCTCAGCATTGGGACAGCCAGTGTCCAGCCAGTTCAAACACCGAAGGGGCCTCATGTGACTCAGGTCTTTCTGTCCCTGGACACCTCGTTGATGATATGGGCCACAGGCTGTCTGGAGGGCGGGGAGGGGAGGGGTGTGGATTGAGTGACGGTCTTGTGCCTTGTAGGTTTTGTTCTCCTGTGAGGGGTTAATTGTCACCACAGAGTGAGGTACAGGCAACCCAAGCGGGTGATCTTGGGGTAGAGGCCGGGGCTGTGGGCAAGGAGGAACGATGACCATGGTGCAGAACCATGTTGGCAGAGCCAGGGACCCTATCTCACCTGAGTGTATCCTCAGGCCCTACAGACATGGGAAATCCTAGTAAGCTTGGGGTCTCCTAGGTTGGGCAGAGGCTTAAACCAGATGGTGGAGACATTGCCACAGCAGGGGCTCAGCACACCTGGACCTCCAGCTGGCCCTGCCCAAGCCTGCCGCTAGTGGAACGGCAGAGTACAAGTCACAGAACCATCACATGACTCTGGTGTCCTCTTCTGTTAGAACAGGCGGCAGTAAGTCAGCCCCCTTTTGCAGCCTCATTTGACAGTGATGACACTGGGCTTGAGTGTGACGAAGGTGGACAGGGTGGGCACAGTTCCACCTGCTCACAGGCTCGCTGGCTGGTGGTCAGCTCATTGGCTCCTTGATGTCAGACGAGTAGAGGAGCTCCTGAGGCCCCAGGGGGCGCGCACAGGGAGGTCCCGTGGACAGAGGGCCCTGAAGGCTGACCGGAACGAGGGCTTCATGGTCCACAGTGGGAAGTCCCCAGTCTCTCTGGGCGTCTGTGAAGATTCCAGCCTCTGAGCCCCGCAGGGCAGCTGTCCTCGGCCACAGGGTCACTGGGAGGCCAAATCTGCCCTGACCCTGCAGGTCTGGGTTTTTAACCTCGCTCTGCACAGCCGTCCTGGTCTTGAGAGAGAGAGTGTGTGTAGCACTGGTGACCGAGAGGGGAGGTTGTTGTGCTGCCAGCCCAAAGGTCGGGGATTCTAGTCCTCCAGCTGCCCTGAGGGAGGGGAGAGGGTGGGCTCCCATCTAGCCTCTGAAAATTCACTGGAGGGTCAATTGTGAGTCAGTTAGGACAGGACGGCATGTGTACATGTGTGTGTGCACTGTGAGTCAGTTAGGACAGGACGGCATGTGTACATGTGCGTGTGCACTGTGAGTCAGTTACGACAGGACGGCATACACACACGTGTGCACTGTGAGTCAG
>NW_006399798.1:1802773-1839897 GCF_000299155.1 Elephantulus edwardii | reverse complement strand
GTGTGCACTGTGAGTCAGTTACGACAGGACGGCATACACACACGTGTGCACTGTGAGTCAGGACAGGACGGCATACACACACGTGTGCACTCTGAGTCAGGACAGGATGGCATGTATACACACACGCACATGTGCATACACAACACACACTCCATTTTCCACAAGTTGAAGGGTCATGAACAGAGTACGAGGGCCGACGGTGTCCCCCTTGTTTCTTGCTGAGGGGTGGTTCTGTGCCTCTAGAGGTTTCGCCTCCTAACCCTGACAGCCCTTGTGCTGTAGCGTGGCATGAAGAAGGCACTCCAGGGTGATGGGTCTCTTGGTGCATGGTGAGAAGTCTGCTTTCTGATGGTGCAGTATGACTCATGCTGAAGGCTTTAACCTTTAATCTTCAGCGGAAAGTGCTTAAAGTCCTCTTTCTGAAGCCCACTTGTGTCATCTGCATAATGCAGGCTAGGGGTGAGTCTTCTTCTGACCCTGATGCCGGCCGCTACCTCATTGAGTCCAGCTCCTGGATCGTTTGTGTAATAGAATGAACGGCTGTGGAGACAGGATGTAGCCTGAAGCACGCTTCGCCGCTTTGAAACCACTCAGCGTCCCTGTTCTTCTGCTCTGTTTGAACCCCCGCGCCTTGGTCAGTGTGTGTGCTGGTTGGACGTGAACACAGTTAACCAGGACGCAGAAGCAGGCTCCTGCCAGCTGGTCGGCTCTGGCTCTTGCCAACCCCCAAGTCGGGTTTACCAAAGGAGGCTCGTCTTGCTCCCGAAGAGCGGCTGGCTGAATGTGTTGTGTACTACATTGCCAGGGCTCTGGGATTCCCATTCTCAGTATCCTCCATAGTTTATCATGGTCCACATACCCCAACACGTTGGCTTAGCTGCTCAGACCCAAGTGAATGTCTTCCTGGTATTGTCTGCATTCAGCCAAGGTCCAGGTGGGGGCAACAGCAGTCTCCCGTCCAGGGGCCTCTTCACAAGCCCACCCGACTCTCTGCAGTTCCCTGTCCACGTGCTGCTCCAGCCGTGCCTTCTGATCGCTTCCAAGAAGCACACTCGCCGTGAGACTTTTCTCAGCGTTTTCGCTACAAAATTTAACTTACTGGTGGTGGTAGATTTACACGGGCTTTGTATGTATTTCCCTATGTGTTTTGATCTTTAAAAAAATATCTGTAAGTATACTATCATTTTTAAAATTACCATCATTCTTCTGAAGAACACAAAGATCAGTCTTCACAATGTTTCAGACGTTAAGTTAGACATGTGTTGCTCCACCAGAAGGTGAGCACTTGTGTGTTGTTGAGTGCCATGGTGCTGACCCCGACTCCTCTCAGCCCTGAGTCACAGGCACTGCCCCGCCAGCTTCCTGGAGGTCTCCCCGCTCTTTCTATGACCCTCCACTTTTCCCAGCAAAATGTCCTTTTCCAAGGATTGAGCCCTCTTGAAAACATCTCCGAAGTATGTGAGGTCAAGTTCTCCCGTCTGTGCCGCGAAGGAGCACCTCGTCACACTTCCCCCATGGTATGTTTCTTTGTGTGACATTCTGAACTCTTCCAGCACCACCACTCAAAGGCATCGATTCTTACTCTGTCATCCTGATTCATTGTCTGACTTTCACTTGCGTGGGAGGTAATTTAAAAGACCTTGGCTTGCATCACCTGTGCCTTAGTCTTTAAACTGACATCCTTGCTTTTTAGCACTTTGGAGAGATCCTTGACAGCAGATTTCCTCAGTGCAATGCATCTTTTGATTTCTCGACTGCTGGTGCCCCGGTGTTGATTGTGGATCCTAGAGAAATGAAAGTTTTGGCTTAGATGACACTGAGCACTGGAGCTCGCCTCTCAGATGATGGGCTGTGGAGTGTCTCTGTAGCTGCATGCTCTCCAAGCCAATGGTAGAAAGGCCTCACTTGCGCTCACTCCGTGGTTCTTGAGCCGTGAGCTCCCTGCACTGTCTCTGCGGCACCGGAGAACCTGGGCCTGTGTGGCAGAGACAGAGACTGCCCCGCGCTCGGCCCTGCTGGGCCTCACTTGCTTTGGAGATGACATTCCCGCATTGCATGTTTTAGTCAGAGACTGACTCATGCCTGAAACTGCAGGCGCCCAGAGTGAGCTGGACGTTCATATGTTCACTGATCATATGTTCACTTCTGATCGGCTTTCAGGAAGGAAATTACTCAACAGGTAATTAGCTGCTTAGCTGTTGCAGTACTGAAAATGACTCACAGAACACCTTGCACCAAGCCTCTCCCACGCTTGCATGGGGTTTACCTGGAGTCCTGCTCTGATGGGGGGAGGTGTTCCGGGACCCGGGGTCCCAGCTTTCTCAGCAGTTGTAGGAAGTGCACAGGGAAGCTCAGGTTTGTGAGAAGGAAATAGACTTTCCCTTTTCTACCTTTTGGGAAGTCAGCCCTGTTTGCCCTGTACCCAGATCCCTTCTGTAGCTGGAGGAGTTGGAGAGGTGAACGAGCCCTGAGGGAAGCAGCCCTTTGAAGCAGAGGCCGGCGAGCGCCCGCGGGCTGTGAGTAGTGGTGTGTGCAGCACTCAGCGATTCCCTCATTAATAGCTGCTTTAGTCACAAATTCAATTGGAATTTGTCGGGTTGCTTCTGAAGTAGTGGTCCTCAGGATGACAGTGTGGGCAGCGGCCGGGGCCGCCTGGCCACCACGGCAGTGTCGTCTGTCTCCCTGAGGGTCTCTCTCGCTGACCCGCTGCTTTCCCAAGCATGGTGGCCTGTCTTGGCATCGTGTCCACAATGCCTGGCGTACAGTCTCGCCACCCTCACTCCTCAGCAGCGTGTGGCTGCGGAACTTCTTCCGGCAGATTTGTTCATCCCTCTGTGGTCAGGAGTACGCTCATTCGGCACTGCTGCAGTTCCACGAAGCAGGCAGCGGTTTTCCTGGGGTCTCTCACTCACCCGGCTTTCACCTGCATCTGAAGTGACTGCAAGTGCATGGCTTGAGGCGGGTGTGCCGTGGCCCTGGGCGTCACCTATGTCTTCTACTCTTACAGGACCCTGTGCAGCGATCCCCCGTGCAGGGCACACGTCATTGACGTGCTTGACTGTCTCCGTGGATGTCGACTGTGACTCTGAACAAATGCAAATTCTGGCAACTTTAGCCTTTTCCCTGCCGATCATCTTGTGGTGAGGCCTTTTGTCCTTAGGTTGAAGTGTTCGCATTGTGGCCTTTGATCTTAAGTGCGTCAAGTCCTCCTTCTATGAGTAAGGTTGTGTCACCACACGTCACAGGTTGGTGGTGAATCTTCCTCCAACCCTGATGCCTCATTCTTCCCCGGATAGCCTACCTTCCCAGGTTCCTAATTCCCCATACAGACCGAGGAAGTGTGCTGAACAGATACAAGTCGTTGGGGCTTTTTAATATTTATTCTTTTCTCAGGATAAAACTTTGGTGCACCTCTTTTCTGACTTTAAACCATGTCTGTTCAAAGACTGCGTCTCAATCTGCGTGGAGTCCTCCTGAGCATGGTGCAGGCATGGGTTCTAAACTCCCTGTGGCATGATCCACAGAGTCAGATGCTTTCCCTGGTCAACAAAACACAGGCAGACATCTTTCTGATACTCTCTGGTTTCATCCGAGACCCATCTGACATCGGCAGGGCATCCCTCGTTCCATGGCCTCCTCTGAATCCAGCTTGAACTTCTGCGGGTCCCGTCAGCGCACTTCCGCCGCCACTCCGTCCTCTTCAGCAGGATCTCACTGCAGGCATAGTGCGCGATGGCAGCTGCCTCCCAGGTTTCTTGGCACAGGCGGTGAGCACTTGAGGCGTCACGGGTTTGTGGAAACATCCCCGTGGCGGGTGCAGGAATCTCCAAAAGCTTGTTCCCCCCAAGATCTCTCACTGCAGCTTGGACCTCTGCCTGTATGAGTTCCTGAAATGCTTGTAGGTGGGCCAGTTCCTTTGGTACAGGTTCTGTATTTCTCCCCTCTACTTGATGCTTCCTACACTTAATATTTAATGCCAGTAGAATCCTCCATTTTTGTACCTGGAGGTTCGAAGGGTTCGCTTGTCTGTTTTCCAGCTCTTTTCCTCTTGAAAAGTGCCGGGAGATGGGCTTCCCTTTGGATTTCCTGACTCCCGGTCTGTGTGCGTTGCATACGATGCTGTGTCCCCTTGAGCCGCCCTGGCTGTCTTCTGCTCACATCTCCTTATCATTTCTTCCTTGAGCTTCAGCGAGACTCTGACATCCATTTGTTCTTTGTTTCCTTTCTTGTTTTTTCAGTAGGCTTTTGTTTTCTTCAGATATGATGTCTTCCCAGGGCTCCTGAGGTCCGGGTCATTAGTGTTGGTGCATCACACCTGTTCATGAGGTGGGTCTCTAACATCAGATGAGATAGTCTCAGGGTTGTACCCTGATTCTTGTAGACTTGTTTTCCATCTTCTTCAACTTTAGCTTGACCTTGTATATGAGCAATTGATGATCTGGTCTGCAGTTGGCCTATAGCCTTGTTCTGATTGATGACATTGTGTTTTTCATTGGTCTCTTTCCTTTATCTATATGCTGTGGTTGTTGTTAGGTTCCTTCGAGTCGAGTATGACTCATAATGACCCTGTGAACAACAGCTCTGAGTTCTGTCCTATCCTAAGCTCTTTGGTCTTGAAGACTTTTGCCATGTGATCTCTGTCCCTGTCACCACGGCCACTGGTTCTCCTCGTCTCCACGTTGCACATTCTCATTATCCGTTCATCTTGAGGGCACCTTTGATCCACTTCTGAATGCAGAAATTTGTCAAAATCTTTAGTGGTTTTCATCTGTGTATTAGTGATTTTTCATAAATTTGCATAATGTTTTATTAACTGGTCTTCCAGTTGTCTGAATGTTATCCTGTCACTAATGGCTTTTCTACTTCATGCCAGATCTTGGCTTGTTCATTTTAATGATGATGGTGACATCATTGGTCATGCCTGGCACAGCAGACCTTATGATTGTCCAGTGTGAAATGGCCAGTACTTTACTCTTTCAACTCCCTGTTGTCTGGGAGCTCAGTCCTCAAGCCTTCTGTTCGATTTTGACAGGCTGTCATTTTCCTGGATTCACATGTCATACATTTCTTGGTGCTCACAGCTGTTCTCAGTTTGAGTCCTGCCACGTAAGCAAATGCAGGTCCCGGAAGCTTCACCCCGTTCATGTCAGTGGGGTCACCTGCTATCACAGCTGGGGGATCTCTAACTACCCCTCACCCTCACCCCCTTTCTCAGGATTCCCTCTGGTTACTCCCTTGGCCTTCTGTTTTCTCTACATGACTTTGAGGTGACAGACCAGTTCTGTGATTACTTCTCATGGTCCCAACACAGATGCTGTTGCCTTAGGCAGGTGTGGAGGTGGGAAGGAGGCCATGGTGTCGTACTCAAGCACTAGTGGTGGACACGCTCGGGTCACGTGGTCAGAGTGCCGCCAGCAGCTTGACCCCATGTCCTTCCCTCACTCTCTGGCCGGGCACCTCTCCTCAGGTGACTTCATGGGTTAACTGGTGCTGCCTGAAAACAACTGGACAGAGGAAGGATTCTGTTCTAGTTTCAATCAGAAGGTCTTGGGACCTAGGTCACAGAGAGGAGCCCTGGGACGCAGTGGCTCAGGAAGCCGGCTGCCAGCGGGTGGGCAGTGGTTTCCACCCAACTGCTCCATAGGAGAAAGATAGGGGGTCTGCTTTGTAGACGACGACCTTGCAGACCCTCTGGGGCAGGTGCTGTGAATTGGAATCGATGGGGCATCAGCAGGTTTGGGTTTTATTCCAATGAGATTCCTTCCTATAGCAACTTCAGGGTTGATTGACAGCTTCTGGAGCAAAAACTGAGAAGTCTGGTGTTCGCAGGGTGTGGAATCGAACCCTGGACAAGATCCACCTGGGCCTCTCCCCTGCTCTCAGCTTAGAGGTGTTCCCGCATGGGGAGGAGGGCGGGAGGGAAGGCAGCTGAGTGTCTCCACCCCTCAGCTGACGCTCTGCCTGGCACCGAGGGCTGGCACAAGTCTCGGCTGCAAAGGAGCTGGGACCGTGCAGGTCTTGCAGCCTCCACCCCAGCTGCCTTTACTCATGAATGGGTCAGGCCTTGGCCTTGGGCAATCAGGCATGCAGAGACTTCTGATTTCTGTGGCAGCATCAGCTGGGGTCCCTCTCATGGCAGCTGATAGCCCAAAGTGTAGCTCCCATACCCGGCTGCCCTCTGCACATCAGGGGCACATGCTGCAGCACTGCTAACTCACTCATCAGCACAGCCTGGGCCTGCAAGTCCTTCGTGTGGGTCTACGTGGGGGTTTACGAGTCCATTCCACGTTCATCTGGGGCGTCTGGAGTATTTCCTGGGGGCCTGGGAGCTAGAGGGACACATCACACAGCCCTGAATTCAGGGGTTTCACACAGGGAGACCTCTCATGTCCCGGAAAGCCCTCACCATGCTTCTGCGGCCAGATGTTTGTGTCCCGGCGTGCAGCGGGCATTGTGTCCTGCTCTCTGTAGTGCAGGTCAGTGCAGGTGTGTGTCTGGTGACCTCACACAGACCAGGATGAGCCCGCGTGGGGTCAGGGGCTGTTTTGGAACTGGCGTCTCCAAGTGTTCCACCTGCTGGCTAGGGTAGAGGGGCTACGTCCCTGACCCGCTGTCTGGACTAGCTGTCTCAAGCATGGAGGAGTTTGCCCGTCACATGTTTTTATTACAAAAACAGTTGATAAAAAGAAGAAAACACCCATGTCATCATCACCTTACTTTTAGAATTTTTATACACGCTATAATTTAACTTTTTATTCCATTATGTGTTGTTTACTAAACCACTGACTATGTTTAAACCTCTAAAATTTAAAGGTACATATCCCTCCCCTCCCCATATTTCTTGACACAACCTGGTGAGCACGTTCAGGGCAGCATCCGTTTGTTGAAATATGTCAGTTGGTATTCCATCAACTCCTGGGGCCTTGTTTTTTACCATTTCCTTCAGAGCAGCCTGAACTTCTTCCTTCATCACCATTGCTTCTTGGTCATATGTAGTTTCATGAAATTCTTCTGTGTAAGCCAATTTTTTTTTTAATTTTTATTTTTTGTACGGTGACTCTGTGTACTCCTTCCATCTGCTTTTTTTGATGCTTCCTGGATCATTCAGTATTCTGCCCATAGCATCCTTAAGGACTGAAACTTGAGACTTGAATTTGTTCTTCAGTTTCTTCAGCTTAAGAAATGCCAAGTGAGTTTGGCCCTTTTGATTTTTCTGACTCCAGCTCTTGGAACATTTCGTTATAACACTTTGCTTTGTCTTCCCAAGATTCCCTTTAAATCCTCTATTCAGCTCCTTTACTTCCTGCTTTCTTCCCACTGGGCCAGTTGGCAACACCGTGATAGATAGAGAAGAGATTGAGATTGTTAACAATTTCTGCTTACTCAGCTTCACAATCCACATTCTTGGTACCAGCAGTCAAAAAATCAAAAGGTGAAATTACACTGGGGAAATCTTCTGTCAGGGACCTTTCTAGAGCAGAGTCCAGAACTATCACACATAGGGTTGCTGTGAGTCTCTGGAGACTTGACAGTACATTAACAACAGCAATATTCCCCCCAAACATATAGATATAAACGCCAAATTGTTACTGCCGACATGATTCTTGCCTTGGCCCCAGCATTATAGAGGACAGTCCACTGGAAGTCTCAGAGGCATTTCTTCTGAGGGCTCCTGGGTAGGTAGCCAATATTTAGATTCACAGTTGAGCAACTGTTTGTGCTACCAGGGCCCTGAGAAAGGGGCACATTTCTTATGAGAAAAATGTCTTGACTTTTGACATTTTGTGACTGTTTCTCCTGAACTAGCATAGCACCACCCTGCATGTTGGTCAAACATGTTTACGTTAAGTGCATGTTAGTGAGACAGCCTCCATGTTAGTGTGACCGTGACAGCCTCTGTGTTAATGTGACTGAGCATGTTAACGTGACAGCCTCCGTGTTAGCATGACTGAGCATATTAACATGAAAGCCTCCATGTTAGTGTGACTGAACGTGTTAGCATGACTGTTAGCATGACCAAGTGTGTTAGCATGACTGTTCGCATGACCGAGCATGTTAGCATGACCCAGCGTGTTAGCGTGACCAAGTGTGTTAGCATGACCGAGCGTGTTAGCGTGGCAGAGCATGTTAGCATTATAGTGCATGACAGTACCTGTGTTAGTGTGGCAGAGTGTGTTAACTTTATAGTGCATGACAGCACCCGTGTTAGTGTGGCAGAGCATGTTAGCATTAGTGTTATGGTACATGTTAGCACTAGTGTTACAGCATGTGCTCCATGCATTCCCATGATGGGAGGTGTTAGCATGCAGAGTGTGCTGGCATGATTGGTCATGTTAAGGTGACAGGGAACTTTGGTTGGCTGTGGGCACATGTTAGCATGATGGTGTGTTCCCGCATGACTGCATGTGATAGCCTGAAAACATACTGGCATGACATCCCCCGCAGAGTTCGTCAGCAGTGCCTTCTTGAGCTGTTGCCACCTTGTTCCACGATCCGCTTGTCCATGGTGATGTAACAGGAGTTTGCTAGACCCTCAGTGCCACACCCAGGCCCACGGGCATGGGGCTGTCTCCTGCTCTGAATAGGGTGCCCGGATGAGGTTGTGGCCCTGTTACTCTGACTGATGACTAATTGGCTGTACCTTCAGCAGGGTGGCTCTGCAGCAGAGGGCAATCAGGAAATAGCAAACTCCTGAACTCAATTTGTGTCTCACCCTGATTACTGGCCTAGAAGCTCCAAAGAGTAAGCTGTTCTGTACATTTCAGTGACAGCTATTTAAAGTTTGCAAATTAGGAAAATGTCATGTCTGCTTTTTTCCCCTTTGAGGATATCAAATAGCTAACTTCTTAACTTAGTTCCAAATACCATGTGATGGACATGCTAGTTTCACATGGGATGTTTTTGGTTTATTTGTTTTAAAAACCTGCTTTATTAAACCTTCTGGATTAAATAAAATGACAAAACGTTGAAGGAATTTGCTTATTTTAGTTGTATTAGTGTATATATTGCCACTTTGAGCTTCCTCCTGAAATTAGCTTTTATAAAGCAATATGTAAAGCCTGACATCTGTGGTCATTTGCTTTATGTTCAAGATGATGAAGTAAAAACAATCTGATTTGTGAAAGCCTCAGTGACATCTTCATTGCCATGAGCCAGCATTCCCATGTCTGCCAAAGTGAAGTGAGCTGCCCACAGCTTCCTGTGCCCACTAATGACAGGACCACCCAGGGACCCTGCAGGCATGTCTGAGTTGGAAACAAGACGTGACTGACAGGCAGCCTCGCAGTGAGCGCTGTGGCTCTGCCATTTCCCCAGGCTTTGACCCGTGCGGGTCTCCTCTGGAACTGAGCTACTGTAGTCCTGCTGGGGGGGGGGGTGCAGATCACACCCCATCGCAGCCCCGAACCTGTGGAGGCACTGTCCCCGGCTGCCTTGGCTCACTCCCCCCTCCCCATGGTAGGCTCACCTGCCTGAGGAGGGGGCTGCTGGAGGCGAGGCTGGGGGCAGCACTGGTAGGGTTAGGGCTTGAGGTGAGGCCAGGCTGCTCCCCTTGGCCCACAGCAGAAGGGCCATCATGTTATCACACCAGGAGGACACTGGGGGAGAGGGGGAGGAAGACACACACATGACACACCAGCCTAGGTTACCTTACTGCTGAGCATGAGCTCAGAGCAGTGGCTTCCTTCCGGTGGAGGAGTTGGGGAGAGGGAGTGGAGGGAGCCCTGTCTGTCTCTCCCCTCCCCCCAGTAGCACACATCCCTCAGTGGACTAACGAGAGGAGACTTGGCCACAGGTGGATGGCAGTGAAGACCCCTCTCATCATCCCTTCTCCCTTTTTCGGGGTTTCCCTGCCTGGGACAGCATGGTGGCACCAGGGAATGGGGTTCACCAGGACACCCCCTGCTCTATGACCTGGGACTGGAGAGTAGATGAAACTCGTGAGCTCAGCAAGCAAGAGGGAAGGCCTCTGAGGATGCTGTATGTGCTCTGTTTAACTGTGTATTGTGTGTGTGCTCTGTGAGCTGTGTATAACTGTATACTGAGTGTGTGTATTGTGTACCGTGTCTGTGCTGTGCGTTGGGTTGTTGGGAAGATGCCCACAGCACCCCCCCAGCAGGCTGGGATCATCTTCTCACCTCCCCCCTCGCTGCATGTTTTTCTTAGGGCCACACCTCCTCGTCGGTGAGCACAATGTGACCCAGAATCTTGGTGAGAACGAGGACCCCTGGAGGACAAAGAGGACAGGCCAGGGACACTGGAGCTGTTCACAGACAGTGGTTTCAGAGCAGCAGTTACTCCCTGCCTGCAGATGCGCCTCTGGGCTTGTCCAGGCCCAGCCTTACCTTCCAGGTGTGGGCCTCTGTACCTGGCAGTGTGCGCTCCATCCAGAAAGGCTGGGGCTGGGTAGAGAGAAGGGATCAATACCGAGTTAACAAAGCTATCTTGAGCCCACGGAGCCCTGCCGACCCATCTCGCTGCTCGGATGAGCTAAGAAAAGGGGGGATACACCCAAGTGTAAGGCTTGTGCAGTGTGCGCGCACTTCCCTCACTGCCGCTGCCTCACTGTGGACTCACACATGACAACAACAAGAACCACATATTAGTGAGGAGCCGAGGGCGTGAGGAAGGACGTGAGGACGTGCGGTCCACTGGTGGTGGGTCAGGTGGAGGGAGGGGCACGGGGCAGGAGGAGGCGTCAGGGGCACAGATGGTGTCAGGGTGCACAAGTCAGGCAGCACCTTGGAACTCCTCATCCAGAGAGGTCTCTGCCATCTCCAAAGCTTCACCTGGGCAGCACCTGCCGCAGGCCTAGGGACCACCCGCCCCCAAAACCCATTTCTAAAAGGAAGAGTTTTGATGCTCTGGGTTCTGCATGGAGGCCCGCCCGGAGCACTGACACGGTGATGGGCCCCTGCTGCACCAGAGCCCCAGACAACCCACCCCACTGAAGGTTGTTTTGGTGGGAAAGGGAGCCTGCCTCACCTCAAAGGCCACGATGGCCAGCCCTGCCCAGAGGGACACTCTCACTGCCAAGAGCCATGCGGATTTCCACTTGGTGGTCTGGCTGTGTTGATAGTGAGCAGTGGGTGTGCAGAAGCCTGGGTTCTTTGGGAATTAGAGATGAGTACTGAGCTGATGAAATGATAGACCAACACGGAGAGAGAACCGATGGTGGCAGGAGAACGTTAGCGATCCGGTGATTCAGGTGTCCATTTAAATGGCATGAAAGCCAGTCCAGAGCTGAGCAGGTATTACAGGAAACAGTAAGGGGTGAGAACTAATGAGAATCATGAAAATAAACAATGATGCTTTTAGTCTTCAGATAATTCTTAAAGTAGAGAAAAAAACAAGTGGTGAGAAAAGATCATTTAGGTCTACTCTAAACTTCAATGTTTGAGCTTTTTGTTCTTATGATAAGTCTGCTGCCCTGGGGCATCAAAACTAAAGTGATATAATGTGTGCGCCGCTAAGGCAGACCAGAGTCCACGAACGCCATGCCAGGATTCAAAATTGGGCATTAGCAAGGGACAGCTACAGTGTATCAAGAGCATCATAAACTCAGGCCACGGGGCACTCATTCCTGGAACGCTCCACGGCTCTCTGTAGGCCATCTCGTCACAGCATTCATTGTCTGAATAGGTAAAAGAGGAAAGCTATTTGATAGAATTAAAAATGAACAATCCCTTGTTGTTGATTGCCTTTGAGTCGAGCATGATTCATAGCGACCCTATGAACAAAAGGCATAAAGCCCCTCTACAACTATCAACATTTATCAAATTTTGTAGAATTTCAGAGGTATGCTGTTGAGGAAGTGATGCCACTCCTGTTTCCAAACCTGTCAGAGTATGTTATTGTTGAGTCACCTGAGACCCATAGTGACCCTGTGTCCAGCAGCTCTGAAGCCTGCCCTGTCCTGAGCCAGTCTCACTAACTCTGACACAGCGACCCCTGTTGCCTCAGTCACTGTATCAACCTGTCTCATCCGGGGTCTCTCTTTCCTGCGCCGTCCGTCCACCTTTCCTAGCAGAATGTCCTTTTCCACGGGTGGTCTAAAAATGAACGCACACTTCATGGCACAGCGGGAGGGGTTTTGTTCCCGGCCAGTCCAGTAGACACCCTCTTGCTCTGATTACCTGTTAATGGATCAGGAGAGTTTGGGGTGTCCTTATTAATGGGGCATCTTCATTCATGGGGTGTCTTTGTCCATGAGACATCTTCGTTCACTGGGCACCTTCATTCATGGGCCTGCTTTGGTCTGAAGTGCTGCTCCCGGATCAGGAGAGTTTGGGGTGTCCTTATTAATGGGGCATCTTCATTCATGGGGTGTCTTCGTTCATGGGGTGTCTTTGTCCATGAGACATCTTCGTTCACTGGGCACCTTCATTCATGGGCCTGCTTTGGTCTGAAGTGCTGCTCCCATAGAAATCTGCTGAGAAGACAAGGAGGGAGTACAGATAGCCCGGGGAGAAGGCTGGCAGGCAATATGTGTTGTATGGTAGGATTTTCGCCTTTGTGAGAAAACAGGAAGTCAATAAAATCCATCAGGGAAACTTCAGCAATAGCAGGATTGGTGGGTGGGGCAGCTGATTGCTAACTGAGTACCTGCAGGTCAATAGTGATAGTGGGGAGGGGGGAGGGGGACACTGGAGAGGAGGGAGGAGTGGAGAGAGGGGCCAGTGGAGAGAGGGGGGAGTAGAGAGGGAGGAGGGGAAAGGCGGGAGGGGAGAGGGACAGGGAGAGGTGATGACAGCAGAGGCAAGCGAGCTCTGCCTAGAGACGAGGGACGGTACACTGGGAGCCGCATGGGGCATCTTTAGATGTTGGGAATGTGATTCGTGTATTTTCTTGTGTTTGTGTTAATCTGATATTTATCTTTTAAAATGTGATTAGCTCCTTCTGAGAACTGGAATTCCAGAGTTTTCTTTGACAGTCTTTCATTTCACAACAGTGTGGCCAGTTTGCAGGTTTTCTTCATTTGTGAAATGTCTGATGGGACCTCAGAGTGTTCTCAATATGATGCACACACTTTCTGACTAAACCCTGCCAGGTAGTGAGCACTGAGTAGGAATTAGCTGCTGAATGTGACACACAGTATGACAGTGAGGCAGGTTTGAGGACTGGAAAGCCATTTGGTCTTCCCCGGCCTCTGCCGGCTTTAAAGTCCTTGTCCGTGAATCCCCGAGCCTGGCCAACTGCAGCATTCCTTTTGACCAGTTTTCTCCCGGTGTTAGGGACCTCAGGAGGCCCAGGCAGAAGAGATCTGCTAGTCCTGCCTCTGGTGGGTCAGATCATCTGGTGGCTTAACCTGCGTGACTCGGAGCCTCGGGGCCGCTGGAGGGTCAGCAGGGAGTGAGAGGACTGTGCACCACGGGGCAGAGCCTGGTCTCAGGAACTGGGGCCGAAGAGCTGCTTCCTGCTGGCTTTATTTCAATCCTGAAGTCTTTTTGTTTTGGGGTTTTTTTTGTAAGAAAAAACATTTCATTAACCAACTTCCATGTACTTAACACAGCCTCAAGCCACCAGGACAGCACCCCTAACACCCTTAATCTTCTCAGCTCTTCTGCTGAAGAATTTGGCTTCACAATGACTGGTTGCTTTGGGAGCTTTCCCTTCCCGAAAATTTTGTAGTAACCCGCTCGAACCCCATCAGTGATGGGAGCAGCTCCAGTCTGGTTCTTTGCAGCATTTACCCTTTTCTGCTCACTGACCAAGGTCCATCATTTGTCAAGGTTGACAGTTGAGCAGAAGCTCTGATTCCTCGTCAGGTGATAATGTCTCATCCCCACCTCTCCAAAATCACCTGGATGGTAGTTGATCCTGTGGTGACGCAAGCCGCCAGCATCACCTCGGCCTCCAGGTGCTTCCAGTGCCTCTCACTGCAGCCGTGGCTCACGGGGCCCCGAGTTCCCAGGTCTTCCTCAGTCTTAACGGCATTTTGGTCACCTACAGGAAAAAGCTTCAATCCTGAAATCTTAATGAGGCCTAGCCTCTTGGGGTTTCAGTAGAAAGCTCAAGGCCGTTCCTGCCTCCTCATGAGGCTTCACACACACACACACAGAGGAACACACACATGGGGCTTCACACTCACACAGCTTCACAGACACACACACACGGGGCTTCACAGACACATGCACACATGGGTGCCCCTTCTCACTACGGACAGACCAGGAGTCTGTCGAGGTCTCAGGGTTGCTAGCTTGCAGGTCCCGAGGCCTCCCCTTCTGTGCCCTTCCCAGGCCGGGATTGCCATTTCTGTCTGAGCCTGTCCCTGTCTCTGTGTGAACAGCCCCTTGGGTCAGTGTAGACCCCTCCACAAGGCCATGTCCTCTGGGGCCTGGCTGCCCTCCTGCCCTTTGGTGGCTTGTTATTGATTGTCCAAGCTCGTTACGGTTATTGGCGAGCGTGTTAGTCCTGCACAGATTGTTCTGTCGTTACTGGAAACCAGAACGCCCGATCGATACATGCATTATAGATAAAGAGGCAAACAAAACAGACAGTGCTGCTCACAGAGGATCCGAACTCCTTCTGGGAAATGCCTCGTTGCAGATGGCCCTTAGCCATCGAGGGCGCTGTTAGCGTGGATGTCTCCTGGGCACAGGCAGTCTGGGTGGCTGGCAGTGCCAACGTGGCGCAGGACAAGTAGAGGCGCCTGGAGCACCCAGCACATCCTACCCAGCATGAGCCCCTGGCAGGTGGAGGTGCCCGCGGTCCTCATCTGGCCATGCAGCCCTTGCACCAAACCCTGTCCTGTGCGCACGCTCCCCGTCCTTCTCTGGCGCTCCTCATGGCTCCTTTCCCACCAGGGTCCTCGGACAGTGTGGAGACTGTTCATCCTTGCTGTGTGCGGGTCTTCTGGGGTGTTCTCATTCTTAAGAGCATTGAGTCAGACAGTTCCCATTTCTCACGCTGAGGGCACTTTGACCCCACGTTACACTCTGCCCTGCTGTGTGCTGGTGACCTCAACGGTGAGAGGGGAACCTCCTGAGGTCACACGGGATCAGGGACCAGGCCACGTCCCCACCCTCCTGCCCCGGCCCTCGAGGCTGGCTTCAGAGGAGCTGCCACTCAGCTCCGCACAGGATGATCTGACCAAAACCCACAACCACAAGGTTGGTTGGGCAGCTGGAAGGTTGGTGGTTCAAACTCCCTGGCACTAAGTGGAGAACGATCCAGCGTCTGCTCTGAAACCCTGGGGCCACTGTGCTCTGTCGTGTACAGCAGCTAGCACTTAACAGTTGGTCGTCTCAGGATTTAAGGTGATGCCCCTGCCTTTGCTTTTCTCTTTGCCCACACGCTTCTTTTATTAAGCCTTGAGGTTCTTCATTCGTTCCTTGTCCCTCTCTGCAGCTCACTTTCATAAGGAACAAAAACAAAAATGACAAGTGCAATCTGCCCGTTGCTTTGTTAAGAAGCAGCTCAGCCAATCTCTCCAGGGACCATCCATTATGTGGCTGCAAACTCAGGCCTTTCCGTCCTGCTGAAAACCTATTGTTGCAGCCTGTAGCCTCTGCGACGAGCTGGCCAGGAGGTTTTTCCTCATAAACCCCAGAGCTGCCAGAATTATGATAATCACGGCTTAATGCCTCCCCTGGCAGTCCCCATCCCGCCGCGGACTCGGGCTTCTCTCAGCTGGCGCCGCGCTGCACGCCTGTGGAATTTTCCACCAGTGTGACTCGCTCTCCTCTCCTCTCTACAGGTTCTGCATGCAGAAGTGCGTCAGCCTGGTGCCCGGAGTCACGCTGGATTTGATAGAAAAGTGAGTAAGACACTAAGGTCCTGTGGGTTTCTGCACCCGAGGGGTTCTCTCCTTTTCTCTCTGGTTTCCGGGGAGCCTCCTGTCAATCAGGGTGCTTCCCGTTCATCTGGGAATATTTGCCTGGTCTCAGATGACAGCCAGGCTCATGACGACGCGGAAGCTGCTTCAGGGGGGCACAGCCATGTGTAGGTGCTCGGGAACATGAACCAGAGAGCTGCGAAAACTCTGAAAATCTAAACATTCTCCAAGCATTAAGCTAAAGCAGGGATAGTGCATGTATAGCGGTAAGGAGCTGCACTGCAATCCTGAAAGCACGCAGTTCGAATCCTCTAGCTGCTCCACAGGGGAGGAGCAGTCTCTTCCTATGTGGTTAACTGCCTCTGAAATCCCACGGGAGGGTCACCTGTGGTTCATTTCGGACTTGACAGCACACAACAACAACTCTGTCTAACGTTACGTGCTGTTGAGTCACTTGCAACTCATAGCAACCCTATGTATGATAGCTCTGAACTCTTTTTCCAGAGCCAGTCGTACTGACTCCAACACACCTGCCCCGTTCCTCGAATTAGTGTCAGTCCATCTCATTCATGGTCTTCCTCTCCTGCACTGTCCCTCCACCCTTCCAAGCATGATGTGCTTCTCCAAGGACTGGTCCCTCCTGGTCACATGCCCAAACTCCTAGCCTGGAGGAACAGCCTGGTTTCAGCCTCTCCAGGACAGATCCCTGTGTTGTTCTCTTGGCGGTCCTCATATGTTCAGTAAATCGTGTGGGAGGAGATTGCCCATCGTTCTCCCTCAAAGCAGCTCATTTCAGCCGCCTGCCTTTGAGTTGACAGTGAAACACCCTACCCACTAGTGCAGCAGAGCCCACGTGCGTGCGTGCGTGTGTGTGTGTGTAAATTGCCACCCACACCGGCTCCTTCCCCCCGCCGCCTGGAGGAGCCTCACTGTGGTTCCCCTTCTACGTCATCTTCTTACACTCCCGGCCTCCCAGTGCCCGTTCAACACTCTCAGAGCAAATGGATACCTAGATGTGAGTCAGAAGTGTGCCCGTCGGAAGGTCCCGGGACACATTTCAGGACATGTCTTGGCCCCTTCCGCCCTCTGCCCAGCCTGCCGCTCGGCCTCTGGGAGCAGGCAGTCCCCACCCCAAGTCTGCTCTGCATTTCTGGGGCTGTGCCCTCACTTCACCCCTCCTGCCATGTTGTGGTTCCCATCCACAGGATGGACAGTTCTGTTTTTAAAGCCTTCTTTCTGCTCTGAACCCTGTGACCTCTTGGATGAGCATACAAAGCAATGGTTCTCTTGGGTTTGAAACACAGATCGCATGTCCTGAAGCCTGGAGTTCACCAAATTGGGTGGGAGATCTGCCAACTCATTGCTTTCTTTCGTGGGGAGCAGCCTGCCGTGGGTCAGCCTCACCCCACGGTGACCCGCACACGGCACACCCCGCCTGCGCTGGCACCATCCTCACCCACTGCCCATCCTGGCCGCTCATCTCCTTGGGGGTCTTTGCTGACCCTTCCCTTCCCCAAGCGTGATGTCCTTCTCTGGACTGGCCTGTGTGTAAGGGCCGCGACACAAACGTGTTACCCATGTTCTCATTAGCAGAGTAGCGGTCAAGTTGTGGGTGCATCTCTGTGGTGGGAAATCCGCTGAGAGGCGGATGGGAAGAATGTGGAGGCCGTCCTTGTCACAGGGACCGGTCCACCAGATGTGGTGGTCTACCAGACGTGCTCTTTTCTACAGAAAAGAACAAATCGAGTCTGATAGACATTTAAACCAAGAATTAAAGGTGACTGTGCGTAATGATACACTTGGAGTTACCTTGGCCAGCGAGAGCTCTCCGAACAGCTGTGCTCAGAGAACATTGGCTTTTTCTCCTTTATTGTTTCTTTGTAAGGATATCATCACCTACATGTTCAAGTGCATGTCAGAGCCAGACTCCACATGGTGCACATAGCCTCTTTGCCCAGCTGTTGGCTGGACATCTAGGGGACCCCCCGCTGCTCTATGTGCATTCCTTTGCTTCAGGAACTTTTGTTCACCAGCAAAACGGGGTGGTTGTGACCCAGGAGAATTGATGTTGGCAGGACACACTGAGACCTGGCGAGCTTCCTCGACACAGAGCACCCAGGGCTGACGGATCTCTCAGCCTTTCCTGGAGAAGCAGAATCTGCCAGGGCAGGTGATCTACGATTGAGATGTGTTGGCAGAATGAGGAGATGGCGGGCAGGATAGAAAGTCCAGGGGGGTGTCTGGCCATGGCTGAGAATAGTGACTGCTACTGTTGGAGGCCCGACAGGGTGCTCCTCCATCCAGCAGATGTGGCGCCCCTCGGCCCAGCAGGCCATGCTGATGGGGCGTCAGTCACGACTCGCATCTCTGCTCCCTCTCAGCGTGTGTTTACACACACAGTAAACCCTCCCTCCCTCCTTAACACCTGCCAATGGTACACCTGCCAGCTCATGCCATTACTGAATCTCTGCAGATTGTGAGCTGTCCTGTCACCTGCTGGCTGCCCACGTATGAAAAACCCACCATCTACAAGGTATATCTCACCTCCTGTCCGTGTGTGCCATCCCCCTACAAGGACCAGCTTGTGAGGGATCGGGAACTGGGCTAGTGCTGCAGACAAGGCCAGGGATGTTGGCACAAGGTGTCCTCTGCTGTGCCAAGTCCTTGTGGGACTCTTGCATGTCTTTTCTGCAGACAGGTTCCCCTGCCGTCCCCTTGTTCTTTACCAGGCTTGCTGGGTAGTCAGTCACAGATACCTCGAAACTACAAATGCCAAACCAACAGCAGAATCGCCCAGGAACATCACATAGAAATCAAGAGACTAGGGGAGCTCTGGTGGCCTAGTGGCAAGGAGCTGCAACTACAATCCCAGAGGCACACGGTTCGAATCCAGCAGATGCTCTGCCGGGAAAAGGAGGGACAATCTCCTCCTGTACCAGTCAGATCTGATTTGATGGTATACTCACGCAAAAATTTAAAAAAAAAGAAAGAAATCAAGAGACTAAATAATCTGCTGGTCGACCCAGTCTGTTTGATCGCTTGACAAGAGTTCTGTAATGCTGTTCTGTTAGAACTCCGTTTAGACTCGGTCTTTGAGATTTTCCTTCCCTTTCTATGTCTCGAGGCATAAACTCTGCGGTCTGGTGTATGTTTCCATGTACATGTATGTAACCAAGAGAACCGTGTCCATTTACTTCCGCACATGCATTCTCAGCAGCGGAGCTCCGTGTGCGGGCACCACCCAGCAGCTCTTCCTGACAGGTGTTTTTGGTTCCCTCTTTGCTTTCTTTCGAGCGTTTCCAAAGCGTTCTTTGGATCCCGGCCGCTTGCCCCCTGTCGCCTCTTCCCAAGCCTCCATCCTGGTATGAGGGCTGGGATCTTGAGTCTGCATTCCCGCATGCACACTGCTCGGCCACGGTCCTCGAACCACAGGGGCCCGGACACACACCGGCACGTGACCCTGGAAGAGCAAGTGCAAGGAGCCATTCGGGGTCAAAATCTAGGGCCGCCGGGCTCTGCTGATGACTCTAGATATTCCAGTGACCATGGGCACTCTAGATACACCAACGGCCATGGGCACTCTAGATACGCCGATGACCATGGGCACTCTAGATACACCAATGGCCCAGGCACTCTAAGATACACCAACGGCCTGGGCCTTAAACAAGGAAACTGATGAAGTGTCGTGATGTGCGAGACCTTTGTGCTGCACAAGACACTGTTAAAAAAACAAGTCACAGATTAGGAGAAAAATGCATCTAAAACACACTCTGATACAGGACTTGTGCCCAGAACTCTTAAACGTGGACCAGAAAAATCCCCAATTTTTAAGATTAGCCCGAGGTGAACCCGTGTTAAAGCGGCATTCTTTGAAACCGCACCGTTGAGGGAAGCCTGTCCCCGATGAGCTGCAGCCCGTCTCTGAGGCTGTGTGTTGGGGGGACGTGGCCATCTTCCTCCCGCGGAGCTGCTGGGGCCTCAGACCGCCAACAAGGTGCTGGCTTTGGTCTAACACCGCAGCTCCCTACAGACGACGTCCCCAGAGCTCCTGAGAGAGAAGCTTGTTGAACGTTGACTCAGAACTGACCTCCAGAGGGTTTATCAGAGGCAGTAAATCACCTGGGAGGAGATGCCCGTATTTCTTAGACGGAGCTGCTGATGGACTCAAACCACATACCTTTGGGTTTATAGCACAGTGTCTTCCCGTTAAGCCAGCAGCGCTCCCTGAAGAAAACCTCAGCGACGTGAGGTTCTGTCCTGGGTGGAGTTCAGCCGCTGTGTTTTGAACGGTCCAGGAATCACCCTCCTTGCAGCCGTCTCTGCTCGCAGCCCCGGGGGGTCCTGGGTGACAGCGTGCATCACATGGTCATGCTGTCCTCCTTGCCTAGGAAGGAACTCCGGGAAGCTCTGGCCGCAGACCACCTGCGGGGGGTCCCCTCCATCTCGGCTCCTGCACGTCGTCACAAAGCCTGACTTCTGCTCTCGCTTGGCTGTGTCTATACTGGCCCCATTGTGCGGAGCAGGAGACCCAGAAGGTGCCAGCTCGGTCCACGGCTCTGGGTCATCGCTGCCGCTACTTCCTGCACGCTGTCCTCCCCTGCTGCTGTCTCTGTGGGGGCTGCGTGCCCACCGTGAGGAGCTGCTCCGGCCTGTCGGGGGCCGCCTCTCCATCTGGCTCTCGGGCCACTGGAGTCACGCTCTCACCTGCATTGCAGGCGCAGCCCGCGTCCCTGTGCTCACTACCTGGAAGGAGGCCATGCCCGCCTTGCGTTTGTCCTCGGCCTTGGAGCTCTTCACCAGCCGAGTCCAGACTGAAACCCAGGTGTCTGCTTTGTCAGAGTTAAGTTCCAATACAGACCCCGTTCTTTTTCCAAATTGGGAAGGATTATGGGAAATAGAGCCCACAGATTGAGGAGACAGAATGTGAGGTCACTGAGCCCTGGAGGGAGATCGTCCTCCCCACCGTGAAGAACAAGTCAAGTGTGAGACCCCCATGTGTCTGTGACAGGCACCAGCTGGCTGGCCATTCTCGAAAACCACAGCCAAGCAGGACCCAACGTGTCACCCCTTCCATCGAGGCCCCGTCTTCAAGCTGCAGCACCCTGTGCTGTGGGGTACGTCACGATGCAGGCACCATGGTCAAGTACAGCACCACTAGCTTTGGACTCAAGTGTCTATGGGGAACCACTGGGTGTGTGAAGAATCTCAGCACGTGCTGCTTCCCAGTGCCCCGCGCACCTACCGCAGACCCCGACCGCCCACGCCTCACCCACCAGCACAGAGGAAGGCAGGGCCAGTGGCCAGGGTGACTTCTCCAGACTTTATCTCATCACATTTCTCCAAACTTCCTCAAGTGCAGCAGCCACACCACTGATCACTGCTGCTCCCCAGGTCGCTGGGCCAGGGTAGTGGACCTAGCTCCTAGGGACTCCAGTCAGGGTCGGGGATGTGGACCCGGCTCCTCAGGGCTCTGGTCAGGGTTGGGGACATGGACCCAGCTCTTTGGGGCTCTGGTCGGGGTCAGTCAGGGACGTGGACCCGGCTCCTCATGACTCTGGTCAGTGTTGGGAACGTGGACCCAGCTCCTCGGGGCTCTGGTCAGTGTTGGGGATGTGGACACAGCTCCTTGGGGCTCTGGTTGGGGTCAGGCCTGTGCTAGACCCTCTCCGTCAGATGCAGAGGACAGCTTCCTACTTTGGAAGACGATCCCTGCTTGCCTCTGCCTGTCACGCAGTAGGGAGCATGGGGCATAGTTTTCAAAGCCTGTCCCGCGTGATGCACCTTCACCAGGGGGCTCACCTTCCTGGCCAGGTGTCAAGGCAAACTGGGAACAGTGCCCCTGGCTCTCCCCCAACTTCCTCCTCTGCAGCAGAGGACACACCCACCTTGTGAAGGTGAAGAGCGCAGTTTCAAAGGAAGCCAGGAAAGTTGCTGAGGTTTGGAGGAACCCTGACGTTTCGCATTCTCCTCTTCCCCATCTGTCTCTGGTACCATGTGAGGCCTTCACACAGCTCCTGGGACCAAGCGTGGATCCAGGGAAATTGCTGGAATGAGTCTATAAAACTGGTTACAAGATTAAATAGGAATTGTCTCTTTTGCTCAATGTCTTGGTCTCAATCTTCTTGATCAGCTCTCTGGTCTAAACAAGACCCTAACGCTATTCTGTCAGCTCCTATGGGGTCAGCCCTGCTTGTCACAACCCCAGAATGCTGCCCCATCCCAGACCATCTTCACCATCGGTGGTCCTCCTGTGGTCACTGTGGAGAGCCTGCCAGCCTCGTCTTCTGTTGTGATCTTGACAATTTTCACGGGCTATTTTTGGAAGCAGATTTTCAGGTTTTTCTTCCTAGTTTGTGTGAGTCTGGAAACCCCACTAGAATCTGTCCACTGCAGATGACCCTGCTGGCATGTGACGCATCAGTGACATTGCTTCCAGCACCATAGCAGCACAGAGCCAACACAGGAGGACAAGGGACAGATGGCTGATGGGGAGGAAGCCACACCACCAGCAGCAGAGCTCTTGGGAAAGTTCCGATGTGCCCTCTAGAGCCGTGGGAAGAGCCCGCTGATCCCAGACACCAGGAAGCGTGTGCATTAGCTGGGCACTAGCTCGAGACACTGTGGGACTTTGGGATTTCCTAACGTTTCTGAAGATGTGTCCTGCATGGAGTCCTGGGCTTCGTTTCAGCACGTGGAGCACCAGGGCTTAGATTGGGCAGCAGCAGCACGGAAGACTCGTCAGCAGCCTGTTGGCACGCCTCGCTTGCTGTGGGCTTGCTGCGCATCAAGACAGAGACCTCACAGCTGGACAATAAACAGCATCCTGACCGGAAGGAAAAGGCTGACGTTGTCGAGGACTTGATTCACCTGGGATCCAGTCAGTGCGTGAAGCAGCAGGTGAGAAATGGACGCTGCTCTCCATGGAGCAGATCCGTGACTTTGGGGCCGATTCCAGCTCCTCACGACCCTGCATGACAGGATGGATCTGCCCCTGAGTGTCTCCAAGGCCGTGAATCCTTTGTCTCCCGGGAGTGAGATCAAACCTCTGACCTTTCGATTAGCATCAGCTGCCTTAACAGCACCATCACCAGCTCCCCTTTCTGCTGCAGGAGACCTGTTGATCATCTTCAGAAACTACAGTGTCCCTTTGAGGACCATGCCTGGTGTTTCCAGCCTCCTTGTATACTTGTGAGCATTGGACAATCAGTAAGGAAGACTGAAAAATTGACGTATCATGAACTGCCGAGAAAATGAACCAGTCTGGCTGGGAATGCCCCATAGAAGTGAGGACAAAAAGGCGTCCTCTCCCTTCGGGCATGTTTTTCTTAGCGGGACCCACCAGCCCCATGGAGAAGGATGGGCAGTCTCCTCTCGTGTGATTAAAACCCACTGGAGGCTCACCTCTAGGTCTGTTCTGACTCAACGTGACAGGTGTTAGGTGAAGTAGAGGGTCAGTGAAAAATGACGCTCAACCCGCGAGAATTAAAGCAGCCGTAGCCGTGGGCTCAGCAGCGGCCGTGCGTGTGGCACAGGACAAGCCCAAGTTCCTGTGTTCGTAGAACCGACTCTACCGCCCTTAGCATCATTACGATGGGTGAAGGTCCTACATGCGTCCAAGTCCAGCCTTTTCACCATGTCCGACACCAGCTGTCCTGCCTGCAGTGCCCTGTTTCTCTGCTTGGTTTGAGAATTCATTGTATTGGCTGTGAGGAACTTATAGATCAAACTCATGGTTATGTGGGTTCTTGGGGACACAACTTAGGATCCCGTGGGATTTGACTCACGGGGCAGAACATAGTTTGTCAATAAAGTAGCTCCCACCCGAGGGAGGTCTTAGCTGCTTCTCAGCGGGCCTGCGAGCAGACCCTTCTCTGAACCTGGCCTCTGCTGTGGGGCACTCTCTGGCTGCAGGCATTGGCTCTGTGGGACACCTCACCCCAGCCTCCTGGCCCCCACCAAGCATGCTCACTGCGAGACCCTCTGCCTCTGAGCTCTGCAGGGACAGCTGCTGGCCTACAGTGTCACAGCGATCTCTTTTTCCGGTTCTCAGTGCAGGGATCCCATGTCAAAGGACACTGCATCCCAGACTCCCTGCAGTAGTGAGGTTCCTATCCCACCAGCCTCAGCAAGGCTGGAGTTCGTGTTCAGCTTCAGGCCAAGCCCCTTGCACGCTGAGCAGTCCTCACAAAGGTTTTAAGCAGCCAGTCCCTGAAAGGTCTGTAAGAGAGACGTGCGAGCAGAGCAGCCTCCAGCCCATCCAACCACTTCTGGCCTAAATGGATGTAAGGGCAGAGGCCTGAGGTATGAGGCACCCACCCCTGCTCAGGAGCGCACCCCACAATCCCACCCTGTGTACAGACGAGACAGGGAGGGACTGAAGACGGGAGCGCCGGGCACGGGCATTCCAGGGCCCTGGAGGCTGGCAGTCCCGCATCGTGGCTTATTTTCTGAGCCTGCTTTCTCTAAATGCCTTTCAGCGTGCTGTCAGTGCAGTGACCATGGCTGAGCACACCTTCCCTGGGCATTTTCTAGGCTGTGAACTTACGCTGTGGCAGCAAATCTTACAGAGCTGCTAGGTGGGTTTGAACCATCAACCTTCAGGTTACTGGCATGTGCTTGACAGTTTTGCCCCCAGGATCCATCATGTTAAATGACTTGAAATATGTTAAAACATGCTCCACACCCTTCCTGTCCCTGAGACCTGAGACAGAGGAGAGGTCCTGGCCAGGACAGAGGACAGACGTGGACGAGGGCAGCCAGCGCAGCTATGGGGTGGACTGCCCGTGGGCTGGGGGCTCAGCACTAGCCTGCCGTGGCCGCCTTCGTGAGCTGCTAGATCCTGGTCAGAGCAGCCGTGGGGAGTCTGTCCTCAGGTCTGTACTTGGTTCGTTCATGCTGAGTGGGAGTGTGATGCCGTTGCCCGGAATCCAGATGTGTCCGAGGCCATCTCTGTGGCCATGACCTCTGTCCTGATGTTCACTCTGCTGCCTCTGAAGGTCATTGTCATACCTGGACTGGGGCTGACGGTGGAATCACTTCAGAATTGCTGCCTCATCAGTCTGTAGAAATGTGGTTCATTTCAAACGCTGCCCCCTGGAATCGGTTAAATGCCGCTTCCGACGGCTAGCGATGGGTAGGCAGCTTTCCCAGTGCAGAGAGGCAGGCGGTGTGCAGTTATAATTATACAGCCGGCTCTGAAGCTGGGAAGGAATTTGTTTTCTAATTAAGCCGTTGTGTCTGGAAGTAAATTGCCGTGCGTCCTCCTTGAGCAAACACTCCTCCTTATGTGTAGTGTGCTGTCGCCGCCAGGCCGCCACTGCGAGCACTCCTGAGCCACGTCCTTGGAGAGGGGCAGCCAGACCCGTGCCTAGAAATAAGGGGACATTTTTCAGCCCTGAAACGAAGTCACGAACCGCTTAAGCAGCACTGGAAATATGAGGGTGCTCGGCTCTGCTCACTGCAGCTCGTTAGCATTCCAGTCACTGCAGGCAGCAGCCCTCCACATGAGTCATAATTAGCATCTATTGTGTAAACAGCCCGGTTAAATAGCCGCCTTCCAGCCCCATGAATAGAATGATGGCGTGGCCGTGGCCTGTGTGGAGACCCAAAGCCCTTTTGTCGTGGCCTTGGCAGCTTCCAGGTCTTGCTCAGTGATGGCCTGCTTTGAGAATGCCGAGGTCCAGGAGGCAGGACCCTTGGGGACTGTGAGCTTCCGCTTTGTGCTGGTCACCGTCCTGTGGGCTTCACCTGCCTGCCCTTCAGTGCCCTCCCCCCCAGTTCTTCCTTCCCTGTAAAGATGGGGAAGCTGGGACATGGGGTGAGCGTGTACTCTTCCCCAGGACAGTCTTCCCACACACTCCACGAGCTCAGAGGCACAACTCGAATTCAGCCACAGCAGAACGGTCCAGCATGTGTGTCATGGGAGATGGGAAGGCCACCAGAGGGCCCCCCAGTCCACCTCCGCTCGGCCTTCTTCCCAGTGGCCAGAGTGCAGAGTAGCCGTGAGTTCAGAGCTGCAGTCATAGTGACACTGTGTCACAGACAGGGTGACACTGACACAAGGAGACGGGGCAGTACTGTGACAGACGGTGACACAGACAGGCACAGTGCGACACAGGCTGCCTCAGTCAGGGTGGCACAGACGGTGATACGGTGACACAGGATGACACAGTACCAGTCAGGTGACTGTGCTTCAGATAGGATGATACTCACTGAGTCCCCACAGAGAGGGTGACTGACAGGACAGCTGGAAGGATGGCTCTGTCCCCCTTAGCTTGCCTGGACAGCCTGGGGGTGCTTGGCCCTGTGTGTCATCCTGGTCCCTGCTGGCTCCGGGACAGTTATGGATCCTTCCAGAACACTCCATGTGCCCTCACTGAAAGGTCAGCTGTCTCTGGAGCGCTGCCCATCATGGAGCTTGCCACCCTCGCTCCTTCCTCCACATCACTTCCCCTGGCATCAGCAGAGGCTGGTCAGCAGGAGCGCTTAGATGGACAGAGCGGCCCAGGGCCTCCAGTGCTGTGAAGACACATCAGAGAGATGAGGGAGACATGCTGTCACAGGGCAGGAGCCAGTGCGCTGGGTCCCCAGTGGGCAGCTTTCCAGGTAGGGTAACAGAATCTAATCCCGAGGTCTCCAGTGTCATGCTGGTAACACTGAGCTGGTTCCCGGAGAGATCAGCAAGTGCTCTGACGGCTCCGTTAAAGAGCAGGACTGCTAAACACAAGGTTGATGGTTTGAACCCAGCGGCCTCTCCGGGGGACAAAGATGGGCAGTCTACTTCTATGAGGATACTTGGAAATCTCATGGGCAGCTCTGCTCAGCCCTGGGAGGTCTAGTCAGATTTTTAAACTGCAGGTCACAGTTTATGACTTGTTTCCACCAAGTTGGCCCTACCTCACAATGACCCATGTTGTGTCCAACTAGAGCCAGGCTCCAGTTTTCAGTGATGGTTTTTTCGAGACCCGATCACAGACATTTATATCAAGTGGTCTTTGGATGGACAAGTGTGTTAGTCATTCTCTCCACTCAGAGACCCCAAGTCTTGACACCGCTCTAATGAGCATCCACGCCTGCAGAGGTTTTTTGAAGGACTTTCCTGTGGAGGATGTGAGCCTGTTGTGGGGAAGGGCTCTCGTGTGGAACAGCTGGTTGATGTCAGCTTGTTGTCTGTTAACAGCCAACCTCTACGCACTAGGACCCCTTTCTTACTGTCACTCATTTTGGGAACTGGCTCCCAGCACACCCAGCAGCAGATTTTCAGGGGCTGGAAGAGCCCAGGAAGAGACTGGCCTCAGCCCCTGTGGGTTCCCTAGGTCAGAGAAGGCCCACGTTTGAGTTCACGTGACAGCCTGTGAATGAAGCCACCAGTGCTGGGCGTGTACTGTCAGCATGACATGTCACAGCAGCATTCAGCACATGAGAGGGCAGAGAGAGAGAGCGCCATGCTCACCTAGTGAGCGCTAGGAGTCACGTCAGAAAGGTCTGCAAGCTGCCTGGAGGTGACTGTCGTTCTTAACTAGCTGGGGGCCTCTGCACACCACTCGCTTGACCCAGAGCTGTCATCTGTGCTGTTAATAATCAGTCCTTCTGTGGTGGCTGTTCTGAATCCTGGCTCTACCACTGGCCTTACGCCGTTTTAGAGTTTCTATAACCTGCCTTCTGCCTTTCCTAACAATGTCTTTTTGATGGGCTATTTTACCATTTTGCTTTGAGTAAAAAGTCCATCGCCTTTGGCCTCTGGCTCTGGCCTTCAGTTCTGCAGAAAGACAGATAAGCAGTAAACAGCCCTCTTTATCTTCCTGAAAGACCACTGGTGCGTCCTGCTCTTCCCAGTGGCTCCTGGGCCCTTTGGCTGTCTCCCCTCTGAGTTGAGGCTATGACCTCCCTGCCTCTTTACTTTCAGCCTTCCTGTGCCCTCAGCTGAGAGACAGTGTGTTTCCTTCTAGCAGGCTCTTGTTTTATTTTTAAATCCAGACTGAAAACTGTTGACTTTAATTGCTATGACTCAGCGACCCTCTGAACAAGAGACCTGCACCCTGCTCTTTCCTGAGCTTCTCCTCAATCCTGGATATGCGAGCGTCTCTTGCCAATTCATTTTATGGAGTTTAAATCCTCATCTGTTTGCTGCCCCCCATCCTGTCCTGGCCCCCTCCCCGCTGCCGTCATTCAGCTCGGCTGGGTGACTGACTGTGGAAGCCGGCACCTGAGCGCCTGGTTTGCTGCGGTACGTGCACCGTCGGGTGCTTGCTGGAGGGCGGCAGCCTGCTCTTAGCCTGTTCAGGGATGCGCCCTCAGCGGGCTGGGTCGCAGTGTCTTCAGCATCTTCCGGATTTGGGTTGTAACACCTTTCTTAAAAGCCTCTCTAGCACACAGGCCACAAGACTGCTACTGGGATTTGACCCGGTGGGTGAGGCGTCGTCCTGGTGACCGAAAGGCACGCTCCGCGGGAGAAGGGACAGTCTCCGGCGTGATTTACAGGCATGCCTCCGAGAGCGTGGACGTCAGCTGTGCGAGAGCTTGAGGTGTCCGCTGTGTGCTGCTCCCAGCTCTTCAGGGCGCAGCGACACCACCTCCAGGGAGCCCTCCTTTACAGCCCGCGGCCTCTCCTCAGACGTGTCCAGGTCTGAAAGGGCTCCGCCCCGTGCGGCCTGCCAGCTCATGAGCTCGGAGCACCTCAGTCACCGCAGCGGCCGCTGTGGGTGCTGTCCTGGTCTCGTGTTGTAAGCTCTCTCTGTTCCGCCCCATCCCTTCTACCACATCAGGAAGTTAATATCTGCGCCTGTTCATCCACATATTTGCGTTTTCTTTGCTCAGCGTCTCAGAGCTGAAGTCACTTTTTTGCCCAAAGGACCCGTTTACTGAGGTCCCTCCCTTACTATTTGTGTGAGAATGCCATCATTCCCCTTCATTTGTTCTCACGTTTTTGAATCAACATGATTATGATAGAGTTTGAATTCAATAAAATACACCCATCTTAAGCATATAGTCTAATGAGTTTTGACAGAATTACACACCCGCGGAACCTCCGCAACTATCAGCACAGAGCCCAGAAAGCTCTCCCGTGCCCCTGCCGGTTAGCGTCCTCCTGGGCCCCCTCCTCCACCCAGGCTGCCCCTCATCTGCGTTCCCTCCCTCTACGGTAGACTTGCCTTTTCTAGAAATTCACATAGCACCCTGTGTGTGGACTCTGGACTGCCTGGCTCCTGGATTCGGTGAGGTTGTGGCCGGGGTATTGATTCCTGAGAGGAATGGTGGGCCGTGTTGGAGGGGTGGACATTTAACTTTCTAACAAACTGCCAGTCAGGCCGCCAAAGGTCTTTCTCCTCCATTCTCGCCAGTCATCTGGGACCCCGTGCCCCGTGCACATCACCCCGCCAGCCAGCCGAGACCGGCCTGTGCCACGCGCACATCACCACTTGGCTGCTAATTGGGAGGTCGGTGGTTGCAGCCCACCCTGAGAGACCTGACGACCCACCCTCCTGTGAAGCTGGCAGCCTGGACCATCCTGTGGGCAGCTCTGCTCTGTCTGCTCACCGCTGAATGCAGAAATGGGCTTGACGGACCCCCAGTGTCTGCTGCCTCTCAGCCCTGCTTCGGATCCCTTGATGGCCATGAGATGGGCTCTCATGCCCCGGGACTGGGCCTCACAGTCTCTGAGCTGTGCTCACCTCCCGTGGCCTTCAGAACGGTCCGTTCCACACACACACACGCACACACGCCTTCCTGACTTCTCGGCGAGCTGCCTCGCCCCTTGTCTGGTGGAGTGCCTGGTGTCACAGGTCCTCCGGGCCACGCGTGTCCGAGGGCCTGACTGCTCCCGCTCCCCAGAGCATCACTGCACGTCATGTGCCAGCAGGACTACGGTCCAGCCAGGACTCCTCACAGCGCCTTTCTGATTCTTCTGACCTCTCCTATCCAGTCCTGCAGCCCAGCTGAAGGAAAGGTTTTCCTCAGCAGTAAATTTGCAAACCATTCAAATTGATAGCAAATATTATGATTCATCAGCTAAAGCCTTCATGCGAAGTAGGCTCTGATTCCACTCCCCTGAAGTCCCTGGGCGGCTGGAATACAAGATACTATGTAATAAGAAATTCAGATGATATTAAAGCTTATTGAATTGTACATAATTTTAAGTGAGAGAGAGAGATTGGAGAAGAATATCTCATATCTGCTTTGATTAGGTTTCTGGAGAATGTTAACATATGAAAAATATTTTCACAGATCTCACAGAATTCACCATCCAGCATTTTCCCAGTCTTCAAGTCCATTTCCCCCCAAAGAATTCTCACATTCACTGAGAAAATACACAGAGTTACATATTTTTTTGCATGTCTGTGTCCATTTGGGTTCAGTACAGTATTTGTTAAGGAAAATCCACGTCCTGGTGTTACTGTTCTTCTGCCCCATCAAGGCAGTTCTGGCCCTGTGCATGACACACAGACACTTCGAGTCCACTGCTGTCTTCCAGCTGTCACGGTGGGACCCAGTCACCAAGCCGCCGTGTGGCCCAGCTAGGTGAGGGCCTTCCTGTTCCACGGACCCTCTGCTTCCTCAAGCACAATGCCCTTCTCCAGGGACTGGACCCTCCTTGTGACGTGTGCAGAGTCTCACCTCCACCTCCTTCGGGAGCGTGTGTTCCTCCAGTATTTCCTGGTACACTCTGCCGACGCCGTAATTCATAGACGTCAGTTTGTCTTCAGTCTTCCTTGTTCATTGTCGGCTTTTGTGTGCACGTGAAGTAATCGGAAATACCACTGTGTGTCAGACCTGCCTTAGTTCTCACAGGAGCATCTTTGCTTTGTAGCGTTTGAAAAGGTTGTGCGCCGCAGGTTCACACAGCAGAGCACACCATTTGATTTCCTGATTGCTGCGTGCACACACGTGCATCTTCAAAAATTCCCTTCACTGACGCCGTGGACAGTTCCTTGGACTTCTGTCCCTTGCGGGCTGAGTCACCAGCCTGCGGTACATAAGTATCTTTGTCTTAACGATTGTCTAATTACTATGAGTGACCTGGGTATTCACGAGAGTTACCTGAAGAAGAAACAGCTAGGTTTGCGTCTCACTGTTCTCTGTCTGTTGATGACGAGTTCGAGGCTCCCTGTACCCCATGCTCATGGAAGGTGTTCAGGGAAAAGGAGGTGCTGTGTGCCCAGCATTAATTGAATTTCATGTGCGGTGATCTGAGTTTATACAGTCATGGATATTTAAATAGTCATCCCCCTTCAGGAGACGTTACAGGGCTGCCTTATTTTCATGTTGCTTTTCTTTATTCAAGCCTAGTATGCTTTCAGCATAAATATATGATTAAAGGCAGATGAGCAGAAAGAAAATAAAAACCATCCGTAATCCCTGATGGTGCTGGAAACAAGTATGCTTAGCTAAAGAGACGGAGACGAGAGCGGTGGGAGCCAGGTAGCTGCATGCAGATTGTTGGGGAGCAGAGGCTGTGAGCCCTGAGAGTGTCGCCTTCAGGTGTGAGGACGAGACAGCTGGGACCACGCAGGATGTGCAGGAGCTGATGGAGCGACGGTCAGTTCTGCTGTGTTGGGAGGGAGAGAGCCCTGGTGGCTGCTGTGGATTCAGGAGAGGGATGACTCCGAGGTTCTTGTGCCTCCTCAGGGCCACCCGAGGATAGAAAGCGTGTCGCTGTGACGACCAGAGTTGAGGGAGGGCAGCTGCTAGCCGACTGTGCAAGGTGGGCTTGGTTCCCGAGGGGCTAGATGTCTGACTACAGGAAAGAGAAGATTGGAGTGGGAGCCGCATCCTAGACCTGGTGGCTGTACAGGATGGACATCTGCTTGATCTTGTGTCCCTCGGGGACAGAAGGGACCCGTAAGGGTCTGCAGAGAGTGGGGTGAAGACAGAAGAGGACTGGGAGGGGAGGGCGGGATGTTGTGAAGGGGCCCCAAGCTGTCCTCTTGACCTGGGGACGATAGGACAACCTAACAACAGAGCTGGGGGACTCGTTCTCGATTCCTAAAGGCCCTGAGCTGCCCAGAGCTGTGAGGACTGGACTAGGGCCATAAAGAGCCTGCATAATGACTGGACAGTGCTGGGGACAGGGACGAGGCCAGCCATGTGGCAGCCTGGAGCTGACTGTGAAGGTGGTGGAGGTGGTGGGCGGGGTCAGAGGAGAGCCCCCGTGGGGACGGCGCTAGGTGGCATTTTAGGGAGCGCCAACCCAGGTCTCAAAGAGTCTCCAGAGTCAGCGTGAGGACGCGCCGACCGGGTGCCACAGCAGGGTCGCGGGAGGCTGGTGGCAGTGGTGCAGGGAGAAGAGGCCCTGGCAGACAAGTGGAGATAAAAATAAATCAGGAGCAGACAGTGGCGGTGAGGACTCGGAGAGGGTGGCACGCTTTCTCGGGAAGACATCTCTGGGCCTCTGCCATCCCCGCTGTCAAGTGTGGCCGTTCTATTCTCGACTCTGTCTTGCGCGTGAGGCCCAAGTGACTCAGACACGATGTTGTGATCCGTCAGCTCCGGTGCAGCTGGCGCCAGCACTCAGCTTCCAGTTGGTGACCTACACCCAGCACTTTGTCCTGTTAACAGCCACCTTGTCCCTGTCATGCACTGCTGTGAATGCAGCCCCAGAGCACAGTGTTACCAGGCACCAGGGAATGAAGCCCTGCCGTACCCGGAGCAGTAATGGATTGGACCGTATGACGGCCAGGCCTCTCTTCCTCATCCCTCTTAGCCTTGATGCCCTGCTGAAGGCTGTGCAGCACCTCAGCCACGTGCCCCCCTGCTGGCACACGAGAGCAGCTCTGGTCTCCCACTGACCGATGAACACTGAGAAGGTTTTTAGAAAGCACTTAGCTGACTAACAAAAGTGTTTAGAGGATTTGAGGAAGCTTTACAAATGAGATGTGGTCTTTCTGCCGGCTGAGCTGGTCCCCTGTGTGTCAGCCATGGGAAGCCATCTTTGGGGGCTTCAGATGCCCCCTCAGATCAGATTCTGTAAAGGAAGTGGAGAAGTCGTCCCTGAAGTGGCCGCTGTCTGGACAGATGGCGTGAAAAACGGCCACCGCCACCACCCCTCTCAGCCCAGGTTCCTGAGGCCACTTGCTAGAAGGAGTCTTGTCCTGGGTGCTGAGTGATTGGTGGGTTGATCAGTCAATCAACTTCTACACAGGGTTCTGCCATTTATGCCCCCCCCCAGGGGCAGAGTGCTGGAGGTCAGTGAATTGGAGGTGGTCAGTGGCTCAGACCTCAGGGTGGTTACAGGTATGCATTTCTTCAGACATTGTCGTACGAGGATGACATTCAGATGGCCAAGCTGGGCTGTGCCTCACTTACCAACACTGGCCAAGGTGGGAGCTTGCCACCCTCCCGCCACGCCAGGAGCAGCGCCCTCCCCAGTCTGTGCTTTTCATCGCTGGACCCAGGGCCTGGGGGCCGAGCTAAGACAGCTCCTGTGTGCTGGGGCGTGCATCACCGGGGGTCCCTTGGCCCCTGTGCTGGGGTGTGGTGAACCGGGGGTCCCTCAGTGCCTGTGCTGGGGTGTGCTGAACCGGGGGTCCCTCAGCACCTATGTGTTGGGGTGTGGTGAACTGGGGTCCCTCAGCCCCTGTTTTGGGGTGTGCTGAACCGGGGGTCCCTCAGCACCTATGTGTTGGGGTGTGGTGAACTGGGGTCCCTCAGCCCCTGTTTTGGGGTGTGCTGAACCGGGGGTCCCTCAGCTCCTGTTTGTCTGGGTATGCTTCTCCAAGAGCCCCTCAGCCCCTGAGTGCTGGAATTCCTTTACTGAGTTTCTGCTAGCTATTTGTGGGGTGTCCTTCCCCAGGCGGCTGTCAGCCTGGCATCTGTTCTAGCACATCCCTGCTCGTTCCTGCCATGTCAGCTGCCCACCCCGCAGCCTCACCTAAGTCTCGTCTTTACAGAAACATCCTCCTCCCAAAGCGGAGAGTGGATCCAAACTACTGACTTTTCAGATCGCGGCCAATTCCTTCATTTTGCCCCACCAGTCATACAGTGTTTGCTTCTTAACATTACAGAGCACACATTTCCCATGTCACCAGCTGTCGCTGAAAAGAAGTGCCTGGGTGCTTCTCTGCAGCTGCTCTGCAAATCCTTGCCCCATCCTGCGGCTTTGGTCATTGGCCCCTCTGATGTCTCTGAGCAGTGCCCTTTCCCCTTCCAGGTCTCCAGTGCATGTGTGTCCCATACGGACAAGTTAGACCCCCCACACACACCCTACCCATGAGGCTGCAGTGCTTGGAGCTGACCCTCACTGCGCCTGGTGACCCACGACTCCTTTCATGGGTTTGCAGTGCTGCCCAGTGGGCAACCAGCATCACACCACACACAACCAGGTCACATGGCTTCCAGCTTGTCCCCGGCCTGGCGTGCACAGCCTCCATGCGAGGTAGACTGAGTGTCCCCTTGAGTTGAGCATTCCTCTGGAGCTTGGAAGGGGTCTGGCGTTCTCGAGCCAAGTGTGGCCTTAGGTCATCTGCTGGTCTCCTCTCTCCTCTGCTGCTCTCTCATCACCGAACACTCTTGAGGAAACGGGAAACATCTGGATGGATGTCCTGTCAGAGAAAACACGTGTGAGCAGACATACTTCTTTGCATTCTTCTTTATGCTGAGAAGCCCACTTACTGCAGCCCCCAGGGACATCCACACAGTGCCGTCGAACGTGGCCTTGTGGGAATTAGTCATCCATCAAAGCTTGCCACCGCAGGAACCAGCACTCCGGATTCTGAACAAATCAGTGCTCCTTCCCGGCAGTGCCCTGTGACCTTGCAGAGCCCACACTCAGAGCTCTCGTTCCCTCCCCAGGGTTGACCCGTATATCCTGGGGCTCCAGAGGGAACAGGTCCATAGACGGAGGGTGAGGTGAAGGCGGAAATCAAGCTTCACCGTGGGGGTGGAGGCATTCTTGCCCTTAAAAAGGTGTGAATGTGAGAATAGCCAAAAGGGCAGAGAAGCCCACTGCGTGCCAGCCCCTCACCCCACTGAGCTGCTTCCTCTCCTCCCTCCTCCCCATCTGGCCCTCCCTCCTCCTCCCTCCTCCCCAGCTGAGCTTCCTCCCTCCTCCCCATCTAACCCTCTTCCCTCCTCCGCAGCTGAGTCTCGCCCTCTCCTCCCCACTCCTCCTTTTCCGTTCTTCCCTCTTCTATGATCTGAGCCTTCCTTCCCTTCTCTCCCTGCGTCTGAGCCTTACCCTCTCCTCGCTGCTCCCCCCTCCTCTGTGATCTGAGCCTCCCTCTCCTCCCCGCAACTGAGCCTCATTCTCTCCTTCTTCTTCCCATTGTCTTCCCCCACAGCCTCACCCTCCCCTGTCCTGTCCTCCTGGCCTCCCCTGGCCTCCCTGTCCTCTCCTGTCCTCCTGTCCTCCCCTGTCCTCCTGTCCTCCCCATCCTCTCCTGCTCTGTGATCTGGGCCTCACCCTGGCCGTCCGTCCCCCGCCCGTGTCCTGCACTAGCCCATGGTGGCTCCAACATCACTAATGTGAGCACTTGTCTTACAGGATCCCTGGGCGCCTGAATGACCGGCGGACACCCCTGGGTGAGCTCAACTGGATCTTCACGGCCATCACGGACACCATCGCCTGGAACGTGCTCCCCCGAGGTGAGGAGGGCCCCCTTCCCCACGGCCTGGTGGGCAAGGGAGGAGGAGGAACACGCGTGGCTTCTGTGAGGAGGCAGTGAGTACACCCAGCAGGAGTGGGCAGAGAGACCAGGAATGTCTGTTCGCTGCTGCTGCCCAGGCTGCACACCCTGCAGCTTCTCGGAGTGTTCAGGGCTCAGGGGCCTCCCCAAGTTTGTCCAAGCCAAGTCAGTGCTCATGATGGGCGTGTTTTGTTTTGTTTACTGGTTGGTTGGGGAGGCCTGGTAGCTCAGGGCTAGGTGGATATATCTTACACACATGTACATACAGACATGTGTGCCACGCACATGCATCCACACAGATATGTGACACACGTGCACACAGACGTGTGCCATGCACATTAATATAGCCATGTGTCACGCACGTACACACAGGTGTGTGCCACGCACACGTACAGACGTGTGCCACACACATGCACACAAACATGTGCCACGCACCTGTGCACAGAGACAAGTGTGCCTCCAGCAGTGTTGAGCACGGGCCGAGGTTTGATCCCTTGGCCACTGCCCCCTTGGAGGCTGTGCTGGGCCAGCGTCACAAGGACCTTGTCTCTCGCTGCCCTTAGATCTCTTCCAGAAGCTCTTCCGGCAGGACTTGCTGGTGGCCAGCCTGTTCCGGAATTTCCTGTTGGCGGAGAGGATCATGAGGTCGTACAACTGCACGCCTGTGAGCAGCCCGCGCCTGCCCCCCACGTACATGCACGCCATGTGGTAAGTGCCCCGCCGGCCACGCTGGCTCTCCACCTGGTCGCCTGACCCTTGTCCCATGCTGTGTCTCCAGCAGCACAGAGCCGCCCACTGACGGCTGGGCCAGTCACTCCATCCATGCTTCAGGGGCCCTGAGTGTGAGCCTAGTGAAGGGCCAGCAGCCTGAGAGCCCAGCGGCCACGTGCTGAAGGGGACAGGGTTCTGCGTGGAAGGAAGGAAAGTCCCTTTGCTGCTTAAATGCATGTTGCAAGAGAGGGAACCTTTCACTGTCTTCCAGGGGCGCGTGGTTCGTCATGTCATGTCTCTGCCGCGTCATCACAGGGTGACAACAGAAACCTGTGTCTGAACAGGCTTCCGGTGTACTGATGATCTCAGCGTCCAGGGCTCACAGGGAGGCGGGGCGCTCTCCCCTGTGATGGCTGCTGCGTAGAAGTCCCGCCGAGGCAGGCCTGTTCTGGCTCCTGGGGCCCCATGAGTCAGAACTGGCCTCCCCAGCTGCCGTCACCCCCTGACCGTGCTGTGAGAACAGCCTGGGAGGGACAGAATCCCCACCCCTGCGTCGCATCCCTGGAGTCAGGGCTGACTTAGCTGCACCTAACAGTGACTCAAAGAAATGACCTGCGTGGCTCTTTACTCCAACAGAGATGATGGCTGGATGGCACGAAGGGCGTGTGAGGGGGTGGACGTGTGAGGGTTGGACGTGTGAGGGGGTGGACGTGTGAGGGGTGGACGTGTGAGGGGTGAACGGGTGTGAGGGGTGGACATGTGAGAGGGTGGACGTGTGAGGGGTGGACGTGTGTGAGGGGTGGACGTGTGAGAGGTGGACGTGTGAGGGGTGGACGTGTGAGGGGGTGGACATGTGAGAGAGGTGGACGTGTGAGGGGTGAACGGGTGTGAGGGGTGGACATGTGAGAGGGTGGACGTGTGAGGGGTGGATGTGTGTGAGGGGTGGACGTGTGAGAGGTGGACGTGTGAGGGGTGGACGTGTGAGGGGGTGGACGTGTGAGAGGGGTGGACGTGTGAGG
>NW_006399798.1:1770538-1802281 GCF_000299155.1 Elephantulus edwardii | reverse complement strand
GTGTGAGGGGGTGGACGTGTGAGAGAGGTGGACGTGTGAGAGAGGTGGACGTGTGAGGGGTGGATGTGTGTGAGGGGTGGACATCTGAGGGGGGGGATGTGTGAGAGGTGGGCGTGTGAGGGGTGAACATGTGTGAGGGGTGGACATGTGAGGGGTAGGCGTGTAAGAGAGGTGGACGTGTGAGGGGTGGACGTGTGAGGGGGTGGACGTGTGTGAGGGGTGGACGTGTGAGGTGTGGATGTGTGAGGGGGTGGACGTGTGTGGGGTGTGGACGTATGTGGGGTAGATGTGTATGGGGGTGGACGTGTGAGAGAGGTGGACTTGTGTAAGGAGGTGGACATGAGGGGTGGATATGTGAGGGGTGACACCCGTCCCTGCTGAGTGGCAGCCCCTTTCCCAAGCCTTTGGGAACTCTGCTGTCAAAGACTTCTCGCTCCAAAGTGCTAAGAGCAAAGATGCCAGTTTAAAGACTAAGGTGCACCTGATTCAACCCGTGACCTTTCCGTCACTTCTGTGCAGCTTAAAGTTGGACAGTGAATGAGGACGGCAGAAGAAGAATCAGTGTCTCTGAGTTGTGTTGGAGAAGAGTGCTGAGCCGCCCATAGACTGCCAAGAGAACCGACAAATCTAAAGGTGGATGCAGCTCCACACTTGTGGAGTATGTTTTCAGGAGCGGCCAGCCCTTGGACAGAGGACGTCCTGCTCGGGAAGGTGGAGGGCCGTAGAAAGAGAAGACGCGATGAGATGGATTGGCGCAGTCAGTGACTGCAGCGGCAGTGGGCTGGAGCAGGGCAGGGTCGGTGAGAAGATGCAGGAGAGCGGGGTGCGGGCCTGAAGCTCACGGGGGTGGCCCGAGGACCCCTGATGACAACAGCTGCATGTCAGGGAGTTTGGAGCCGCTGACCCAGGAGGCAGGAGGCAGTGCTGTCTGGCATTGGAATCCACCAGCCCCTCGGGGAGAAAGGGGGCCCGTTTCCTCCCATGCGGTCAGTGGGCCCTGAAAGCCCGCTGGACAGGTGACTGAGTTGGTCACAACTTGACTGCAGCATGTGCCAGGCCAAAGGATGACTGTGATGCGGGGCGGGGCAGTGTGGTCCTGGCGTGAGGGCAAGGGCGGTGGCGCCAGTGTCCCTCACTGTTGTAAACACTTGGCAGCCACACCCACTGCCCCACGTTGGTTCCACCCGGAAGCATCTGCCTCAAAGGGTCTGCTTGGCTGTCTTCTCTACAGAAGCGAGTCACCAGGCCTGTCTCCTGCAGGTCCTCTGCCAGCCTTTTGATTGGCAGCTGCATGGTTTGAACTGCGGACCTTCTGGTTAGCAGGTCAGTGCTGTCCCACCAGGGCTCCCTCCCGCTGCTGTCTGGAACTACGCAGCCATGGGGAGAGTGTGTCGACCTTTGGGACACAAAAAGCTGATTTTGAAGGTGAAGTCACGTTGGTGCGGATGTTGGTGGACAGAAATGCAGAAGCCGTAACCAAGGACTCCACATGGAGGGGACACTCCTGGGACCCTGGCTGGGGTCGGCTCCGTGTCCACTGACAGCTATGTGGCCACATGGACAGAGCTTGTTAAATCCCAAGCTGGAAGGTGGTCACGTGCATTAGATGCACCCTGTGTGTTACGCACTTTGCAAACGGGGTTATCGGACGGAAGAGTGGACACGTGGACATGAAGTGGCCACGCACGGTGGCTTCCTGACACCAGGCAGCGCACACCTGTGGACAGGCACTGGCTCTGCGGGCTCGGCAGGAGCACGGGAAACCCTCCTGGACACGTGTGAAGTAACGCCGGGCTGTGTAGTGAAGGCCTCGCAGCCTCTGCCTCACGGAGCAGGTCCAGGGGAAGAGTGTGCTCCTGGAACCAAAAACATCAGCACCTGCTGGCCACCAGAGCCACCAACCTGGGCCACCTCCAGGAATCCTGAATGCTCATGTCCTTGCATGAGTGCCCTGCAGCCTCCTCTGTGAGGGACCGGTGTGTGGGGTGTAGGAGAGGCTGTAGGGGAAAGAGGGGGTACAGGATGAGGTACTGGAGGGCAGGGAAGGAGAGGCTGCTACAGCAGGGGGTTCAGGAGGGCAGCAGAGGGAGGGGTTACAGGAGGGCTTATAGGAGTACAGCGGAGGGAGGGGTTACGAGAGGTGGTGCAGGAGTACAGCAGAGGAAGGGTTATGAGAGGAGGTGCAGGAGGAGGTGCCACAAGGCAAGGCACAGGAAGGGGCTCCAGGCCAGAGTCCCCATGCTGCGGAGAAGCCAGGGGTGGGGGGTCCTCAGTAGCCAGGTTCACTGGCACGGTCTGGGGGTGTGCTGGAGCACCCAGCGCTGCGCCTCCCTGGGGAGCGCCCAGGAAAGTAGGAAGAAAGTGCGTTGGAATAAATTGTTTGCAGTCTCGGCATCCCTGGGTGGTGGTAGAGAGGCTGAAGCATTAGCCGGGGGTGAAGGAAACAAAGTCGAACAAAAATCGAGGTTAAAGCAGAAGTGACATGCTTTGCACCCTGCCTCAGGCAGGGCGCTAATGATGAAATTCTCAGAGCTGTTTCCTGTTGAATTTTTGATGCCTGCCCACCCGGGAGCCATCTCCTTCACGTCCATCCGTGTCCAGAGCCCACACTCCTCACGGTAATGGCCTGTGTGTCCACACTACACGGCTGCTCTGATCGATCAGTGTGGACGTGGAAGGAGATGGCGTCCTCGGGGTTTGTCCCGTTCTTGGGCGCCTGCCATCTGAGCTGGTTCCCCAAACCCAGCTGTGCTCGGTGTGGGCTCCTAGTGCGACTCACCAGACAGAGATGGCCCAGGGTCAGGGTCCACTGCTGGCCCCACGCCCCAGCTCTGCATTCCGTCTGGTGGACACTGCCCAGTGGCTGTTCCGTAGGTTATGTCTCATGTTAGTGCTCCTGGACTTCTGACCTGGTCAGACGTCAGGTTGGGTCTGGTCCTCTGGCCTTCTCCCTTTGTGACGGGACCAGCCTGTCTCCCCACTGTCTGTGCTGTGGGCTAGTGCCCTTTATCCTTCACCCTCTGTACTGTGGGCCCAGCCTCCCTGTCCCTCAACCCTCTGTACTGTGGGCCTAGCCCACCAGCCCCCATGCTCTGCACTATGGGCCCAATCCCCCCATTCCCCAGTCTCTCTGCTGTGGGCCCAGCCTCCCTGTCTCCCAGTCTCTGTACTTTGGGCCCAGTGATCCCATCCCCTACTCTCTGTACTGTGGACTCTGCCTCCCTGTCCCCGGCTCTCTGACCTGTGGATCCAGTCCGCCCTGTCCCCCTCTCTGTGCTGTGGGCCCTGCCTCCCTGTCCCCTGCTCTCTGGCCTTTGGACCCAGTCCCCCCATCCCCCTCTCTGTGCTGTGAGCCCTCCCTCCCTGTCCCTGCTCTCTGGCCTGTGGGTCAAGCCTCCAACAGTCTAGCTTTATGCCATTTTGCCCTGTAAGACCTGTGATCTGGCGTCGTCCCAGGTGCTCATCTTCTCACTCCTGCCTTTCTGCCTCCTGCCCTCAGCGGGTTGATAGCCTCAGGTGTGAACCTGTCTCCCTGCACCAGCCTGCTCCTCCCACCTGTGCACTAGCTTCCTGGCATCTCTCTGAGTCCTGAGGCGCAATAAAGAGCAGATCACCTGCATGGTCCTCAGGCCAGTGATCCTGAGAGCAAGGACACCCCTCCAGGAGCCCACGCAGACACCACAGCCCCCCTTCCCACAGCCCTGGTGTGGCAGTGATGGCTTCTGAAGAGTCCCCAGAAGCCTCTGTCAAGCTCTTCTAGAAGGCAGAGTCACGTCGAGCACCCAAGCCAGGGTGCTTCCACTGATGCACATGAAAGTGGCACAGTGGCTACGAAGACAGGAGGATTGATGTCTTTGAGTGTGGACTCGGTGAAGAGTAGTGACTATACCACGTCCTGCCAGCAGAACGGACACGTCCATCCTGGAGCAAGTGCGGTCAGCACACGCCCCAGCACGGGCCAGCAGCACAACCAGGAATGCTTATGTGTAATCATCTCCTGGGCGAGCGGAGGCTGCAGAGCCCGGGTCCGTGGGTGGGGAGGGCCAGAGGTGTCTCCCACTCGGAGCTGTGGGGACCGAGGTCCCGCAGTGTGTGAGTGAGAAGGCAGCGCGCCGGCTGGGAGCTGACTAGCCGAGACTGGCATGGTATGTGGTCGCCGTGGTGTCCCCTCCACAGAAGCAGAGGTCGAAAGCCAGGTGAAGGATCCAGCCTGAGCAAAAGCTGGTGAGCTTTGCTGGCGTCTATACATCCAGTGCAGGCCACACCTCTGAGGAGATGTCCCCTCCACTGAATCAGGGCTGTGACCAAATGAGGAGTGTGGCAGCCCACCCGAATCCTCTCCAGCAGATCAGCCTCATACCATGAGGGGCAACGTTGTCTCTGACAGCACAATTCCAAATTCACGTAGAGGCAGCCAGAGGCCCACGGCCAGGCTGGCAACAGCTCTGAGACCATCCCTGTCATTCAGCGTCATCCAGTCAGGGCTGCCCCATCGCCACCCTGCCCGGTCCTGACCCATCACGTAGCCTGTCACAGCAGCAGCTCGTGTGGACCCTCTCTGTGCCGTTCTCTCGTGAGCCCACTGCTGGTCAGCATGACATGAGTGACACTTGAGACATCAAGGAAGGGCACTGGGTGTGTCCGAGAGCAGTTCAGGGTGAAAAGTTATGCATGGAGAGAATGGAGCCGTCCTCTGAACCTGGGCCAAGCGCACGTGTCTCAGTGGTGCCATCAGACCACGTGGACACTGCCCGGGAGTGGCCCAGGCTTCCGCAGGTGCGGCTGCCACCCTGCAGGAGCCCAGTGCCCCGTTCCCCACCGTTCTGTAAGAGTGCTGTGGAAGCAGCATGAGTCATCTGCCTCAGCGCAGGACCGTGGAGAAGCTCTGCCCACCGGGCGGGTGGGTGGACAGGCCACTGGCAGGAGGTGGTGGGGGCCCTGCGTGCTGCAGGTGTGGACAGTCCACTTTAACAAGGGAGCAAGTGTCAGAAAGACCCCTTGACCTTTCCAGCTGGGTTTTGGGACGTCGAGTGGGTGAAGTGGCCGTGTTACAGGAGCGGCTTCTAACTGCACGATTGCCCGTTTTGATGTGGGAGAAGTCGAGTGGTTGTGCAAGCCACCGGCCCATACCCTTGTGGGACCCCTGCGGGCCTGTCCCCGGTGCTCCCTCCCCCAAGTCCACCTGGACAACATGGTGGCCATCTGACACGTGTGTCTGTCTGCAGCCTGAGGGAGAGGGTGCACCTCCCTGGGAGGCCCATGAATCATCACATGGTCCCTTCTGCTCTCCCCAGGCAGGCGTGGGACCTGGCCGTGGACATTTGCCTCTCTCAGCTGCCAACCATCATCGAGGAAGGCACCGCATTCCGGGTGAGTCCCCCAAGGGTCCCGCCTGCTCACTTGCTGCCGGGGCGCTGGACCCACAGAGCGGCCAGCTGGGTGTGATGTCAACCCTTCTGAAGCAGAGATCGTGACTGGATGGGTTGAGCATGGGGTCTCTGAGTGGACAAACGGTTAGGTGTACCACCATTAACCAAAAGACCAGAAGTTCAGTTCCACCATAGGCACCTTAGGGAAGACCTGGCCATCTGCTTTCTTTTTTATTTTATTCTATTTTTTATATAAATTTTTTTAAATGTAATTGTCATTTAATGAAAGTTTACAGAAAAGTTAGATTTTCATTCATTCATTGTTGCACAGTTTTACTGCCTCCCTCCCCCTCTCCCCCAGTTCACTGTTTTGGTTTTTTTCAATATTCATACAGGGAATATACCCTGAAGAAACCGTAACCACCGTCCACACACCTACATGCACACCCATGTCGATTGCTGCGTTTTTTACAGTGGCAGAGAGATGGAAGCAACCCAGGTGCCCACCAACAAATGACAGATAGATACTGTGGTTTATTCCTACAATGGAATAACTACACAGCTCTGAAAACCAGTGAACTCAAAACATTACACAGCATAGGTGACTCTGCAGGACATTATGCTGCGTGAAATATCTCAGTCAGAAAAGGACAAATACTATATATAGGCCCCCTCTTATAAAGCAGATCTGACACAGGGGGCTTGGGAGGAGAAAAGGATAAGATTGGATAGGCTGTCTGCATCTGTAGCTGTTGCAGGCCCCAGGGGGCACTGTCTGCCTGTGACACCTCAGGGCTGCCCCTGGGGACTTGCTCCAAGCTGGCTCCACTGGTCCTGTGAGCTTACAGTTGGAGTTGTGTGCTTTTGGGACTTCCCCTCCTGTGAGGGCTGCTGCCCCAAATCCACCTCTTGGACACTTCCATCCTGCTACCCCAAGACTGGGGCCCGAGAGCCCAAGAATTGTGGGTCACCCTGTGGCTCCAGCTGGCACCCTGTGGCTCAACAGTGTGAAACTGAGCCCAGGACGGAGTGTAGTCCCTGGGCCCCGTGTCACAGGGGCCATGTTAGTCCCCGTGTGAACAGGATGCGTGTGGGCCGCTTTCCGTGCCCTTCTGCCCACTGAGGGGCCGCACAGCTCTCACTGTGCAGCTCTGTGACCTTCCTGCCCACACGGCTTCCTCCTTCCTCCCTCAATCATTCACTGCTGGTTCTGGACCCTCTTACTGAGAGGTTGTGGCCGAGTGTAGACAAATGAGGAATCCAGGAGAGAGGAGTCCCACGCAGGTCTCCGGCATGTGTGCCAGGTTGGGGGAGCACAGGGGCTTCTAGGTCTTCAAGGGCGTGGGGGCCCAGGGAGCAGGAGCGAGGGGTCGGCGGTGCTGTCATGGCTAAGATGAGGGGCGAAGCTCACAGGCAGGCATGGGGGGTACTCACAGTCGGCGTCTCCCGCCCCTCTGTCCCCATCTTCATTCCCGCCTCCCGGAGCGCAGAGCCCTGGAGCCACGCTGCCCTTCGCTGCCTATGCGCTGGCCAGTATCCACGTGTCCATCTCTCCTGACCCTTACAGCCCTGCAAAGGCTCCTCCACATGCACACACCCTTCAGCTGGAAGCGGGCACCTCCTCGGCTTCCTCCCAGCACACAGCTGCCAGCGCCCCTCAGCCCGTTCCGAGGCCCTCCAGCTGGGGTGGGATTCGGTGAGGAGGGCCGGGCCGTCACACACCCAGCGCCCACCTCACGTGTCCACGCTCCCGCCCCCACGCTCCCGCCCCAGCTCCCCGACCTCTCCTTCTGACTCTCTGGGACCCTGTGTAGTTGCTATGTCCCACAACGGGCTCAGAACTCAGGGTCTCCTGTAAAGAAATCCCCCTCCTGTGTGTGTCTCTCTCTCTGGGAGTGTATACACACAGACCTTCTAAATGGGTGTTTTGTTTCTGTGCCAGGCGTCTTCGCTAGATATCTTTTCCAGCCTTTCAATGTTTCATTTCTAATCTTTAATCAATATCCTGCATTTGGGAATTATTTCACCAAATGGGTGGTAGGGTGAGAAGGAGACAGCACGTTAGCTTTTTTGTTCTGGCTTTACTTTTTCAGAAGCAACTTACACATGCACAAATTTGCATATGTCACCCAAGCTGGGCCTGCAGCCAGCACCCAAATCAGCGCCCCCCCCCTTCCCTGGGGAGATGGAGGCGGGGCACGGCATAACCCCGCCTCTCCCCGAGCTCCTCCTCTCGGAGTCCTGCTTTCCACAGAGCACGGTCCCTGTGCCCTGTTCTCACGCATCCTGGGTTTGCTGATGTCCACACAGCTCGCTCTCATTGTATGGCAGCACCTTGGTGTGGACAGATGCCCAGAACTGACCCGTACTCTGCAGCCACAGGCCGTTTTGTAGCCAGTCCTTTCTCATTAGCATAGCTGCCTGTCTCCTAGTGGACGTGAAAGCACAGGTGAGGTTGTCACCAAGCAGGTGTGACGGTGTCAGGAAGGACCCCGCCGTGCAGCAGGCAGAGTGCGTCAGGATGGGGGCCGTGGACGTGTGTTAACACGGGCTCGGACTCCTGCTGGCTCCTGGCCCGCCCCCCTGGCCGTTCACGGAACGCCCCGCCAGCCCACCCGTGGGCTCCAGTGGAGCTGTCTCGGGGTCTCCTGTGCCCCTCTTCCGGAATGCCCAGAGGCGGGGCCCGATTGCCACCTGTGCGCCATGGGTGAGACAAGCAGTCACAAAGCTGCTGTCACAGACGATGGCGCTGCTGCGGGCCAGGGTGGAGCAGCAGGTGCAGCTCTGGCTGGCGGCATCTGCGGTCTCGATAGGTCAGCGCTCCGGTCAGTGCTGGTCTCTGCCTGTGGCTGCAGGTGAACCTGAACCTCCAGTCTGTAGCTCACTGCCATATGTGCCCTCAGGGACTCAGTGGCTATGGCGCTGTTTGTGTAAGGCCAGGCCCTCTGGAGAGGCTTCCTTCAGCATTGTCCTGGGAGGCCAAGGCTGCCGGGCAGTGCGGGTGACTCACGCCCCCAAATACCCCCTGGTCCCCGGCTCCACGTCACAGACTGCAGCCAGCCCAAGGGTCACCTCTTGAATTCACACTGCTGTGAGCTCTGATTCAGGCAGCGCCCCGTCTCGGGAGTCCCTGCTGCTGGGCCAGCTCCTGGGGAGTGAGCTGTACTTTTCTCTTTTCTGGGAAGATTACTCCAGCCATGAGTGACCTATGAAATCCGCAAACCTCAGACTCATTTAAACGGGCGGGAGAAGCAATTTCATTACCGGAATTGTCTCCCTTCCTTCATGGGCTGAAGGTTCCCTAACTCAGCTTGTTGTGGTCTTGTGGGACATGGGGAGGCCCTTAACGAGACAATTTTTTAAAACCAATTGATGAATAATTCACACTTAAAGACAAGGAGTCACTGCAGGGGCCTCATTCCGGGGTTGCCTTACCACGCGCAGGCACTTGTGTCCACTGACTCGGCTGGAATGTGCTCCATGACTGCAGCGGCCCCTCAGCCAGGCACGGTGAGGAGAGGCCACCACCTTACACCCGTGTACCTCAGAAATGCACCGCTCACTCACCTGAGGAAACAGCAGACCTGAGAGTTACTGCATTCAGCCAGTGCACTCAGCTGCTGTTCGGAAGGTGATGGAACAGTCTGCTTCCTTGAAAATTCCCGACCTTGGAGACCCGAGGACCAGTCCTGCTCTGTCTTAGAGGGTCACTGAGTCAGAATCAACTCGGGCATAGTGGCTTTAGTCAACAAAAAATAAGTGAGGCGGAGAGGAGAGCTGGCGGAAGAGAGAGCTGAGTTATTTCATGTGTTAGTCTAGGAAGGCAGACCTGCACCAGGTGACCAGGACTCTGCACCAAAGACAGCAAGCCCTCTGCCCGGTGCCCGGCCCCTGCCGAGTCCCTGCTTCCCCTCGCGTGCCTCTTCTTATCACTGCCCAGATAGGACAGCACTCACAGACCCTCCTGAACTCTGCAGTCTGGAATCCCTGTGGCCTAGAGATCCCTCCACATGTCACTGTGGACCCTCTACCTGTCCCAACTCCCCCTCCCCCACTGAGTCCCAGTGGTCCCTCCATATGTCCACCCGCCACCTGCTTTCTACAGTGAGGCACTGTGGTCACTCGTGCCCACCACTCTCTAGGTGAGTCTGCCCTGTGAGCTGAGCTCAGATGTTGGGTTATGAGGTACCACCCTCAGCCCTCCTACTCCTCCTTCCTCAGACCATCTCTGGCCACTCCCCCTGCCCGCGTTGACCCCTCAGTGAGTGCCCAGACATGCCTGCCTGCACCTGCGCTCACACCTGTCAGCCCACGGCTCCCTTCTCTCTCAGGCCCCCATTGGCCCTGGGCCTCAACCCCCAGGACCTCAGTCCAGCAGCTGCCCTTGTCCCCCACCATCATTTCCCTGCCTCCTTTATCCTTCGCACTGACTCACAAAAACCCGATCCCACTTTCCCCTCGTTGACGGTGACCACGCTGACTCTCCCTTCCCTTCAAGGTTTCCCTGCATTCAAGCCTTGTCTCTGCACCCACTGACACCACACTCTTACCCCTCACCTGCCTTCAGACCATTCCTAGCAGGCATCAGTCCAGGCCCTAGGCACTGTGGGTCCCTCGGTCTCCAGGTGTCAGGCTCCCTGCTTCCCCACCACACTTTCTGTCCCTCTGGCCTCTAAATACTGGAGTGACCAAAGTTCGGCCTTGGATCCCTTCTCTTTCTTTTTTTTAAAAATTTCATTTTACTATTTTTTGTGTGTGTGCCGACTGGTAGAGGGGGAGGTTGCCCCTCCTTCTCCAGCAGGGCATCTGATGGATCGAACCGCATACTTCTGGGATTGCAGTGCAGCTTTGTGCCACTTGGCCACCAGCGTTCCTGGATCCCTTCTCTTTCTAATGCTGGTGCCTCTTAACGTCTCTGCCAGCCCTGACCACCCTCTGTTGTGCGCTCAGGGAGAGCACTGATGGACATCTGTGCCTGTGTGGTGTCTGAGGCTCAGCTGTCTGGGATAGAGCTTCCAGTGGGCCCTTCTGACATTCACCTCCGTGTCTTCCCCATCACCTGGCAGCAGCGCCACTTCCCAACCACTGAGCCAAGACCTCATAGTATCCTCAACTCCCTTTTTAATCTCCTTTCCAATCCCGCGCAGCTGCTGTGGAATCTGTCTCCCAGCACCCCATGTACAGTAAACTTCACTCCACAGGCTCAAGGTGGTGGGCCCTTGGAGCCACACCTCCAGGCCTGCCTGCCACGGTGCCGCTAACCATGTGATCAGACTTCCAGCGTCTGTCAATTAAGGGCCAAGCACTTAGCTGCCTGCACTACACGGGTGCCCTGTGCAGTGTGCTCACGGCCCCTGGTGACAGGACCTCGCACCCTGGTCACTGCGTCCTTCACGTGGCTCTGTCGAGCCTGTCCCCTGGGTGATGGATAGGCCTGGGGAAGCAGGCCGCCCCTGAGTGCCCTCCTCTTGTCTCACAGCACAGCCCTTTCTTTGCCGAGCAGCTGACCGCATTCCAGGTGTGGCTTACCATGGGCGTGGAGAACAGGAACCCCCCAGAGCAGCTCCCCATCGTCCTGCAGGTGAGTGGGGCGTCCAGATAAAGCCAGGTGGCTGCAGGGCACATCTCCCAGCACTGGGCGTGCGGCTTCTCAGGTACACGGCACAGGGGAGCGAGCCCTGCCATCCTCTGCCAGCAGAGCCACGTGCAAACCACTCAACAGCCCTCCTCGCCCTCGGTTACTCATCAGCTTGAGGTCCCACAGGTCACTGCAAGAGGAGCGAGGATGCTCTGAACATGTCCACCCTGCAGGGGTTAGGAGGAGAGGACACTGACCACTGTGACGGGACCACGGTGGCCACATCTGTAACCACAAAACCATGGTGTCCCAGTACCATTGGCCTGAAGCTGGGCCCCATGCTGGCCAGCACTTGGAGGAAATGCGGCTGTGCTGGTGCTGCAGCCTCAGTGGCTCAGTGCGTGGGTGGGGGTTAGGGTGCAAGGGCTTCAGGAGGATTCTCCCTCGGGGGGGGGGCGCGGGGGAAAGTGCGCACGCCCGGATGTCAGCTGGGAAAAGCACGGCTGGTCTGCAAGGGTGTGTGTGCGCCTGCGCAAGGGGGTGGGAGGAGGACCACGGCTTCAGGAGGCTTCTGGGGGAGAGTGCGCACGCGCAGATGTCAGCATGCAGCTGTCACCTGGGAGACGCATGTAAGCTCTGCGAGGATACGTGCGCCTATGCGCATGCGCAAGCTATTGGTGGGAGGACGAAGGCTTCAGGGGGAGAGTGCGCACGCGCAGATGTCAGCATGCAGCTGTCACCTGGGAGACGCATGTAAGCTCTGCGAGGATACGTGCGCCTATGCGCATGCGCAAGCTATTGGTGGGAGGATGAAGGCTTCAGGGGGAGAGTGCGCACGCGCAGCTGTCAGCTGGGAGAAGCGGACAAGAGCTCTGCGAGGACGTGTGTGCCTGTGTGCGCACATGCAAGGGGGTGGTGGGAGGAGGGCAGTGGCTTCAGAAGGATCCCGCTCTGTCCATATGTGTGTGTGTGCACGCGTGAACGAGGTGCACTGAGTTAGTGTGAAAAAGAGCTGTGTGAGCACCAGGGTTTCAGAGGGCACTAGACACCAGGCAGCACTGCTGTGATAGAGGCTGAACTTGGTCCGAGCTGTGGACCCCCCGCGGGGGAGCCTGCTCTGTGTTCTGCATGGTCATGTCCTCCCTGGTCTGCAGTGGGGTAAATCCATTCTAGTCTCCGTTGGGAGCGGTGGCAGGTGGGCAGCTGACCACTCTGAATGGGAACATGCACCTCCCCCGGCCACCTTTGGCCATTGATTCCTGAGGGAGGGGTCAGCTTTTCCCCTACACTGCCCACCTGTGGGGCAGCACCTGCTGGCCACGAGATCAGCACTCTGCTCTTGGAGCCTGTTGCCTTCCAAGAGATGCCCAGCGGCGAACGAGCTGGTCCTGACATGCCTGGGTCCTGCTCTCGGTCACCCCGTCACCCGTCTGCAGCTCTGGACACTGCTTGGTGGAGAGCTGAGGTGTTCATGGTCAGCCTCAGTCAGCAGGGAGAGGTGCTGAAGAAGAGGCGTAGGTTGTCAGCGCTTCAGCCCTGCTCTGGCCTCATTGATGGTAGCTGGGCAGAAGAATGGTGTCAGCAAGTATTTAAGGTGCTTCCGTGCATCACTGGGCTCCTTTACTGACATCACAGGATGGAGGTGAACCCCTCAGAAATGTGACTGCATGCACAAGAGCCACCGTTGTCCCTGCTCTGGGGCCTCTGAGGGGGCTGCAGACCACCCAGTGAGTGAGCAGATGTGCCATTGGTGGGACTGGACAGCAGCAGGGCCACGGGGAGGGAGCCTCATGTGGCAGGGCCAGCACTGGTGTGCACTGGAGTCTGGCTGCAGATTTTAGGGGGTAGAGGAGCAGGTGGTGTGATGTGCTCCCAAGACCTCCCAAGCAGCCTCCCCGCGGTCACTAGTGGGGACTCACCAGCCAGCAGCTCTGAACCTCCTTGTCCAAGGGGCCCTGGCCTCGCTGGCAAAGGAGGCTGCCTACACAGAAGTCCTGGCAGACGTCCTCCTCACAGCACACACCCTTTTGGGGAGGAGGAGGAGGCTGAGGGGAGGTGAGTGACTGCCAGGGTGAGGGGACAGGACCTGAGTGAACGGGGCGTTACCTGGAGGTGTTCAGTGCCCATGAGGCAGCCGGCCTCCCTCACCTTGCTGCCTGCTGGGTCCAGGAGAGATTTACCAACAGGAGAACAAGGGACATGGGTATCCGGACCACATGGTGCTGCCCAGGGTCTGCCCACCTCTGGTCTACGTGTGCTGCCCAGTGGGCCACCCATCCCTCGTCCGTGAGGTGCTGGCCAGGAAGCTGCCTACCCACTTGACCCACGCAGTATAGCCTGGGGAGCTGCCCACCTGCCTGACCCATGTGGAGTTACAGTGGTTGCTGCCCGCTCCTGACCCACATGGTACTGCCCAGAGAGCTGCCCACCGCTGACCTATGTGGTGTTACCAGGGAAACTGCCCACCTCTGACCCACATGGTACTGCCCAGAGAGCTGCCTACCTGCCTGACTCATGTGGACTTACCCAGGGACCTGTCCACCCCTGACCCACGTGGTCTGCCCCCGGGAACTACCTGCCTCTAGTCAGCTCAGCCACCCACACCAGTCTGTCTGTCCCAGAAGCTGTCATGTTGCTAAGGCCTGGACACTACCATTGTGAATGGCCCTCCAGATTCTTGACCAGTTAGGAAATGTGACTTAAATGAGGAGACCAGAGCACAGAAAGACCTCATAGCTCTTCTGGTGCCTTTTATCAAATGCTGGAGACCGTCATGGTACAGCAGAGTTGGCTGACACCGCCGAGGGACATCAGAGCCAGTGCTGGGCCTTCACTGAGGTGCCCTGTCGGCAGCTTGGCGGTGACCGGGCCTTTCCTCTGTCTCCACAGGTGCTGCTGAGCCAGGTGCATCGGCTGCGAGCCCTAGACTTGCTGGGGCGGTTTCTGGACTTGGGTCCCTGGGCAGTGAGCCTGGTATGTGTCTGCTCACACTGGGGAGAGGAGGCTGGGCTGGGGGGCAACACCCGGACCCCATAGTGGGGGTGGTGCCCACACGGAGCATGTGGCATCACCTGGGACCTAGGCGGCCATCCTGTGGGGTGTGTCCTTGTTTGCTGTGTGCCCTAACCCTGACCCTCCATTCCTCTGATATTAGCTTGGCTTTGGAAGAGAATGAAGCATCGCTTTTCAGAGTGGCTTCCCCGTCAGGCAGCCCTGAGCCCGGCCGGGTCCCCAGGACACGGCACTTCCCATAGGGTATCTCAAGCCTCTTTCATGGCCTTCTTACTCTTGTTATACTCACAGTTCCAACACACTTTCTTGTCAGAAATGTCCATTTGAAACAATACTGATGGGAATGGAGTCATGAAATGATGGTTTTCAGCAGATAGGTTACAGGGAAGGGGAGACTCAAGCGACCACTTTGTAGATCTGTGAAAATGAACGTGTTAGTTTTGTAAATGCCATGAGACAAGTGGAGATTTTACACTAATTGAATATTTGGCATAATTAGAGAATCCCTGTCTGTCTGTGGTGGGTGGTTATTGTTATTTACCATCAAGTCAATACCGACTCCTAACTTGACCCTCCGGCGAGTGTCCAGAGGCCGTAAACCCCGGGAGGAGAAGGCTCGTCTTTTTCTCATGGAGCAGCTGGCGGATTCGAACCATGCACCTTTGAGTTGGCAGCACAACTCGCTGCTACTCGGCCACCAGAGCTCCCTTATCTGGTTGAGAATTGTCTGCAGGCGTGATAAAGGAATCATAGTTAAGTTTATGAACGAGAACTTATTTTGTAGAGATGTGCCAGTGAAACCATGTGGCACATAGGATTAGCCACAGAGAGTCCCAAGGACAGGCCAGCAGGGACAGGACAGAGGAGCGCGTGGAGTCGGGGTGTGATGGCCGGTCACGGGAGACCCCACCAGGCTGGCCCTAGGAAGCACCAGGGCCTGCTGCCCACCTCGGCCAGTCCTCTTCCAGGGCCTGAGACCTTGGCTGCCTGCCCTGGTGGAGCTGCAGGTGACCGCTGGGACAGGTGTCTGCGTGAGACACCTGCCATCGCTTTGTCGTCGTGGAGACCCTTAGAGTGTGCCCGCGCTGCTCGTTGTGAAGACAAGGAAACACAGTCACCTATTTCAGGAAGCTCTGCGTTTACTTGGTTAAGTTTTAAAATCAATCTTGGCCATTTAAAGAGTCAGGCTCACTCTAACTGGAAATGTGCTCACTACGTAAACGGAGCCCCTTTGGCTCCTGTGTGAGGGCTCCTGGCCTGAACCAGAGAAAAGCGTGTCCCTGCCCCTTAGATGGGACTGTGTGTCGCTGGCCATCCTGGCTCGTGCCCCTCCCTCTGACCTGCTGTAGAGACATGGGATTAGCTGCAGAGCGTTCCCAGGACAGGCCAGTTCCTGGATGAGATACCACTGGGCTTTGATTTGAATTCCAGCAAGGAGACATCTGGAATTCTAGATGAGGACTGGAGTCCCTCATTTCCCTGAGAGCACAGGGCGCCCAAGGATGGAGGCCCACTGCAACCCCAGTGGGGATCCCCAAGCTCCTACTGGTCCCCATCGGAGCTGGCGGCTCTGCAAGTCATGGGGCCTTGGCTCCTGTGGCCCTGCCTCAGTGCTGGTCACGTGGTCATGCCTGCAGGGAGTCCGACCTTTGACATCAGCCCTGGGCATGTGGCCGTGCCCCTGTGGCCATGTGGGGGCTCCCCAGACCAAAGCCCTGTCCCTCAACGAGGCCGTGCCATGTGACTTCAGCCCTGGCCTGTTTGGATCATCCAGGCCTGGATCTGCCCGGCACCCCAATTCCTGAGCTCAGAGATGAGTGGGGAGTCAGGCCAGCCAGTGTGGGCTGAGCCTGCGTTACCCCCACGTAGGTGCCTCACTCCGTGTGGGCTGCGAGGGCCCGTCTCACGGTGCTTTCTCCCTCAGGCCCTGTCTGTCGGCATCTTTCCCTACGTGCTGAAGCTGCTCCAGAGTTCAGCCCGGGAGCTGCGGCCCCTCCTGGTGTTCATATGGGCCAAGATCCTCGCCGTGGACAGTGTGAGTGCTCGCGGCCGTCCCCCGTCTCTGCTCTGCACCCTGCCCTCCTGGCCTCTCTCCCACTTCCTTCTCTATGTCCCGTGCTGGCCCATGACCCATGGTCATCGCTGGCCCATGTCCTATGGTTGGCCCATGGAGGCCACACACTGGAGCCCATCTTGTTCACAAAACGGCCTCATTTCCACTCACCACTCTGGCCCCCACCCCACCCCATCCTTTGCTGCCTGCTGCTATTGTGGGTGTTACCTGTTAACCCAGGTGAAATGGCATTGTTGACAATTTCAGTGTCTTCTCCGTCAGTCACGGTGCTGTCTGCTGGCCCTCTAATGAACACTTTGGTTTTCTTGATGTTGAAAGTTAGAGCCTTTGATCTTCTCCAGTAAGTGCTTCAAGACTTCTTCACTTTCTCTCTGTATATGTAGAAATATAGAGAGATTGATTTCAAGTTCGTTGACCATGAACTCACATGCTGTAGAGACAAGTCCCAGGTCTGCAGGTCAGACCTCAAGTTAGAGGCGTCTGCAGAGCACAGACCAGTCCGCAGGCGGGCAGGGGCTCAGACCGCAGCCTTGGGGGCTGCCGGTTTCAGAGGCTGACATGTACTGGTCACTGTTGGGAAGCAGCGAGAGTGGCAGGCGGCTGGCTTTGGAAACGGAGTCCAGTCAGCAGGCGTGGTGGGCGCTGGTTCACGTTGAGACCATGATGTCTCGGCAGGTGTGGATCTGACCCAGAGCTCTCTAGCTTCCTCCCAGAGCCCACCCAGCCGTGGTTGTGTGCTGGGGAGTCAGAACCCACCCATAGCTGACCCTCCAGCAGGTTTTCAGAGGCTGTAAGTCACGCGGGAGGAGACCGTCCATCCTTCCCCTGGCAAGCAGCTGGTGCCTTTGGAATTAACCGGCAGCTTCTTACCACGAGGCTCCTAGAGCGCTCCTCCTGATGGACACCTCCCTTCGTCATTAAGGCTGGTCCTGTCCTCCTTGACTGGCCGGCAGTCCTGGCTTGCTGGCCTTGCAGTGGTGAGCATTTCCAGCACACAGAATAGCAGGGGGAAAAAAAAATAAAAAATAAATTTAAAAAAAAAAAAAGAATAGCAGGTTATGCTGCGAGTCGTGGTCCCGCCGGCGTGCGGCCTTGCCTCTCACGGTCCCTCCTGCGGTTGTTGGTGAGTGGGTTTCAGTCGGCTCGCTTCGTTGACCCCGGGCACCGTGGACTGCAGCCCCGCCGGCCCGGCCTGCTCAGGCCTGTTGCTGCAGTCGCCGTGTGCCGTCCACCTGCAGGAGGCTCTTCTCTTTCACTCTGACCCTCTGCTTTCTCCACTGTCTCCCTGACCACCTTGAAACGGATTCTTTATTCTAAGTCCTGTTAGCAGTTTCTCTTCTCCAGAGCAAGGACGGCCCTCTTAGCTGGCCTTTTCCATCATGTTCTCATTGTGTTTGTTACTGGGCCCCCCTGCAGTCCAAGGAGCCTGGTTACAGCACTCCCAGACCCCCATTTTCCCAGGGCCCCCGACCCTCCGCATCGGTGGGGACGGTGAAGCCCAGCTCCTTCTGTGACACTCCCAGGGGGAGACACTGGGGCTCTGCGCCTGGTGCCTCCTGGATGCTGCAGGCCTTCTGAGCTTGCGGGGCTTGGACCGCTCTTCCTCCCCAGCTGGGACTGAGTTGGCTGTGTTCAGTGCCTGTGGCCTGTCTGCCCCCACCCTGCGAGCTCATTTCCTAACCAGCTTGTTGCACCTGCTTATTGGGAGGCAGCATCCTACCAGGGGAGAGGGAGACAGCTCCAGTCGGGGCAGCCCCATGTACCCCGTCTTCCTCTCCTGCACCATACAGCTGCTGCTTCCTGGAAATCCAAGTCCTTGAGTTTTTCCAGGAGCCGTGTCCCCTCCCCACACGCCTGGCCTGAAGCCGGGCTGTGTTGTCCTCTTGGTCCAGGCCGGGACTCAGCTTTCACAGTGCAGGCTGCGCTCTTTGCCCTGGACACCCCAAGAGTCAGCTGCACACAGGTGTCCGCTCTGCAGTTAGCCTGCTCAGCGGTACAGCCGGGGCTGACCAGTCCTCCCAGGCCATGCACTCCACGCTTCCCAGATCAGCATCCCATCAGCCTGTGGAGAGAGGGGCTGGAGCCGCACTCAGCCTGGGGTTCCCCCACTCAGGGACGAGTCTACGAGCCTCTTGTTCCCACGTGCAGATGTCGCTGTGTGCCGCATGTCGTGTTACTGTTTAAAAACAAAACTCACCACCTTCGAGTCGGTGGAGGCTCTCAGTGCTGCTATGGGGTGGAGCCTGAGGCTGCCACCTTTACAGGACCAGATGCCACGCTGTCCCCACAGCTGTTGGAGGCTGCTGTCGATTTGTCCCTGTGTACAGCAGAGCCAAGCACTGCCACGTCTCCTCCTTGGCCAGGATTGAGTGCAGGTCACTGGCTGTCTTCCTGTCTTCCAGCACAGCTCCATCTCCAATCTCTGCAGAATCCTGTTCTACATCACAGCAGATGCTACACCCTCAGAGCCACTAAAGGGTTCATGGAGCGAAGGGGCTTGTCCTTAGAGACCAAAGAGGAGCGTGGGGAAGTGTGCATGCTTGCCTTGGGGGCAGGGATGGGGACTCTGTGCACGCTGTGGGGAGCCTGCCCCAGGGAGAGGGTGCAGCTAGCACAGAGATGAGGAGGGCTCTCTTTCCTGCCCTCTCAGCCCTGGAAGTCTCCACGGGGTCTCCTCTTAGAGCAGCCTTTCCGCCGTCACTCCCTCCACCATTTTACTCCTCACTTAACAGCCAGTCAGAAAGAACAAGCGTGGCCAGAGTCCTAGACTGTGGCCCATGGTGAGGAGGCCAAATAGGCCATCCCATCTATGCAGAACTGCCCCAGGGCCAGCAGTGCACACAGAGCCAGTGAGACAAGGACTGGACGTCTACTGCATAGGTTCAAAGAGCGGACTTGGGGCATGGAAATTAGGGAAAAAAACTTGGATCAAGCTTCTACAACACGTCACACAGAAAACGCACCAGGATGTGACTGGAAACAGATTAAATGAGGCAGAAGAAAGTCCATGAACATAAAGACAGCAGCATAAGCTCTTGAAGAGACCGCAGTGAAAAAGGAACATTCTGGAAAACATGGGGGGAAATCTGTGTATTACTGCGCAACTGTAAGTGGCCTAGTTTCTGGGTGTTTAGCGTCTCCTTAGGGAACTGTCAAGAAAAATATATGACGAACATCACAACAAGATAAAGGTAAACGACCCAGTTGCAAAATGGGCACAGGATATGAACAGACACTTCACCAAAGAAGACATTCAGATGGCCAACAAACACATGAAGAAATGTTCCAAATCCCTAGCTCTAAGAGAGATCCAAATCAAAACAACTATAAGATACCATCTCACCCCAGTCAGAATAGCAAAATTCAACAGAGCAGCAAGTAACAGATGTTGGTGAGGTTGTGGAGAAATTGGAACCCTTATTCACTGTTGGTGGGAGTGTAAAATGGTGCAACAACAATGGAAGGTAGTATGGCACTTTCTCAAAAAGTTACAAAGAGAAATACCATTCGACCCAGAAATTCTACCACTGGGAATATACCCTAAAGAAATCAGAACTGCCACCCAAGCAGATATATGCACACCCATGTTTATTGCTGCTTTGTTCACAATAACAAAGAATTAGAAACAAACCAAGTGCCCATCAACAAATGAATGGATAGAGAAGCTGTGGTATATTCACACAATGGAATACTACACTGCACTGAAAAACAAGGAACTCATGCAATATTATACAAAATGGATCACCATGAAGGACATTATACTGACTGAAATATCTGAGTCATAAAAAGACAAATACTGCATAGTGCCACTGTTGTAGAACAGGACAGATATGGGGATTTAGAGAAACTAAGAAAAGGGGATAAATAATGTACATGACATTGAAACAGATGAGGGAGAGAAATATTTAAAAGGAATATATGATGAGGTCTTATTGGCATGACAAAAGTCCAGAATAAGAACTGCATAGTAAAGCGGGGAGGGGGGCTGTATAACAATGAAAGAACTTTTTTTCCAAAGGAAAAAAATGAACTGGGGCAGGAGGAGGGGGGCAGGGAGGAAAATCTGCAATGAAGAATGAATGGAAATCTAAGTTCTTTATAAACTTTCATTAAAATCTAAAAAAAGAAAAAGGAATATACATGTTGAAATAATATGAGGGGATTTTTCAAATTTGGTGAAAACTATAATCCACAAAACAAACCCCAAAGTACAAAATAAACAATGCAGAGCTTGTCACAACGCGGCTGCTTCCTGAAATCAGAAGCAGGTGGGCTCTCAAAGAGCGGGAGGCGAGGGGCAGGGGCCCGCAGATGAGGAGGACCACAGATTTCTTGTCACAGGCTGGGGTCTCAGAGATGTGGGGAACCTGTCAACCTAGGATTCTAGACCCAGCCGAGGTATATTTTTTAAAAAAGGTAAAGACTTTCCAGATGTACAAAACCTGAAAAAGTTCACCACAAGGGACACACTACAAGATACATTAACAAGATAAGTTTATCACTGAAGGAAAAAATTTCCAGAGGGAAAGACAGACTAAAAGGAATGAAGAACATAAGAAATGAATGGTAACTAGATAAATAAGTGTCTTACCCCCGTGAAGTTTCTTTAGAAGTTAATTGTTTAAACAAGAATAATCCTCATGTCCTGTACAGTTTATAACACACGTAGAAGCAACGTGGATGATAACAGTGTGGTGGTTGGAGAGAGGAACTGATGAGATCTGCTCACCACTCTAAGGTTCTTGTACTTCACTCCGCGTGGTGTAGGACCGACCGCCTGCAGATAGGTGCGGCCGTTAGGGACCGTCCAGGAGGAGCCTGGCATTGCGCAGGCTGCTCCCGGGGCAGCCATCAGGTGAGCCGCGGTGGGCGTCTGCAGGTGCATCCCACAGCTGTGGTGGAAGAAATAGTCGGCCGTGATGTCCTTTCCCACGGGGCGACTGCTGGCTGAACCCCAGCTCTCAGCACTGCCCCGGGCCTGCTCCCCACGCAGCTCAACCAGGTGCACAGGCTGGGCTCCAAGGCCAAGCAAGGTTATGTCATCTACAGGATTCAAGTTCACCTGGGTGGCCAGAAAAGCCGCTTCGCAAAGGGAGGAACCTGTGACAGGCCTGCCCGCCATGGTGGTGACCTGCTCGTGTTTGCTCAGGAGATTTCAGTCCATGACTGAGCAGTGAGCTGGCCACCACTCTGGGGCCCTGACGATCCTGAATTCCTACTGGGTCAACATCCAAGTTCCTTGAGACTGTCCTCATTGGTCCATTCTGTAGTCAGAAGAAATCCCAACACCCAGTCGATCACAACACTGGTCTATAGACCCTGGGAGATGTGTATGCTCACATCTGCTGCACACCAGAGCCGTGGCCTCAGGAAGGACCCCAAGTTCCATCACACCTTGGATGGTTCACATCAGAAGGGCCCCAGGTTCCGCCACACCATTGGTGGTCCGCGGCGCACCACCCTGCAGCCCCACTGTTACCACTGAGAACACGGTATTTGTAGAGTTGATCCCTAATAAACCATTGAGGACAGCCAGTGTCTGCTCTACGTGTTGTCAAAGAAGTAATTGTCAGCAGATTATTTCACGAATCCATTGTCAAACCATGAGATTAACTGTGCGATAATATTTGAAAACAAAAAGTATACGCTCTAAATCCCAAAGCTATTAAAATAACTAAGAAAAGAAATGCAGTTAATAAATCAGCAAATTAAATAATGTGAAATCACAAAAATAAATATAAGGGAAATGCAAAAAGGAAGGAGAGGACAAGGTGAACAGAGTCGCTGTGGCAGATCGAGGGGGGACACTTTCACTGCCGCCACATTCACTGTAAGTCGCCTAAGCACCCTCATGAAAAGACAGAGATCGTCAGGTTGGACAAAAGAAGGAAGCACAAGCGGTATGTTTCCCAACAGAAATGCACTTGGAATAAGAACATACAGACATGTTCAATTGAAGAAGGACAGAGCTGTACGACAAGGCCACGCATCGGTGTTCAGAGTGGAGAGTGCCACTCAGGAAAAGGCAGGTCTCTTCATCACAACAGCAACTTCCGTCCACCCAGAATATGCGGCAGTCCGGGCCTTCAGAGTACATCATTGAAAACCACAAACCCGGTGAATCTCCCGGGAGAAACAGGTCCTCGGTTACAGCTGGGGCTTTCAACACTCCTGTCAGGAATTAACAGAACAAGGGGCCAGGGAGTCAGTAAGAAGTGAAGCCTTTCCCATCACCGTCCATCAGCTGGACGCACTGTCCACCAGGCCCTCCACCCAATGACAGCACAAGACATGATCCTTGGAAGGGCTGCAGAGCACATACCAAGATAGACATGAAGCAAGCCTCCGTCAACTTAAAATAACTGAAATGAACCATAAAGGGTTCTCTCACCCTGGCCCCCAATGTGGTCAAAGTCAAAATCAGTAATGGAAAGCTAACGAGAATTCCCAGTGCTTGATAATTACAGGTGTTTCATAGTCCATGGGGTCCCAGAGAAGTATGAGGAAATGAAATACCGTGAAGTGAATGAACATAAAGGCACCTGTCAGAATGGGTGGTCCCAGCTGAGCCGAGCTGAAAGGGACCTGCAGAGCACTACATAGAGGAGACAGAGGCGGCCGCCACACAGTGACTTCTGCTTCCACCAGACGACTCACAAAAAGCAGGTGGAACTCAGGCAAGTGGCAGGAAGCAGATCATAAGATCAGAGTGGAGATTATTGCCAAAGAAAGCAGAAAGGCATTGGAGGAAATCTGGTACGTCGAAAGCCATTGATTCTCTGAGAAGATCAATAAAATCATAAAGCACTAGCCAGACTGGTAATGGAAAACAGAAGACAGAACTCCATTATCAGCAGCGGGAGAAGTGACATCATGAAGGCTTCTGGAGACATCAACAGAGTGGCAAGTGAATGTCAGGAACAGCTCCTGCAGCACGTGGACCAGCATGTGTGCCGGTGTAGTGAGGTAGAGCAGCCGCTGAAGGTCAGCTAAGACCGTCGTAGCTACTAGTTGGGTTGTTGTTGTTACGTTTCATCGAGTTGAGTTCGACTCATAGCGACCCTTAGCACAGTAGCTCTGAACCCTGCTGTGTCCTGAGCCAGTCTCACTGTCTGACACACCTGCCCTCATGACCCCGGTCACTGTGTTAGTCTACCTCATCTGGGGCCTTCCTCTCCTGCATTGTCCTTCCACCCTCACAACCATGATACCCTTCTCCAGGGATCCAAGAACTGGTCCGTCCTGGCGACATGCCCACAGTAAGAGACGGAGTCTCAGAATCCTTGTCTCCAAGGAGCGGCTTGGTTCTACCTTCTCCAAGACATAGCTGTTAGTTTTTTTGGCGGCCCATGGTGTGTCAGTACTCTTCTCCAGCACTTCTGTCATTTTGGTCATTGGCCAGCTATCTACACTGCAGTCCCGAAAACAGTTCAAATCCACCATCTGCTCCGCGGAAGAAGGAGCCCTCTCCTCTCGTGCTGTTATCTGCCCTGGAAACCCACTGGAGAGTCAGCTATGGGTCGGTTCCTTTCAGTGGGACCCAACAGCATAGTAGCTACTAGAGCACTGGCTTCTGTAGTGTATTTTATCCAAGGGAACGCTCGCTACCTGGTTTACAGCTAGGAAGGGAACATGTCAGTGGTTTTCCTGCCATCCAGTCTGTATGCCGAGCAAGTTGTTGGAGAAGCTGCATTTTGCAGCGGAGTGTGGCACCAGGATCAGAGGGAGACTCACCAATAACCTGTGTTATGCAGACGACACAACCTTGCTTGCTGACAGTGAAGAGGACTCAGAGGCCGCACTGCTGTGGAACCGGGGCTCTGAACTGTCCCCTGTAGGTCTGCCTCCAGCTCCCCGTAGCATCAGATGCCCCACAAATGGCAAGCACAGGCGACCTAGTTTCTCCTCCCTCCTGGAAACTCCCCATCCTCAGTACTGCACAAACGCTTCTGCAATCAGAGTTGGCTCCTCTGGTACCCGAGGCCCAGGAGACCCGGGAACGTGTGTCATCACATTGCAGCATGCGTCACCAGGCCTGTGGGTGACACGCCTCAGAGTGGCATCATCACCCACCAGTCGGCATCGTCACCCACCTGTCGGCATTGTCGCCCACCTGTCGAGATCTCTCTGCCACACGCAGAGTCAGTCAGTTCACTCATCTGTGTTTCCTGTTTGCTGGAGATAAGCTGTGTGTCCCCCAGAGCATTCCAAGGAGACGAAGCTGCCTGACTGTCAGCCCAACCCACACAGCAGAACCAGGCCTGCCCACGGTCCCTCGAGCCCCACTCCATTGTCACACCTGTCCACCGACCACGTCTGTGCTTCTGTGACGGTGAACACATACCTGCTTCATTGCGGTTTGCCCTTCCCACCCTGTCCCACAGTGGATGCCAGTCCCGCACAGGCCAGGCACAGGCGGCCAGGCTGCGTGTTGGAAGCTGCGTCAGGCTGTTTGCTGGGTGTATGTGAGGTGTGCTGGGGCCCGGAGAGAGCAAACGTTTCCTGTTCACATCTTCCCCTCTCTCCCACCTTCTTGTCACTCTGGCCTGAATATGTCATTCAACAGCTTAATCTGGGGAAACAAGGAAACAGACAGTGAGACCAAGCCGTGGGAGGCGCTTCTGTGCAGCATCCCCACCGTGCCGCCTCCTCCTCCTCCTCCTCCTCCTCCTCCTCCTCCTCCGATGGGCCCCTGTTCAGTCTTCCTTGTTAGATGGGGCCTGGCCTGGGAGACCCTGTGTAGTAGCAGCTAAGCTGTCATTTCAGACAGGATTTCGAGTGACATGTCATCAGAGGAATGGGTCAGTGCCTGTGACAGTAAAGGGTTCAGTCTAGAGACTAAGGTGCATCTGATCCAGGTCATGGTCTTTGCATTGGAGAGCTGGATAATGACTACGGATGACAGAAGAATTTGATGCCTTTGAGTTGTGGTGCTGGAGAAGAGTATTGAACATACCAAGAAAACAAATAGGTCTGTCTTGGAGAGAGTGAAACCAAGTTTCAGGCCTGGATTTTGAAGCTCCATCTCACTTTGGACATGTAGCCAGGAGGGACCAATCCTTGGAGAAGGACATCATGCTCAGAAGGGTGGAGGGACAGCGCAGGAGAGGAAGACTCCAGATGAGATGGATTGATACAGTGATTTGGGCCATGGGGGTAGGTGTGTCAGAGTCAGTCAGACCGGCTCAGGACAGGACAGGCTTCAGAGCTGTTGTACACAGGGTCGCTATGGGTCGCAGGCAACTCGACAGCACACCACAGCAACAATCTAAAAAGGCCTTCCTGTGTGTGGCTTGGGTTGGACTGGGACCTTGGACTGCCTATTTTCCAGGTTTGAGTACCGCAGTTGAAGGGTGCTCTTCTCTCCAGTCCCCCCCAGGTGAACACTGGACAGGGAGCCACAGCTCTTACCCCGTTATGCCTCACTCAGTGAGCAGTGTCTCCCTCCTGCTGCTGGGAAGGTGGCCCCTGCCCTGCCCTGGCTTGTGTGTGGCACTCGCCCATGGGACAAGCCTGTAACAGGAAGAGAGGCTGGCTGGTGACCCCCAGATCATTGTCTTCATTTTATGGTCATCCCAAACAAAGCCCAAAGCCCAGCAGGGGCCGGGGTACAGTATAAGATTGGGGTGCTCGCCTTGCTGAGTGCTTCCCCCACACGCTGCCCACTGAGCTGGGGTATGCGGTTCTGGGGGGACCCGCTCCACCTCGGCCTTGTGACTCTGGCGCCAGCTTTCTGAGGCTGAGCCCAGCCTTGTCCACAGCCTGGAGTATGTGCAAGTCCCACCGCGGGCGGAGCCAGGGCAGGAGGCTGAGAGTGACGCCCGCCTGCCCCGTGTGCTGGCAGCGCAGTCCTCTCCAGGCTCACGGCCTCTCTCCTCTGTGCTCTCTCCCCAGTCATGCCAGGCGGACCTTGTGAAGGACAATGGTCACAAGTACTTCCTGTCAGTCCTGGCGGACCCCTACATGCCGGTAAGGTCCTTGTCACCATGTCACCCAGCCAGCTAAGGGACACAGGGACGGACAGCAGGTCACGAAGGGACAGTCCTGCTGAGCCGGCTCACTCACTGGTCAGGCCGCCCAGTGCTATCCTCTTACCTCTTATTTCTCGCCCACTGATGAGAGTGAAACAGACGCCAGGATGCCTTCGTAGCATGGCGTTTCACTCACACATTCACGCAAACGTTTCCTTACGCCCGTGTCTCTTTACGGAGCGAGCCTTGGCTTCGTGGTGTGCAGGCACATGTGTGCAGGATTCATCCTCTGGTTAGTTTTCGGAGAGTCAGTAAAGCAGTAAGAGTGTAGGCAGGCCCTTGTGCACAGGGCAGTGGTGCTGGGTGCCGAGTGTGGCCCTGCTGCCCAAGCCAGGCCCTCAAATCACGCCGGGTGCTGTGTGGCTCAGAGGAGCCACCTCCCTGCTCTTAGTGCTAAGAAAGACCCTGCCCAGTCACCTGGGTGGCACACAGACCACCTCACAGCACACTGGCCACCTCACGGCACTGCTGCCCCAGGTGAGGACCCGGCCACCTCACGGCACTGCTGCCCCAGGTGAGGACCCGGCCACCTCACAGAATATTGGCCACCTCACAGCTCTGCTTCCCCAGATGAGGACCAGGCCACCTCGGGCACACAGACCTCCTCACAGAACACTGACCACCACATGGCACACTGGCCACCTCACGGCACTGCTGCCCCAGATGAGGACCCGGCCACCTCCCGGCACATTCACGCTTTGAGGGCAGAATGGAAGGAAGAGAAAGGTGTCTCTGATGCCGACATGTGAAGAGAGAGATCAGGGAGACTGAGGGGTGGACAGCACTCCCAGGGTCCCATGTGAGGAGTGTGGTGTGGCAGGAACCCCTGCACCCCAGGGCTCAGCTCTCTGGGGGCTTCTGTAAGGCAGCGAGTGTGATGCATGGAAGCAGCCAAGCCAGAGCCCAGCCTGCTGCGGCCGAACCACATCCAGCTGCTGGCGGCCCTGCACCAATGTGAGCTGTCTGATCTTCAGGATAGTGGGGTGCAGGGATTCGGGGGCTGCTCTGGGGTGCTGTCCACCCCAAGAAGTGCAGGCTCAGGCTTCCCTGTCTTCCAGGCCGAGCATCGGACCATGACAGCCTTCATCCTAGCTGTAATCGTCAATAACTACAACACGGGCCAGGTGAGTGTCGCCCAGCAGTGGGGCCTGGAGGTCGGGAGAGCCCTGCGTCCTCCACATCATATAAAACTAACGAGGGACGTGCTGGCCTGGGCGCAGGGTGCCCACGAGCGGCATGTTAGCTTGGGAAATTTGCAAGGCAGAGTCCTTATGCTGTCGGGTCTGAGATGCTCCCACAGTGAGCAGTTTCCCCGAGCAGCTTTTCGGGTGTTTACTCCTCCGAGTCTCTGGGTGGGTGCGAACCACCAACTGCCGAGCACCAGTCGTGTGCTGCACCCAGGGCCACAGAACGACTGGACTTGGCAGTGGGCTTCTCGTTAGGCAGTGGCCCTGGCCCCTGATGGCCACAGTGAGGCCACATGCCCGTGCCTTTCACAGGAAGCCTGCCTTCAGGGGAACCTGATTGCCATCTGTCTGGAGCAGCTCAATGACCCCCACCCTCTCCTGCGCCAGTGGGTGGCCATCTGCCTGGGCCGCATCTGGCAGAACTTCGACTCGGCCCGCTGGTGTGGAGTGCGGGACAGCGCACACGAGAAGCTCTGCAGCCTCCTCTCGGACCCCATTCCCGAGGTGAGCCCCACCCCGCCTCGCTGCTTCGTGTGCCGTCGGCGCCGCCCTGCAAACAGTGAGGGCAAGCCTGGGGCCTGTGCAGCAAAGCTCTCCGCTCGGCAATCCTGCACCTGAACGCAGCGAGTAGGAGACGCAGTGACTAGGAGACGCACAGTGCGGCGGCAGGTAGCAGGGGCGCCCGCAGGCTCAGAGGTCCTGCATGCTTAGGCTCCCCTTCTGCAGGTGCGCTCACACTGTCCTCTTTCCTTACACACGGGCACCTGCTGCCCCTGGCCAGCCCTCTGCACTCTCACCTCAGGCTGGTAGAGGGGCAGTGCGCCAGCCAGTGGTGCAGCTCCAGGCAGGTCTGTGAGCCCAGGTCCCCAGGGGCTGAGCCAGGCGTTGACTCCTGGCCCCTCTCTCCCCACCTGCCCTGTTGTCATTCAAGGATTTCTTTGCAAACAGTCTGCCTGCACCTCAGCTTGTCTTGGGCTTCTCAGGAGCCTCAGGTCTTGCTCTAAGCATGGCAGCCCACCTGTCCCGTCGGCGTGGTCGCCTCAAGCCCCGCTGACAGCGCTGATGCTGGCCCAGCCCTCCTAGCTGCTCATGACCACAGCTGGATCTGGAGTGCATCTTCCGGACCAGCCTAGTGCTCGGTCGGCCAGCCCTCTGAGTCCAGTTCTCCTAGATAGCTGGGCAGCCACATCTGCCCCTTGGGATGAGCTGGAGGGGCCTCCAAGTGTCCAGGTTTCGGGACTGCAGGACCACTCTCCTGCCCTCACCCGGCTCTGCTCAGGAGGACCTGTGACATGGGGGTGTCATGGCCGAGCATGAACCAACCTGGGGACCGGAGGCCCAGCTGGTCCGCACCCTCTGAGGTTAACAGTGTCCTGCCCGCCACAGGTCCGCTGTGCTGCCGTCTTTGCCCTGGGCACCTTTGTAGGCAACTCTGCCGAGAGGACCGACCACTCAACCACCATCGATCACAACGTGGCCATGATGCTGGCCCAGCTCATCCACGACGGCAGCCCCGTGGTGCGCAAGGTGTGTGCCTGCCCTCGCCCTGTGGACAGCGGGTGCCTGGCTGCTGCCCCGCGCTGTGTACCTGCCCGCACCCCTGCAGACAGGGGCCCTGACCGTGCTGCCCCGGAATGTGCCCCTCCTTTGTCCCTGCAGACAGCGATGCCTGGCCAGCCTTCAGCTTGGTGCCCAGGGTGTAGGCCTCTACCCAGTAGAACAGGTGGCCTGGCCTCCTGCCTAGACCTACGCTGCCAGGCCCTACAGCAGTGAGGAGGCGCCACGGGTCTTCGTGGACGCTGTGCTAGCTGGCCACGAGGTGTCTCTTTGGTTCCCTTCAGACCACGCTGCTTCCCCAAATCCTTGCAGTCCACTCCCCTTAAGGACCCGCAGCTGCTGGGTCTGTTCTCTGTAAAGGCCACGTATCCCTGCAGCTCACAGAGCTGAACCACGTGTACCTTTCGGAGCAGTAGACACCTGCAGACACGCAGGTGGAGGTGGGGGCGCCCCTGCCCCAGGCCTTGCCCAGTGGGCCCCATGGGTTGAGTGCTCCCAGGGCCCACGGCCATCAGCTCTCCCCTCGAGCCTTGACCACTTACCTCCAATTTCTCTGAAAGAGCAGCAGATGGCGCTGTCTGCTCCACAGAGCGGAGGCGGGAACAGCCTGGCTTCCGTGTTTATGAACCCATTTTTCCTTTTGTTTCTGGGTGACTTTAGGCCTCTGGGGACTGGTGTCTTAGCAGTGACCATCCTAAAGTACGAGGATTTATGTCCCTCGATGGCACTGATGATGTTTTAGTTCTAGAACTTTCCCATTTCCCTGTAGAAACTAGAAACTAAGATATAATGTATAAGCATTTCTCATTTGGTAAAGTCAGTGTACCCAGCCTGCCAGAGGTCTTCTGCTTTACGGAGTCCGTGCTGAGTGGGGTCCAGTCCCCGAGTGGCATCTTGTCCTGGTCACTGTTCATTGTCCACCTGTCCACCTTCAGGGGTGCACCTCACCCTCCTGTCCTAAAACTCGACGTCAGTCAGACCCAGCGTTCTGGAACATTCCCGGGTTCGTGGCCTGCTATCTTGACCACTCAGCTGTTGAGGCATCCTCACAGCACGGAGGGTCATGGTCCTGGCTCCTTATAACAAAGGCAAAGCCCACTGTCCCCTTCTTTTCTGTGGTGACTCCAGTGGTGGCCGCTCTGACTGGTGAGTGACGGTCCCTCCCTCTCTCGGCAGGAGCTGGTGGTGGCACTGAGTCACCTGGTGGTTCAGTATGAGAGCAATTTCTGCACCGTTGCCTTACAGTTCATGGAGGAGGAGAAGAATTACCCCCTGCCCTCGCCTGCAGCCACAGGTACGTCTGTCCACATGTCCTCTGAACGCCAGCCTGCGCTCCCGTTTCCATTACAGACGGAGACACAGAGACCTCGGTCCCTCCCTGACCAGTAGGGCCCGGGGGAGGGCACAGGGCTTAGGAGGCCCGCTTCCACTATGGGTGGGAGCCCCCCTGATGTGCCCCATGGAGGAGTGGAGCAGGCACCGGGCCATCCCCGCAGGGCGGGGCATCCAGCCGTAATGAGAAGTGAGGTGCTGATCCAGCTCTGACTTGGTGAACCTCGAAGATGAAGGAAGACAGTTGTGTGGCGCCCACTCTGAACTCTCGAGGCCCGGAGGGCACACGCTGGAGGGAGGACGGAGAGTCCAAGCTCTGTCCAGTGTGCTGGGAACTGGAGAAGGTGCAGCGCTGGCCGCCCATGTTCCGAATGCAGCAGTGACATGGGCTCTGTGCAGAAGGCTTCTGAAGGTCCACCATTCTTCTGTGGAGGGGGAAAGCTGGGAAGGAAAAGAAAAGGGGTTGAAATCCATTTTGGGCAGATCAGGACCAAACACCGTCCTCAGAAGGGGACCCACCACAGTTCACTCGGCCTCACCGTGCCCTGAGCAGTTGCCAGCACCCTCTCTCTGGGCTCGAGTCGTAACACACAGGTGTGCTCCCTCTCCCCTGTTCCTCCTCGTCATGTGTTAGGACACTGCACCCCTTCTCCAGGCCCAGCCAGGTTCACTGGGCAGGTAGCCCTTTGGCGTTCAGTGGGTCCTAACACATGGCCTTCCTATCCCCCTCGGCGGAGGTGTTGGGGCACCAGCTCTGAGCTGTGGGCCCCACAGAGGGTCATAACACATGGGCCTCCTTCTCCTTCCTGTCCCCCCTCGGCGGAGGTGCTGAGACACCAGCTCTGAGCTGTGGGCCCCACAGACGGTTGTGCACAGCTGTCCTTCCCCCCTGTCCTCACCGTCACCATGTCCCCCAGGCTAGCTGAGTCCCTGGACCCCCTTTTCACCTCGTCCTTCCTGCTGGAGATGCAGTCACCTTTCCTGCTGTGTCCTATCAAGAGCCCCCCCAAAGCACGGCCGCATGAAGAGTGGTCAATGACCCGCTGTGTGCTTGGTAGTAGAGTACCAGGCCTTTCTTCTGAGGCACTGAGTAGACCCGAGCCCTAGACGAGCACATGAACAGTGCGCACTAGAAACTGGAGGTGAAGGATGCCTTTGTCTCCACTGCCACCCCTAGCCCAGCAGCCCCCAGCCCCGCACCCAGGGTGGGCCCACACACACCCACCCCAGCAGAGCCAGTGAAAGGCCTCGGGCATCAGCTCCTTTCCATGTTGTAACTTAAGAAAGCATCGCCGTGGGTTAGGGTCTCCCTGCCTCCCCATCCGGCCTGCTCTCTGCTCCGTGTCTGGCTTTGTTTTCTCTGCAGTGTGGGCTCTTCTGAGTCAGGCCCCTGTGTGGTCACTCCTGTCATCCCACTGTCCTACAGTCCATCACTAATGGCCCTGTTCTTTCTTCCACCAGAGGGCGGCAGCCTGACCCCCGTGCGGGACAGTCCGTGCACCCCCAGGCTCCGCTCCGTGAGCTCCTATGGAAACATCCGCTCGGTGACCACTGCCAGGAGCTTGAACAAGTCTCTGCAGAACCTGAGCCTCAGCGAGGAGTG